>NC_060241.1:13726202-14326202 GCF_021155785.1 Neodiprion fabricii | reverse complement strand
CAAGTGAGAGATGGTGAAGCACGTACGGATGACTTGATTTGAATTGCAAAATATACGTTTGATATGTTCGTGGCAGCAATAGAATCAAGACTAACAGTTCATGATGTAGATCTCTGACGTTGGGCATTGCAAGTACGGATCCATAGAAGACTTGCTATCATTTCTAGCCGGATACACGTGGTTATGGAGATTTAAAAAAGCGCACTGAATCGTTTTTCGTAAAATCACAAAGCACATAACAAGGACGAGCATCGCCGAAAAGCATAACTTGAATGAGCGGTGCAAAAGTTTCGTCAATTAAATGAAGCCACTCATCGAACAATATGAACCACAAAATGTAGTCAACTGCGATCAAAGTGGCTTCAATTTGGAGATATATTCCGGGCAAACATTAGCTCTCATCGGCCAAAAAAGAATTGAAAATCTGGTACAATCAGTATCTTCGAAAATTCACAGTTACACTGTACAGCCCAGTAAATCTGCTAATGAAACGTTAATACCTTCTCTTCCTGTAGAATTGAAGAAAACGCGTGGAGTATTAGAACCCAGCGTGAGAGAAACTATGTTCAGACTACCTGATATTTTCATCATGGCTTCCAAGTCTTGAAAAACGTACTAAAGATCGTATGGAAACTTAGCTTCAGGAAATTTATCTTTCCAATACAGCTGATGTAAGTGACTTGTTATTTGATTCATGGAGTTGACAATGCGAGCGCGTTCAGGAAGCAGTACCGGATTATCGAGACTTGAAGCTGATGACCATTCCAAAAGGGACTACAGGGCACATTCAAACGTTATACGTACATGGCTTTCGTGCGTAGACAAATATCGTAAGACGTTTTTCCGACATGTTGATTCTTCTTGACTGTCGTATCAATCTTCACCCACGAGAGAATATTCTCAAGCTCCAATTCCTGGTGCATAACTAATTTTTGACGCCGCGATTTTTAAACCTATTCAAATTTTCATGGCACGAAAATGGATACGTAGATACTAGATTGTACCGTTTTCAAAGTCTAACAGAATTTTGTTACGAAACAGATTCGACATTACAGTGTCATTTATATAGCGAGGTTGCAATAATCACGTGCGCTTGGTGTAGAAAGCCTTGATTGCCATGATTTACATTATTTTAGCCATTTAGAACAGCCCAACCGTTCATTTTTGATGATATGAAAGAATCATATCCATATTTGAGCGAAAAAAATTTGCTAGAAGAGTACAATTTTGAAAATTTTCAGGTGAGTTGAAAAATTAACGATGGAGCCGGGAATGGAACCTGGTATCCAGAGATAGTCTACCGGAGACTTAATCCATTGTTCCTGGCTCCGTCGTTAATTTTTCAACTCACCTGAAAATTTTCGAAATCGTACTCTTTCTAGCAAATTTTTCTCGCTCAAATATGGATATGATTGTTTCATATCATCAAAAATGAACGGCTGGGCCGTTCTAGATGGCTAAAATAATGTAAATCACATTAATAGCCACATATAGATCTCTCATGTTGTGACGGGTTTTGAGTCCGCACGAATAATATGGGTGGGGAAAGACAATTAGAGACGGGGCGGATATAATCGGTAAAACTTAGTGTGTGTATTTTTGCACCAGGGGTCGACTTAAACTAAGAGGTACAAAAGGGTTGTAGACTTGAGCGGTGGCTGATCACGCCTCAGCCCTTAGCGTTACTTAATACTAACTTACAGATACGCGCGCGGGGGGGGGGGGGGGGGGGGGGGAGTGTGGGAGGTGACGCGGAATATGAGGTCGGAAGGGTTGATATGGCGAGGGGAGGGTGGTGTAGAGTGACGGGGAGTGTGTGGTAGACAGGGTTGGTATTGCGAGGGGAGGAGCAGATCGGCGGTAGAATGCAGGCTAACCTGGTGTCGTCGGCGTGTGGGTGGGTGTCTCGAGGTGTGGTGGAGTGTAGCTGGGTGTATCGGTGTGTGTGGGTGTGACTCTCTCTCTTTCTTTCTCTCGGTGTGGTTGAGTGTAGCTGGGTGTATCGGTGTGTGGCTGTGACTCTCTCTCTTTCTTTCTCGTTCGCTCTTAGGCTGGGCTGCTCAGGTGTTGCTGCGGTTACTTCCGTGCTCGTACTGAATCTGGCGCTCGGCTCTGCCGAGCGTCGGGGGTCTTCGGTGATGTTCGGGTCTTTCCCGATTGGACAGGGCTCACCCGTTCGGCTCTTCCCCGCGGGTTTGGGGTTTGTTATGACTTGCACTCTAGGTGCAACGTCACAATGTGTGCAAATGTCAACAAAAACAATTTTGAATACAGGTCATGAGAGAAATTAATGACACTGTAGTCAGGGCGGCTAGGTGGTCTAGTGGAGTAAGTCTCCGGTAAAGCATCTCTAGATATCAGATTCGATTCCTGGCTCCGTCGTTAATTTTTGAACTCACCTGAAAATTTTTGAGATTGTACTCTTTGTTACAAGTAGTGCAAGTGAAGAAATTCTGAATTATTGTACTCCTCCCAACATTTCATCCCGCCACTGAACTAGAAATGGACGGGTTCTGAAGTACTACAAAAACAGATATGGGTACCAATTTTCGTAGAGATGGCGGATCTTGTGAGGATTTTCTACAACCGGTTTGAATTCGTCGCTTCGAATTTCGAAGTTTTGTGGTCAGATCCATGATTAGCGACCTGGAAAACAGCTTCCACCTACTTTTGATGAACATCAATCGATTTTTTGTTTTAATGTCGGTCATGTTGAATCCGCCATTTTTAACTGTTGGATTCGAATTTCAGATTCTTAAAGAGAAACGTCAGAAACTCCCAGGAATCAAGTTACCTTGCATTATATATTTGAGGGTATCCATCATAATAAGTATGTTACAGCTACTGATCCAGGTGGAACACTGTTACTTTAAGCAATTCACATAGTGTTTTATAATGTGATAAAGGGCATAGCCGGGTAAGCATGCCAAAAGTGCCCCCGCTCGAAATGGATCCCTGAAGTGGTCTTCTGTTTTCCATTTATAAATGATTGACCCGTACCAAATTTTAACCTTCTAACTCCATTTTGCTCACAGTTATCGTAAAAAAGAACGCGATTTTCAGTCTCTTCGCGTTAAATTCGCCATTTCAACTCCAAAAATTATGAAAATAATCACAAAATGAGCAGACATCTGCACACATATCAAGGATTTTTTTTCAGATTTTTCGGTGGCAAACTCGAGCGTCTAAAAATTATTGAACATTTAAATTGCTGATTTCCGGTGGATTGTAGCAAGTGACCACCTTTTTTTCGACAGCTTGAATGTATAGTTTTGCGTAAATTTCTGTGATTTTTTCAGATTTTTCCTGAAGCTGCGTCATTATTAAAAAAATTAAAAACTGATATTTTTCATTTTTTTACGGGTACGACCTCAAGACGACTTCTTCCACATACAGAAATAACATTGGAAACTGGAATGTGTAATCAGTTTGAAGAACATTTCCAATTTAACGTTATTTTTGAAGTCGTTGACCATATTGTTTTGAAATATAATATAATCTTTACAAGTAAAACTTGCGTATCGATTGTCACTAGCAGCTACTTCCGATCGTAAGTAGCCGCCGTTTTACATCGATGACTAGATAGTATTTCTAATCTTCGGTTTGTTATTTCCCAAATAAATACCGAGGCCTCATGATGCAGTGTCATGTAAGGTCGCATTTTCACGTAATGGTGGATCCGTCCGGAATACACATATTATAACATTCTGTTTACGACGTCTGCAGGCGTAATACATAGATATACATACGAAAGAAGAGGTTATACACTGCGCGTTTATTAATCATGAGTGCTGACGAATGCCGTCTTTATCATTTTTACGCCTATACTTGTTGTATACGTAAATCTATTTGCATCTCCCTGGCTCCCATGAATCCAAATTCTGGAACGGAGTGCCGGAGGTTCCACTTTTATTTCATGAAATAATTAATGGTAGTTACAAAATTCAATCTTACATGAAAGCTAATTGGATAAATCGTATGTAATGATACAAAAGGTTTATGTAAACTGACAAATAAAGTCGAATAGCACAAATCTGAATCTGCTCCGTTCCGTCATTTCATGCGGATTTGGTACATGGGATGGCAGGGTTTTTAAAGAGCCGGAACGGATTTCGGAAATCCACTAGATTTTATCTGCGTTCCGTTCTGCCATTGTGGATTCCAGTGATCCGACCTTACACGAGACTGCATCATGAGGCTTCGGTATTTATTTGGGAAATAACACACCGAAGATTGGAAATCTTGTCTAGTCATCAATGTAAAACGGCGGTAGAACTTGCGATCGGATGTACAGTAGCGCTTAGAAGTATTTCGACGAAGATTGTAATTGAATTGATTGGATACAAATATAAAATACAAGAATCACTGATATTTTTTATTGAAAGAAATTCGATGTTCGACATAATTGTAGAAATTTAACTCTCTTCGTTAAAAAATCATGTTACAATAAAGAAAAACAAGAAGAATTACGGATCAAAATAATAACGAGTTTCATATTGTCAAAATACTTTTGAGCGCTACTGTGGCTGCTAATGACAATCGATACATAAGTTTAACTTGTGAAGAATATATTATATTTCGGAACAATATGGTCAACGACTTCAGAACTAACGTTAAACCGGAAACTTTCTACCAAACTGATTATACATCACAGTTTCCAGTGTTATTTCTGTATGTGGAAAAAATCATCTTGAGGTCAATCCGATAAAAGAATCAAAAATATTGGTTTATAATTTTTTTAACAATGACGCACCCTCGGGAAAAATCTGAAAAAATTACAGAAAATTACACAAAACCAGACGTTCAAGCTGTTCAAAAGAGAATCTAGTCACTTGCTAGAATCTACCGGAAATGAGTCATCTAAATATTGAAGAATTATTAGACGCTCGAGTTTGCTACCGAAAAATCTGAAAAAAATTCTTGACATGTGTACAGATAGCTAGATTCGTGATTGTTTTCGTAACTTTAGGAGTTAAAATGGCAAATTCAACGCGAAGAGACTGAAAATCGTTTTTTTTTTTTGCGATAACTTCAAGGAAAATGGACTTAGAAGGCTAAAATTTGGTACGGGCAAATCATTCATTAATAGAAAACAGAAGATTCCTCGCAGAATTCATTCCGAGTGAGGGTACTTTTGGCATGCTTACCCGGCTATGCCCTTTATTGAAACCTTTACGATAGCGATCATGATTCATAAGACTGTCGTAATCACTGACTAGAAAGCCGCATTTCAAACTCCAACAGACTGATTGTAAGCACATATCTTGAAGTTGTGCGAATACCATATCAGTATTCACGTGATCATTGAATGTATATTTCAAATTATTGGTATCTTGTTTGAAGATAATTATGAAATTTTCATTGCCACGTATCAAATGTTTTCAAAATCGCGTATATGCGTGACAAAAATCGAAACAATTAACGAATTTATGACGCTCCATTGATAAATATTGAAAAACAGCATCCTGCTTATCACATGCAGTGTCATTGAGAATAAACATTGCGTTCACCTTGGTCCGATCAACCGCAATTTACAGCACAATTATTTGAGTACGTGGAATAGGACACACTTCGAACACTATTTAAGACTTCACGTAACATTCATACTTCGGCTGTGCTGGGGACTTTGAATTTTTAAAAAATTGAAATTTGATCTTGAATAACTTTTGAACGAGTGGACTAATCAAAAAATGTTTTCAGGCCTTTTTTGTAGAACGTTGAACTCTCTACATACATCAGAATAGCGCGTTTTTAGTCGTTTAAACGGTACAAAGATCAGAAGAAGCGAAAATAATTTTTCCCATGTTATTCTTATGGGAATTAAAAAAATGCGTTGAGGACTATCTTAGTGCGTGGAGGCCTCGAAACGCAGTCATGGTAAAAACCATGGCGCCTCTTTGTTGATATTGTTATGTCCGGCGTATCACTACACGTCTCTCTCATCTCGTCACTCTCTCACGATCCTTACAGTAACCTTATCATCTCATTCCTGTCCTCCTATTTGCATTCTGGCTCACATCACTCGCTTATTGCCGACTCTACTAATTCTATTCCCGGCCATTTTGCGCACCTTACGTCTACTCCTCTTTATCTCAGATTCATTCCTATTCCAACGTTCGACACGATCAATTTTATTTCAACACTCAACAACCTAACGTATAACTTTTCTCACCGATATTGTGGACTCCACATTCCGTTTAACCTATTCCACAAATTCTACAAACAAATATATAGTTGATGTCCCAAACATCCAAACGGTTATTCAACCCTTATCCTAACTTCTGGTTGTCTCCGGACGTAAAAGCAAAGTCAAACCAGTTTAATCCTTACCGCTTAGGAACAAACGGCGTCCACGGACGTAATATCGGTGGCCAGCGGTGGTCTTCGATTTTCGGACAACAGGCCAACAAGCACTCAAGATATTCGAAAACGACATCAGCAACAGCAACAGCACGAAATCTCCCGGAGTGACTACGTGAACACCAAACTGGTGGACAAAAAACAAAGAAAGTTATCACGTCATCATCGCAGCTTAATGCATATTCAACATACTGTCGCTAGACAACCACGCTAAAATACGAATCAATCGAGCACCGAGTACAAGACCCATTTGGGCACCCATCTTCCACGAACTCGATCACGATGTCCATCTCTGCTTCAGCAACGATTCAACACAGGATACCTGAGATATCACTTCGCACAAACCACAGGACAGCTATGACAGCAATCTACAAGCCTCACAACCAGTTAACTATGCATCTCCTTGTGATTTCGTTTTGTATGTACAGTAGACCTGTCCTTAATAAGGGTGAAATCGAATTTTAATGGTCTTATCCCCCAAATTGGTTCGAAATAATTTCAAAAAAATGTCAGATTAAAAAAAAATTTTTCCTTGATATTTACCCACCCCTAGAAAGCCTTACTTTTTCCCGTAAGAAAAGCATTGGTTTTTGAGGTTTTTAATCCAAAATTCGTACTGGGTCCAAAAAACATCGTAAACATTTTTATGAAAAAGCAAAATAAATGTAAATTTGTCCCCTTTCGAACACCGCTCGGAATATGTAGCTATTTTTAGTTTTGACTCCGCTATCTAACTTTCAATACGGCAAGAAATTTCGACTAGTGCATACAAACTTTTGAGCGGTCAAGGAACTCTATGGGATTGGTCTATACTAATATTATAAAGAGGAAAGATTTGATTTTTTGTTTGTTTGTTTGTTTGTTTGAAGTGAATAGGCTCCGAAACTACTGGACCGATTTAAAAAATTCTTTCACCGTTGGTAAGCTACACTATTCCAGAGTGACATAGGCTATGTTTCATTTTCAAAAAAATTAGGGATGCTTACTAAAACTTGAATAATCTAACCCAAGTTGTAAAAAAATAAACAAAAAACTTCCTTCAATCGCGTGCGCTGCGAAAACTATTAATGATAGAACAAAATGATGTGTTACAATTTTTTTAGAAACTAACTGTAAACATTGTGTATTTTCTTTCATTATATTATTATATGCCCGTGCGAAGCCGGGATGGGCTGCTAGTCTTAAATAAAAAGGAAATTCTTCGCTGGAAATAACAAATAGCAATTCAAAAATTTTGATTACCTCAACTTCCTTCCTAGTGTTACGGAAACCGCTGGGAAAACGTTTTAAAAATGTCGAAAAACGTCATTTGGAGAGCTAAATATCGAAAGTTTTAAATCGGAATGGTCGTAAAAAACAAAGAATTCAAACTCATGGCATAATCAATTTGGCTGGAAGGGTGGGGGTTAAATTTGTTCACGTAACTAATCAGTTTGTACAAGGAACTTTTTATTTTTTACGACCACTACGATTGAATTCTTTCGATATTTAGCTCTCTAAATGACGTTTTTCGACATTTTCAAAATGTTTTATCAGCGGTTTTCCAAACACTGGGAAAGAAGATGAGGTGATCGAAATTTTTGAATTTCTATGTGTTATTTCCAGCGAAGAATTTCCTTTTTATTTAAGACCAATCCCATTGAGTTCCTTGACCGCTCAAAAGTTTGGATTCACTAGTCGAAATTTCTTGCCGCATTAAAAGTTAGATAGCGGAGTCAAAAATAAAGATGGCTTCATTTTTGGAGTGGCATTCGAAAGGAGACAAATTCATCTTCATTTTGCTTTTTAGAAAAATGTTCACGATGTTTTTTGGGCCCGGTACCAATTTTTGATTCAAAACCTCGAAAAACCAATGCTTTTCTTATGGGCAAAAGTAAGGCTTTCTATGTCACGAACATCGCATATACACATATAACTATATCATTATGTATTCATATTTACTTTTAATGTTGACGAGGAAGCATAAACCATTGTTGAATTCACTATTAAATTCAAAATAACTATCTTATAATACTGTTCGTGGCACGACCAAAGCGGAGCGGCGCAGCTGACCGCTGCAACGTCAGCGTTCCCGCGCCCGCCAGATCCCAGGTGTAATCAACACCGGGATGAGGCGAGCGCGAGATCACGCGCTTCGAGGATGAGCATCGCGAGGCGAGCTTTTGTTTCAAATTGCAAATTCAGCAAAAACGTCGCTCGCTGTCCGAGGCTCCAAGGGGTGTCGGACGAGCGAGCGAAGTCAGTCCCGTTAGAGACAGCCTAAAAACCATATCTACGGAACCCGGCTCCTTCAAAGCTGTCGTGTGTAGAGTCATCAGTCCTAGAGTCACCGACGATTAGAGGGAACCCTCTAATTCTACACGTGGTCACCGAAAGCCTCTCGTGTCGCGACATTAGTCTTTGAAGTTAGTTAATAAGTGTTGAACCTCGAGCCATGAACTCTTCAGAGCCGTGTAGTGATAAGTGTAGTGGTAATCGTGTGAGAGAGCGAGTATTTGGATTTGTAATCACCGAAGAGTGAGTAATGAAGAATGAAAACATTAGATTAAGAACATTTTTGTAAGCTTCTTCGTCACCTATTTTCTCTTGCTATTTTCTTGCTATCAATTTCATTACAAATTTGGTTCCATCATAAACATTTCTAAAAACATAAATATTAAATCCTCGAACCCTAATCCCAACGATCGCTCTGTAGAGGACGATCACCACGTATCCACGAAAAAAATAAATATAAATCTCTACGGTTATCTTAGAGGGTGAAGTCAGTCACGTGCGAGACTGTTCCGCACGTGACATTTAGGGGTGGGTAAATATCGAGAAAATTTTGTTAAAAAAACTGACATTTTTTTTTCAATTATTTCGAACCAATTTGGGGGGTTGGGACCATTAAAATTCGATTTTACCGTTATGAAGGACAGGTCTAATGTACAGTAATGTTTGTTGATGCACGCACCGTGGCTAACTTTATTTTTTCGACTTTTGTTTCCTTTCTACTCGTATCTTATGTGCCCATGGCCAGCGAAGCTGTCGACAGGAGAAGCTGAGAAACCACGACGATAGCCTCTCGCCGCTGTCATCCATATAACCTCTAAGATCACGAATAACTTCTTTCACAAAGTGCGTGACCCGTCAATTTAAGACTTGATGGATGTTAAATATTTCTTTAGGTTAGCATATCACGGAGGTCCTAATGCCCAGAACTTTTCATTCGTGATAAATATAATACCGGGAAAAAGACGCCGCTCCTGTGCAGTGATTTTAACTGTTTTTCGATTCACTGCAACGAAACGGTAATATTATAAGCGTATTACGTATAAAATTATAAAAACGACACTTTGTGAAAAAGGGTAATATGGAAATTTATTTCGATTCTCATCGTCAACAAATTCATATCAGTTTGTCTCAGTTTACTATTCATGTTCTCGTTATCCATCCATCTGTCATTTGTGTCGATTGGGTTTATTAAGACCCCTCGACGATATCTAACGCTAACAAATCGCATCTATCCAATTTATTATACAGAAGTTAATACGCAATTTTAATTTAGTCAATCGCATGACACCAGTGTGGTGGGCTAACATGAAACAAATCATTCCAGATCAGATCATTCCAGCAATGTAACATTGGATGTTCGATTCTCGATATACGCTTCCGAAGCCTAAATTCATCTTCGCGGACGCTTGCCAGTTCAAGTCCACTTTTACGATGAGAAATAACCCCATGTCTCGATTGTCAAGATTTGCGTTTGAAACTAAGAAGTAATTTCCGCGACCCCTTGCCAGTGCAAGTCTAGTTCGACGATCAGAACTGTATGTCGATTCTCAAGAGCTTCACCCCAAGCGTAGAATAAACCTTGCTGCGTGTAATGGAATTGTCTGAGTTTGGTTGCACAAACTTGACATCCATTATTATATTGCTGAAATGAGCGTTTGTTTCATGTGAGCTGACTACACTGGTGTAAAACCATTGACTGATTTAAAATTGCGTCTTAACTTCTGTATAATAAATTGTATGAATGCGATTTGTCAGCGTTACATATCGTGCGAACTCGTAAGACCGAACGAAAAACCAATATTAGAGAAAGTAATCTTGTTCAGAATGACTGGAGATGCACAGAGAGTATTATATGGCAGAGTTCACCACGGTAGATGATATCAAAATTCTCGAACGAGCTTTCCAAACTCCCAACGATGTAAGCGACATGTATATTATACTTACGTGAGGCAGCATGAAGCAAGGCTTTGACAAGAGTGTTCTAGTTTTTGGCGAGGAAGTGGATCGATTAATAAAAACGAACTTATCAACCACGATTGTAGCCAGTTATCCCCGCAACAAAGTCGATGGTTGGTTAGACCACATTAATTAACAAAGCCTACTAACCTTCACCAGAGGTCTTCACGATGAGCTAGAATTGAGAGTAGTCAGTCATAAACCAACCACACTCAGAGGCGCGATAGAAATTGCTTTCGGTGAAGGGCGTAAATTGATGACGCGACGACCTGCAAGTGCTAGTCAGCCCTGTTCAGCCAATCTTCCTCTCTTGTGGCCGTCAGCAGCCTTTTCTCTTCCATCTACATCTCCACTACCGACATCGGCTCTACCCTCAGGGTTACCACCACCCACTCTTGTCCTGCCATCTCCGTTTTGCAATCCACTGCAATCCAATTACTTCACTCACCCCCGTCACACGCACTGGCTTCATACGCCCGAGTAACAACCGAAAACCGAAGTAGTGACCAGCCTCACATAGTCTGCAATTTTTATAGCAATTTAAGTCACTCGGTCGCGAAATGCCGCCACATTCCCAAAGAATTCGGCACAAAAGGTATACCAACCGGTCATTCTCATAGAGATTGCCGATTTACCGTGTAACGTGGCGTTTCAGAGTCGCCCGTCACAAGGGCACACAACCGTTATTATTTTTAGTTTACGCGTCCTCAGCAGGGTACTCCAAGCGAACTCGATACAAAATAGGCAATAACTACTTTTAACTAATTCTTTTTTGTAAATTCTTTATTTCGCGCTTCGGCGCAAGCTAATAAGGTACTTGGACGACAACGATCCCGATCAACAAGGGACCACTAGCTACCGTTTGCAGCTTTCGACGACTTCGCCTACCGACGGTCTCATCGGACTACACTGGCTACCTTGGTGCACCTTTATATACACCTGGGGTAGCATCCACCCGAACCTTCCGTATCGCCTCGACTGCCGGTGAACAGGGAGATAAAAATCCTCCCGGCGGCCGAGGGCACCGTTTCTCGAAGAGGAACCAGCCGCCAGCTCTATCGGATGCCGTAAGGATGGCGTGAAGGGCAGACCGTAGCCTGCCATTCTCCGACTTACCGGCCTGGTGCCGGACCGACCCCAAACCACTACGTTCAGGTTGATAAAGCCATCGTTCTGAGGATGGACGCTGCCTTCCTATCGGCAAGGACTAATTGTGTGGGTCGTGGTCCACGGTTTGGCCAACCGTCTGACTGCACGACCTCAGGTACAGGCAGCTAGCTACTGCCTGTACAAAAGTCAGTGGAGGTGAACAATGAGGCGTCACTCTTCACCCGGTAACTTTGACCGAGAGGCACCCTGTGTATGCCTCTGTCAAAGAAGTCTCCGAGCGTGGAATCATGATCAGTGACCTGGAAAACCCCCGAGTATACTGCGACACACCAGAAAAATGCACCTCAAAAATTTTGACCAAAAATGGACATTACAAATGGCCACAGCCATCTCGGTTCCGACAATTTTGCCATTCTTACCACGAAATCTTGATCAGCAACCCCGAAAACCCCCAAGTACACGGCCAGACATACGGCAAATATCTCTCAAAATTATTGACCAAAAAATGGACAGCCAAAATGGCCACAGCCATCTTGGCTCTGACAATTCTGCCATTCTGACCACGAAATCTTGATCCCGAAAACCCCGAAAACCGCCGAGTACACTGTTAGACACCAGAAAACTACCTCCAAATTTTTGACCAAAAATAGACGCCAAAATGGCCATCGCTATCTTGGTTCCACCAATTTTGCTATTCTGACCACGGGATCTTGATCAGCGACTCCGAAAACCCCTGAGTACAGCTCGAGACGCCAGAAAAATGCATCCGAATATTTTTGGCCAAAAAATGGATAGCAAAAATGCCATGCCGCCATCTTGGGTTTGTCCATTTTCCGATTCCGACCTTGAATTCATGATTAGGGACTTTGGAACTATCTCCATACCGATTTTGGGACAAATCCGACGCAGTACGGCGTCAATAATGAATTGTTTCCAAAAAAAGCCGTTTTTTCAACTTTGTTGGTCAATCCTGGAAAATTGGCCAATAATAATGTGTTTTGGTAGGACCTCGTATCTCCTGTAATGTCCTAGGAACATGAAAAAGCAGAAAAACCGGAGCAAAATGTTCAATTTGAACTCAGAATACTTCAAAAACTGTCTTGAAGTAGGTGGGACCACACGGTCCCACTATGCCGGTAAGGGTTAAAGCGGTTACACCCTCAAACGCCTGTCGCAAAACAAAACCCCCCACGTTCGAACATTTCCTTGACGACTGTACTTCTGATGCTCCCAGATCAGCTGACATATTACATCAAGTAACTTTAAATACTTTCATCGACTAGCTCCAACAATAATATCGATGCATCTGCTGCACAAGCTAATCAAAAAAACTACATTTCCATCCCATACGTTGCGGGGTTGTTTGAGTCACTCAACAGAACATTCTTTAAGTAAAAAATTCAATTTGTGGGTAAATGTGCACATGATCTATCCTCGATGTTTGATCCGGGTAAGGACCCCTCACCCCCGGATATGCGTTCTGGTGTAGTTTACAAAATTCCCTGCGACCAATGCAACATGTCCTACATAGGCTAAACAAGTAGGCAACTACACACCAGGATAACCGAGCATAAACGCAATATCCATGAACACGAGGTAATTATACTGCACTGACGAGGCATGCCATCGATTTCGACCACTCTTTCAATTATTCTCAAGCCAGCATTATTGACGTTGAACCATTGTATTACAATAGGCTATTGTTAGAAATGTGCAATATTGTTGCACATCCCAATTCTGTCAACTGAAGACAAGACATCGAACATCTGAGTACTATTTACACCTCTGTGATACAACCACTGTAATTATCCATTACTGACTGAGCTTGCTCTCGATTTTACCTTCTTAACAAAATTTTAGTTTCCTTTTAACCCGTTGACTCTGCGTTTGCTCTGATAACTATCGATATCGATCTCCCCTCACTACACACTGGACGTTCCACATGTGCAAATGTGCTCTTGACTTAAACCTATAACGGCTGTGTGTTTTATTTTATCAAATTAACTACAAGGATAAAGTCTTGGGAACTACGTATCGCGATCGCAGTGTGTTTCGGTTTTTGTTTTTCATTGTTTCTATTTATTATTTATTTACCAACACGCTTTCACTACCTAAGAGTGTTCTGTGTCTGCTGTAATTGAAAGTGTCATCCCACACTAGGTAATTCCTCTCATTTATATCTGCATAAACATCCTTGCTTATTATCTAAACCACTTATGTTTAATTTTGTTATAAAGGAGTTGTACATTATTTTATTATTTTTGTTCGTGACAGATGTTCAAATAAATTGGTTCTGAGGAGGGCCCCCATCAGGGCTGAAACGTTAACACTATGAAAAAGTGTTTTGAGTTGTGACCTTCATATCCAAGAATAACATTAATCAACAAGTCATCAAGGTCAAGAAAAATCGTCTTCAACTTTAAATACATTCACTAAACGTCTCAGCAAATTTTTCAAGTACCAACGCTTGACCACACCGATCTGACGCAATCAAACACGAAACCACACCAATTCCAAGTGCTTCCAGGAAAAGCCAATTGCCCAAAGTCAGACACTGCAACCGACAAGACTTTCAAAAGAATGAAAGACGCACATCGATACCGTCAACAAACTCGATCAAATACCGACAAATCAGGCAATCCAACTTCTCATAAGAAACGGAGCAACCCACGACCTACAGTTATTGTAGAATATTCTGATTCTTAAGGCAGCGAATCTTCTGTCGACGATGCACTCATGTTGTCACTTCTCCACCGATAACACAGCTCCCGCGACCCCGTAGTTAAACGTGGTCAAGAAATCTTTACCTCCTGTTACTCGGAACCGCATAAAAGGCCGAACTCAGCACATCAGGCTGACATATCTGACAATTCCAATGACTTAATGACACCCGACTCCGACTCAAAAGGCTATGACGTAGACTCAGACAAACGACTGTCGAGGTGTTCTAACTTAATATACTATAATACACCAACATACGCCGATTTCTTGACAGACAAATGGTACCAGCCGTTAGGACGCAACGTCAATGTCAAAGAAACAAATGCCAACTTATTGGACCAGAATGATAACTTAGCCCACTGCATATCAGCCGATTGCAAATTATCGCAAGGTGTTGCCTTAAAATTAGTGCAACGAAAAATTTTAAACCGAACCCAACTAAACGAGTTTTACCCGGTAGTTACCGACGTCATTCCGAACCCACACGGTGATAGGTACACTTGGGAGCAATGAATCTGAGACCACTAATTTTTTACACTAGACCGTTATGTTGGTAATACAAAAAAACTTACACTGCCATAGTGGGCTGACCGCGAAAGAAACTGAATCTCAATAAACATAATATAACACATGACCGTTGAATCTAACCTTAGAATACGTTTCAATCTAATAAGTAATTATCCCCGCTATATTCTAAGGTTGGATTCGACGGTCATGGGTTATGTTATGTTTACTCAGATTGAGTTTACCTCACACTCGGCCGACTGTGGCGCTCCAGGTTTCTCTGTCTTGTCAACATAACTTTCTAGTGTAACAAATTAGCCGTCTCAGTTTCATTGTTCCCAAGTACAAATATACAACTTGGTAACTGAAGCAAAGTATTATGACAAACTAACTCCAGAAGACCTCTTCTAAACCCTGTCCAATTTGAAGAATATTTTGCTCGAAAACAAGATATAGTTCATATCACTTCCAAGAATAGGCTACAGACTGGAGAATTTAGATTGGAAATCCGTGAACCGCAGGATCCACTGTCTATTTAAAGACTCTGACATTAACAGTACGATTTTTAAAAACGACAGTTCATCCGACACCACTCGGAATTAAGTCGATTCAACAGCTGTGCCGATCAGTGTTTCAACCACTCCTCCGCCCGTTGAACCGCAACCACCTCAGCCTTCACCTCAATCCTTCCCCTTACTTTGTCGCGACATATTAAATCCCCCAGATCCTCTCCCGCGCCATAAGCGTACCTCACACGTTTCTAGCCTCCCTCCGCGGCCCCTTCTTCCTGCCCAGAGGCACTCAAACAATTCAACCTTCTCACCTTCCAATTACTCCTTCTGTCTCCCTCCGTCAACTCCACCGATAGTTTTCTATGACAGCTCCACAGATGAGCCACAGCAAACCCTGCAAAACACAAATCTGACACGTACTGTGATAGGAATTCCCTGCCTCACGCCTCCGTCCCTGGTCAATAAGTTTACCTACTCTATCAGACCAAAATGAAACTCGAAGGCAATTACAAAGGGCCGTACTAGATAAAACGTATCATCAACGACATCAATGCCGAAATATATCTTCCGAATAACAAGACATAAGTAGTACACGTAAACAAACTCAATACAGCACGCTGACGTTACTATAAATCAAGCCTGGGTCTCGTGCCTGAAATCCCCCCCCCCCCCCGCTCCGCACTTGGCATATCCTAATCCCAAAATATTATGTCCTGAAAGCACTACATTATGAACAACCAAACGTTCATAATGAAGTAATTGACAGCTTCACGGTTGATTGAATGATTATTACAGTTCCTTCATAACTGTTATTGGCACTGATAACTCGGTACTATACTCCATAGAGCGAATCGAGCCAAATCCGGGTATCCACTTTGAACAACTAAGAAACCTTCGGACTTTTGAGAAGAAATGGAAGATGATCAACTTTATCGACCTCGGTAACATGTTCCAGGAACTCGATCGCATCTCCGAACATTTAGATATGATTCCTAATAAGTGTACCGCAACACCGAATCATTGTAACACAGGTGACCATATACGCATGTTGACCCATAGATCAAATTTCTCCATAAAATACCAGACTCAAATAAAAGAACTGATGGGCAACCGCTTCAACAGCAAATCTCATGCGGAATTGGCCAAAATAGAAACACATCGCAACAAACGAGGTCCCGTGAACTTTACAAGCACAATCGCAAAATCACTTTTCAGGACGCTAGACGCAAAAGACGGACGATACCTAAATGCTCGAATTGACAACTTGCATAATGACACAAAACACTTAGCGACACTACTTAGCGAACAATCACACGTTGTACAGTCAACTCTCGGAATCTATAAAATTAAACTTGACAACATTATACAGCATGGTCGTGACCAAGGCGATGTACTCATGATACTTACGAATCAGGAAATTACTTCTAAAGTTCAAATATCGAATAACAAATTCACAATAGCCCTCATTAATTGCGTAGTCGAGCCAGACGTATACATGAAAGAATTTGAAATTAACCAAAATAATCTGGCTCCGGCCGTCTTGTTCGCAGCACAGATCTTATCCACTTTCCAACACATTCAAAATTTGAAACCCCAACTCAAATGTCCGATACCTATAGACGCCACCTACGCTGAGGGACTGATTAAAATATTGAGCTTGGACATTGTCTACATCGAACCACGACTGATTTGAGTCATAATTATCCCGTTATTAAATAACGACGCTTTCAACCTTCATCGCCTACTTCGAATACCTGCAAAACAAAAAGACGACTCGACAGATAACAAATTCGCGTTCATACAGCCCTCAAGTGATTACGTAGCGATAGCCCTCAACTGCGCATTGTACTTCTAATTATCAGGACTCAGTTTTTCAATGTGCATCCTAACTCAAAACATCCACATGTGCTGACTAAACCAGCCTCTGTTCCATACCGGAAACCATAAATTCTGCGTAATAGACCTATTCTTGAATCCTCCGCAATTAGCAACCACAAACTGCGACCTGAGGCACATTATTCATTGGTACGTACTGGAATACATTGATTAACTCGAATTCATGGATCTATTCTGTTTCCAAAACAGAAACGCTACATATCTTATTTCCCGAAGATTTCACATACCCAACTTGTAAACACATGTGTAATAATTTTCAAATATAATTTGTACTGTGTGGTGAGGCAAGTCTAATTCACCTTTTTATAGAGTTTTAAGGACATAGTCGAACTTGGTCTGGCTTTGAATACGCACGCCGATCAGCCATGACAGGCAAGGACTTCGCGTAGCCGAGCTGTTGACCCGCCTGTCTGTTTCCACAGTGCGGCAACAAGGCAGTTTTTGTCCTACAGTATAGTAGCGAACAGCAACGTTCTGAGTGCAGAAGAAGAAAGTGAAAAGAAGTGTAGAGTGTGTGGGTGGGAAGTTTGTAGACCTGTGAACGGGAAAATATACAAGGTACGGTGATAAGCTACATTCTGTGTAATTTCTACCAAATCCACTACCATCCTCTTCCTTAAAGAAATTTGCTCAACTTTGATTGCTGGGATCCTCGAACGATCACTACGACCCGGTTCCGATATATTAGTCCAGTCAGAATGTACATGAATTTGGACGACTTCTATTTAACAGCTGTGCCAAATTAGCAATTTTTTTGTAGGTAGTTTGGACCTCAACGGATATAGTGTGAAATTTGAGGGATCGCGAAATGACGACTTCTGGCCGAAAAAATTACTTAAATAAACAAATGTCACTATATTGATGTTATTATCTTTGGAATGGGATTTATTGAAAAATGTTTCCTACAAAAAATGTGCGCCGTAATGAAATCTACAAAATAAGTCCTATGCAATAATCACGTAGAATTATCAGTTTGGCGGAAAATGACTGTTAAACAACAATTTTTCAAAAAATGTATTATTGTATTTACGTGGTTTATTTATAAATTACTATTCTGAAACTCATCCACCACCTAAAAGAAACTGTCCTGAAGAGATATTGGTAAGTTTTATCCAGCCATGTTATATAGTTTAGCAATAATGACCGATTTTTGTGAATCCGGCGTATCGATATAGCACTTGTTCCACAAGGCCGAGATGGTGCGAAAAAATCAGCGTAATTCTTTTCAGCATGTACATTCAGGATTTAACTGAAAAGAATAGGTTTTAAAAAAAAAATCATGTTTTTCGAGGATATAATATTTTAACCTATGAACAAATAGAAGTTACGCCTTAAATATTTAGGTTATTCAAAATATTCTTCAAGATTCTCATAGGTCTTAGCGAGACGCGTAATTCAAAAAAAGTCTCAATATCTTTATTACAAGCCGAGATACAATCATTTTTACGTTTGTTCAATTTATTACTGTTTGAATCAACATTTTCGCGAAATTCAAGTTCGCGGGCATTCGTAACAGTGTTAGGCATAATATTTGATATTATAGAAATCGTTTTGAGCATTAATCTCATGGCAGATCATGATTGCATTCGGTCACTCGCGCGCGGAATATACAGATGGCGACGTCGGTGCCGCCGGGCGGATGGCGTGGTGGGGGCCTGCGTCTCGCTCCGCGGCTCCTCTCGTGCGGCTTAGTTAACTATTTTCATATCTCCTTGATAAATTGTCGTAAGCGAAATTTTTTTTTCAATTTCACGTAGTTTTTACTCACGATTTCAAAAATGTTCATGAAAATTGATATTTTTCAATACAGACCCCAAAAACTAGTTTTTAAATTCAATGTTGATGTTGGGAGGCCTATAAATAATCTTATATTTAAAAGTTGAGGAGAACAAAAGTAAATTTGAATTCGTCCGTCTCGTACGTATGTTTCTTTCAAACTAGCTGAAAGGGTCGGCTGGGGCCTTGAGTCATAGGAGTTGGGATTTTCCAGTACATAAGGGATTATTTATGGCCTTGAACGACCGATTGTTCTCAGAATGCGGGCGATTAACAGGAGAATTGAGAAAAAAAATTTTCTCACTACGATTTATAAGGAAGATATTGAAATAGTTTATTACGCCGCGCGAGGCTTGGAGAATATTAATTTTCACGAGCATTTTTGAATTCGTGAGAAAAAATTACGTGAAATTAAAAAAAAAAAAATTTGACTACGACAATTTATCAGGGAGATATGGAAATAGTTAACTAAGCCGCGCGAGAGGAGCCGCGGGGCGAGACGCAGGCCCCCACCCGGCGGCACCGACGCCGCCATCGGTATATTCCCCGCGCGAGCGACCGAATCCAATCATGATCTGCCATGAGATTAACGCTCAAAACGGTTTCGATAATATCAAATATTATGCTTAACACTATTACGAATGCCTGCGAACTTGAATTTCACGAAAATGTTGATTTAGACAGTAATAAATTGAACAAACGTAAAAATGATTGTATCTCGGCTTGTAATAAAGATATTGAGACTTTATTTTTTTTTAAATTACGCGTCTCCCTGAGACCTATGGGAATCTTGAAGAATATTTTGTATTACTTGAATATTTAAGGCGTAACTTCTATTTGTTTATCAGCTAAAATTTCATATCCTCGAAAAACATGATTTTTTTTTTAAAACCTTTTCTTTTCAGTTAAATCCTGAATGTACATGCTGAAAAGAATCACCTTGATTTTTTTGCACCTTCCCGGCCTCATGGAAGAAGTGCTATATCGACACGCCGGATTTACGAAAATCGGTCATTATAGGTAAACTATGTAACATAGCTGGATAAAACTTACCGATATCTCCTCAGGACAGTTTCTTTTAGGTGGTGAATGAGTTTCAGAACAGTACTTTATAAATAAACCACGTAAATACAATAATACATTTCTTGAAAAATTGTAGTTTAACAGTGATTTACCACCAAACTGATAATTCTACGTGATTATTGCATAGGATTTATTTTGTAGATTTCATCACGGCGCACATTTTTCGTAGAAACCATTTTTCGATAAATCTCATTCCCAAGATAACAACATCAATATAGTGATATTTGTTTATTTGAATAATTTTTTCAGCCAAAAGTCGTCATTTCGCGATCCCTCAAATTTCATACTATATTCTTTGAGGTCAAAATTACGTACAAAAAATTGGCGATATGGCACGGCTGTTGAATAGAACTCATGTACATTCCGACTGGACTATATACCGTGAGCTAACCGGTCACGTGGCAAAGGTAAGGTGGCAAAATAGAAAATCATGTTCCTGGCGCCCAAAATACGATTATGCGTAATAATAATTTATAAGAATTCAGTGAGGTAGATAGGTACTCATGTGTCCGGACTACGATTTCGTGGTTAGCTGTCGCATTTCGCTAATTCGTGTTACAACTGGCAAATATTCCGATTACTCTTTTAGTTTAATTTACAATGTAACCACGTACTTACAAGTACACATCTATTGTTATTTCCAGGTATCATTCAATATCCAACGTTTTAAGGACGTTGCCGACTCCTGGCGGAACTGCTGCTTGCAGACGTTCACGCGATGCAAGTTTTCTCCGTCATTTATAAAGATATCGAACTTCTATTAGAAGCATTTTGAAGGCGAAGGAGTAATTTATGCCGTGTATTTTTCCGTATTTCGTTTTTTTTTTCAGAGTCGTAAAAAACAGCACTGAAAGTGAGCGAATTTCCCGTTGTAATGAAACAAGAACGATTTTTTTTTCACAATTCTACGAAATACACGGCACAGATACATCCTTCACCTTTAATCTAGGACTAAGAGCAATGAAATCGAACTTAAAAGTTGCGAGAAAACTTGCACGAGCTGAAGCATGAAATAGCGGATTTTCGCCGCGAAAAGCGATTGCTTGCTAATGCCATCTCTGGCTTAGGGCGCCAGTCGTACGAACTAACGGCCATAGCAGCAGTCTGCATTTAACACGTGCAAACCCGTAATTCAAACCGCGAGCCGTGAGCGTTATTCGGTGTGTTCTTCGTGAATAAATATTAGTAAACCACCTCAAACTCGTTGATAAGTGTTTATCAATCATTCGCTATGACTCAGATAAGGAAAATGTTACGGAAAAGTAAGAAAAAGGACCAGGGTTGGGAAAATTTGGCGGCTTATCAGCGGGAGTGGTTGAGGTAAATAGAATGGCATCAAGTTTGCTTACATAGACTTCATTGTTTTCATTTTTGAGACCGACTAACTAACATGCACCTTTTAATAATTCAGAACACCGTATTTTCCTAACAATCTCTTCGAATTATTATTTACCGTCCCTTTCTCAATGTGTATTTTGTCAACCTATTCTTCCAAAAATCATTTTCCATCTTTCGATCACTCACGATTACAAACTTACCGATGACTTTTACCGAACACTGATCTATCTAACTGACTATTTGATTGTGATATTTGACATCCACTTGCCAAGGTCAATGTACAATACACTAATGAATTGAAAATCTGACGTGCTATCGAAGACATTGTTGCAGCGTAAAATTCTGCCTTTTGCCAGCAATAGTAGACTCCAGAAGTGCTCGACGACTTCCGATTCGCGACCCTCGTTAGAGGCCGTCTATTAATCACGTGATCTTGGTGATACGTGGTGAGGTTTAAGACTACCCCCCCCCCCCCCCCCCACCCAACATCACGTGTATTTTTAGTATCTTAAATTTTTTAGAATATTTTAGAGTATTATCTTGAATACAGATATAAAATATAATCTTATGTTATTCTGAAATTAAGGACCATGATAAAAATGTCTAGATAGAAAGGTTGCAGGTTGTTTTTGATTGGCATAAAAATAATAATAAACGAATGATGTGATCATGCGAAAATCATATATTGTACTTAGTACATGAACATATTTAATGTACTCGTACATTGTCCTCGGACCACGGATTAGCAAGACATTCTTCAACACTAACAACTGGATAAGCATCTTGCAGATCAGTTGTTGGAACTGTGCTTTGTTGAAGATCAACGTCAGTTTTATCAAGCAACTCAGTGTCATCATTTTCACGCACAACGCAGAGAATCTGTCTCGATCTACCGATCGATCGTCGCGTGAGGATGCGTGATGGACGAACATTGTGCATCTCTAAACTATTATTGCTCGGATTAGGTTGCTTGTGACATGAATTTACATGTTCCTTAACTTTTTTCTTTGTACAGACGTACAATCCACATCGTCGGCACGTCCTTTCCAAAAGCTGCTGACGATCCTTCTGGAGACTAGGGCAATACAGGTCATAAGGCAATTTGTTAAAGCCCTCACGCGTTGGGGTGATTCCAAGAGACCGACGCAGAATAAATGTAGCAAACGTCTTGCCATCATGCTCTTGAGGCTTCGGAATACATAAGCCACTAGACGTCTGCAAAATTGGGTAAGGAGGTATAACGAAGCGTTCCGAAAGAATAGATCGAAGAGAACTCCGCACATATCCACAGCAAGCGTGATTATCACACTTCACCACCTGGTAATGATATTAAGATATTTTAATTGTATTGTCGAATAGATAAGAAAAATAAATGATAAAATAATAATAAGTGAGATTTTACTAATGTACCTGAAGCAAATACTGACTCTCTCGCACATACTCGCTATACCACTGCGGAGAAGGCAGGTCTGGAATAAAGCTTTCAGTACTGTCATCGGGTTCGACATACTCTGCTACGACGTCATGGCTGTCGATAACCATATTATTCCATACTTCTGCGAGGACGTTTCCAGCCTTCTGAAAGCTCATTTTTTCAAGATCATGATCTTTTGTTCTCCCTTGTTCATCCAAATGAGTTCCATAAGAATCATGAGGAAGTATGAGTCCAGATAATTCCCGGCTTAAAGGCGCCATTCTTCTCTCGACACGGTTGAACGCGCTTCTGCCAGGTGCATTCGTAAAATTGCATCTAGATCATTCTTGACAAAGTGGTCTATGGCATGGGAAATAACCTTTGGATATCTCGGGTTTTCGTCGGGTCCTCCATCAGATGAAATCAAAACAACTGGTTTCAGGCGTCCTTCTTCATCTCGCATAATTTCCTTGAATGAGTAGAAGCTGTCGAAGAGGAATGTTTGCCACTTCTAATCGCCACGTATGTTGACCCTGAATACGTGATTGCTTCAGCACGGCCCATATCATTTCCTTTTATGATGCACCCAGCATATACACTAGGGATCAATTTGTGCCTTGTAGCAATCACCCAATCATGATCAGGCAATGAGACACGATATTCGACATGCATCAGGAGAGGAGCTTGTTTATTTGCCGCTGTCAAACCTATAGGTACCCGGGCTTTATCGTCTTGCAACAGAAAAAACACTTGTTTTGGCCTGAGAATAGATGCCAGCGTTTCCAAGGATCTTATTGTGGCGACACAAAAATGTTGATCGACGTGAGCCTTATGGTGATCTGCCTCAGGGCGACTCAATTTGACACGCACAGTGACTACATGCCTTTTACCCTCCAAAGTGGTATAATTTCTTGGGAGCAACCGAAGATACGTGCCACTCTTCGAAATTTGAAATCCGTACTCCTTGAGCTTCTCATGGAGGTCAGTAAGTGTTCGGCAACTTCGCACAATTTCTGAGCGACGCCGTTCCTCCGCAAAAGCACCAAAT
This sequence comes from Neodiprion fabricii, assembly GCF_021155785.1. Lineage (NCBI taxonomy): Eukaryota > Metazoa > Arthropoda > Insecta > Hymenoptera > Diprionidae > Neodiprion > Neodiprion fabricii. Next base: position 14,302,210 of record NC_060241.1, on the reverse strand, counting down.
ATAGCCAAATCGACAATAGTTTTTAACAATTGCGGTTGTTGCTCTTCCATGCGCGGGCGACCTGGGGCAGAACGCGCCCTAAGAAGATTAGCTACATTCGGACTCTGATTGCAAGCAAGTTTAATCTTTGATTTTATTGTTAATCTATATGACTGAGAGTGACGCATATGTTGCTCCTTCTTCCGCAGCTCTATTGTGCAATTATCAATTTCTCGGCACAGTTTCGTCACATCACGCGTCTCATTTTCACTGGCGCCCAGAGAATCCCTATGACGAACAGCTAAGTCAAGTTCCATTTGAAGAAGGGAAATCTGATTCTTCAACTTATCCTGTGCAGGAGTAGCATGTACAGGTTGCGGTATACAGCTGCTTGCACTTGGTGTATCCGGTGAATTCTCGTCGCTACACTCCAAATCTTGACCTTTACGTTTCCGAGCACCTGGAATGACCGACATTCGAACGACATGGAAACATTAAAATAATTATTTTATCCTACTAATATTATAAATGCGAAAGTTTGTGAGGATGTATGTATGTATGTTTGTATGTTTGTTACTCTTTCACGGGAAAACGGCTGAACCGATTTGGCTGAAATTTGAACTGGAGATAGCTTAGACCCTGGAATAACACATAACACATAGGCTATATTTTATCCCGGAATTCCCACGGGAGCGGGGCCCCGGGTAACAGCTAGTAAATTATATATAAGGGACTCATAAGATACTTGATGAAAAGTGGGTGTATATGTGTATATACACACACTTAAATAATCCCACTAATATCATAAATGCGAAAGTTTGTGTGTGTGTGTTTGTATGTTTGTTCCCTTTTCACGCCTCAACGACGGAACGGATTTGGCTGAAATTTGGTATGGAGATAGCTGATACCCTGAATTGATACATAGGATACTTTTTATCCCGAAAAAATGCACGATTCCTGTAGGATCACGGGTAATACCGTGGGGTAACAACTAGTTATTTAGAAATTAGCGCTGCAATTCAATTTTTCTTTATCATAAATTTGTAATACATTTGGGATGTTTACTACCTGTTGAGGTGCTTTTAATAGTGTCATTGCCTTTGACAGTAATTTCGGAACAAATCGGTGAGACGGACATCGTAGACGTAGGAAGTTTTACAGGTAGACTTGGCTCATTGGATGTCATTGACAAAATAGGAGTGTTTTCGCTGACATTCTGGAAATTTAATAATTTAATTATTATCGTGCAAGTAAAGATAATGTCTTGCAAGTAAATCAACCATCCCCAGTACTTAATTTTATTTTTTTCTGATATTGGAATGTTACGTCCAACATACCACTTCTCTCTATTTTTCCTACTCGCTAACTCTCCCACAGTTCTTACATTAATCTCACGGTCTCTGTACTGTCCTCTTATCTCTACGTAGTCTCACGCTATTCACTATCACGCTTACTCATGAAATTCCATTCCCTACTCCTAGCATTGTCACACCTTTTCTGCACCCGTACGTTTCACGTCTCGAGGGACACTTCTATTCTAACTCTCAACAACGTCACATCTGAACTTCTTACATAGCTTCATACAGCACACTTCGTTTTTACCGTCATCTGAACTTCCTCGAAATAAATATATTAGTAATATCTCAAACAAACCTTACGTTATTCGATCCTCATCCTGATTTCCGGTTGTCCTGGAACTTAAAAGCGAAGCCAACCAGTTTACTCTTACCGCTCAGGAGTAACTCTAATCACGGACGTAACAGGAATAAGAATTAAAAACGGACACAAACCATGCATATCCTTATATTTTCACTAAAATAATGGGTATGTAATCAATATATGTATGCAAGATAATACTGCCATCTTCCATTAACAATGAATCTTTCAGTTTAATAGTATGAATTATGAATAAGTAGTAATAAAAATATTGTATATTTTATCACTGTTTATTAACATATAAAAAAGCGCCAAATGTGTTACAGTAGCAATATAACCTTCACTTTACACCACCACGACTTGCGTTTTACTTTGTTTTTTATGTTTAATAAACCCATGCCTAGTAGACAAGATTTAGCTCAATACACCTACTTTTTTAAAGTTTAGCGAGCGGTGATTAATGTAGGCATATGGGGCCACGTGATGTGTATTCAGCATTTTTTATGAAATGGAATATAATATTCCTATGCGCCAATGACTACTGCTAAAACTATTAAAAACCTAAGAGATTATTTAAATAACTTTCTTTTAAACCTAAAAATAAAATAACATCTTTTGGATTGAAGTAAAACTTAAAGTAGATATGCTATGCATATTTTATCTATATTTATTTTCTCAAAATCAAAAATGTTGTAAGATTTAACAGTAACATTTATACTGTAAATAAACTATAGGTAAAGTCTTATTCATTAGGACTATCCCCTTAAATAGATACCTACTAGTTTTAACTCACCTTTTTAGAATTAGAACAATAATAGAGAATATTGGAAGATTTCTTTGCTTGGTGCTTTCGGCGGTAATCTAGTAAAAGATCATTCGCCCACTTCATAAATTCTTCTTTTGTAGTATATTTTTTTTTCGCACTAGCCCACAACTCATTGAATTCTTTCTGACAGATACTAGGTATTTTTCCTGTCTTATACTCTGCAAAAAGATCTTTATACAGATCACCTACTTGAAACATTGTTTTATTAATGTAAAACGTACTAGGTATTATAACGGTTTATGTATGTATTCGGCGCGAAAACAACAAAATAACTGGCGATTGGCGTACCGAGCCGGGCGGTCGTCGGCGGCGCGTGAGAAGATACTTCGTTCGTTGCCTAGTAACGGCGAGTCAAGGTCACACTACACGCCGCTTTTCGATTTAAAAATCACGCGTTTGAAAAAATAATGAAAAAATAAATACACGTGATATCTTATTACACCCCCCTCCCCCCCTGTGACATTTCGTGATTTTTGTCAACCCCCCCCCCTTTTAAGCCTCACGTGATTAATGGACGGCCCCTTAACTAATTGAAGCTAGAAATTCTGCGGTCAAATCAAAACACTCAATGACTGACGTTTCCACCCGTAAGAAAGAGAAAACGACAACCGACAGTACTAACGAGTAACTATACAGACGCTTTTACATATTTCTATATCTTTCCTTTCATTTATAACTTTTTCACAATAATGTCACACACAGAAAACTGTTCTTGATTCTGTTAGGTATGTATTGATATGCTATATTCGCAAGCATAGCGTTTATGAGAGTGGGAGCGAATTCGCACGTATGTGTGTACAGGAGCGTGCGCGCAGCGCGGCAACGCGCGCGCCGGCAGATTGAAAATGGCTATCGTGCTCGCCACTGCTTGTATCTAGAGTGTAAGTTATATCTGAATAAATCTAAGACATCTTTGAGATTCACGAGTTATTATTTATAACCTCCTCTCCTGCATCTGCCATATTTTGCACATACATAACAAATTGGTGACGAGGACCAACATTTTCATTATATTTTCGGTGCCAAAAACTTCAGTAAAATTTCGCTCAAGTCTCCACGTGTTGCATACATTATACATACGTTGAAGCCTACCCACGTGTCTCGCAAGTGAACTTCGCTTAGCTTCCTTCTTGTGATTTAGTGCTAATTACTATAGTGAAAAATACTTTACATACATTGAACTACGTTTAACTCTTGCCTTTCCACTTGTGCATACATCCGCGCGTACTTTTCACGTTGTGAAATTTAACGGTGTTTAGTGCTCCAAAAAGTTTTTTGGTTGTTGCTGTGTGTGTTATTGCAAGTGCTCGTGAGTGCAGAAGGTTTATCTCAATCTCTCCAAAATTGATTTGTTCAAATCGTTCGCGAAGCTTGGAGGCGGAAGCACTAGCGAAAGTGAAAGTGATTGTGAGAGTGAGACCGAAAGTAAACCTTTGGCATCGGTCACTGAAATGTCAGCACCACAGCAACCTGCCCCAGCAGCCGGAGCGGCAACCGGAGTAGCAGTTACGACTTCAAATGCATTACATATCACACCGTTTATCCCGGGGGAGACGTCTTGGGCTCGTTGGTTGAACAGATTCGAGGGCGCTTTAAAAATTATGAAAATCGAAAATTCAGATAAAGTAGTGTATCTGCTCCATTTCGTCGGCGATACAGCTTATAATGCTTTGTGTGATACTTTTGGTGAAACGCAAGTCGATCAGAAGTCCTACGCCGAACTTGCGGCTAAGTTAAAAGAATTGTACGCTCCTCCGGTGTTAGAAATCGCCGAAAACTTCAAATTTAATTCGCGCAAACAGCTACCTGGTGAAAGTATTCAAGAATTTGCAACGGCTTTGACAAAAATGAGCGCCAACTGTGGATTCGGCGATCACACATCAAAAGCCTTACGTAACCAGTTTGTGTTTGGCCTTGCTACGCCTCGTATACAAAGCAGGCTTATAGAAACCAAAGATCTCACTTTCGAATCCGCCCTCTCTACGGCTCTTACAATGGATACTTGCGATCGTGGAACTTCTTGTATATGTGACAGTGCGTCAGCCGTTAATTACCTTAATTCTCAAAAGAAGAGATCTGACGCATCGAAAAAGAAAATTGCAAACTCTGCTCCAAAACAGCAAGTTCCTCCGGTGGATTTTACTAAGCCCTACTGTTTCAGGTGTGGAAATCCAAACCACAAAGCCTTCACTTGCAGACTACCTACGTTTACAGTTTGCCTTTCTTGCCAGAAACCTGGACATCTATCCAGAGTTTGCAAATCTAAATTTAATCAAGTACACCAAGTTGAAGATACCGAGTACACTGATGAGGATTACTACGGCGTGGAGATCGTGGACATTCAAATAGTGGATTCTGAGGACGTCAACTGCCTGGCTCTCCGTGAAAAGTTCATCAAGCAATTCATCGTCAATAACCAGAAGGTCGAGTTCGAGTTAGACAGCGGTGCAGCGGGCTCACTGATGTGGCTCGAAGACGCAAAGAAGCTTTTCCCAAGATCCCGGTTGCAGCGCGCCTCAATACAATTGGTAACATACTGTAAAACTAATCTTAATGTACGCGGTCTCATTAAAGTCATTGTAACGTTTGAAAACACTAAATTCAACTTAGACTTGTATCTTACTGATGTAAACCGCCCTCCGTTATGCGGTCGCGAATGGATACATAATTTCATAAAAATGCACGGCGCGCAAAGCCTATTTACACCTATACTACAAGTTAATGTCAAAGAAATTTCCAGTTTCGATAAAATTGCGTTTACCAAAGAATTGTCCGTTAAATACAAGAATGTAGTTCGGCAAGATTTTTCCCCGATTATAGGACTGGGACTTGTCTCACTAAAACTCAAACCCGACGCCAAGCCGGTGTTCTACAAGGCTCGGAACGTGCCCTTCCGCCTCGTCGAGCCAGTCGACTCAGCCCTGGATAACTGGGAATCTTACGACATACTTGAACCGGTGCCCGCCTCTCTCTACGCAACTCCTATCGTCCCAATACTGAAGAAGGATGGAGATGTCCGCATCTGTGGCGATTACAGTGTCACCATTAATCCTCAACTCATCATCAACGACTGCCACATGCCTACTACAGACGAAATGTTCATGGATCTGGCGGTTTGTATCTGTTTCGCCCGCATCGACTGTTCTTGGGCCTACATTCACATGCCTGTCGATGAGGCTACGGCGGACCTTCTTACCATCAACACGCCCCGCGGATTGTATAGGGTAAAACGTATGTTATTTGGTATAGCTGCTGCGCCAGCTATTTGGCAGGAAAGAATGAATTTCATTTTCCGCTCTATAAAAGGCGTTTGCGTCTTCCAGGATGATTTGAGGTTGGCTGCCAAAACTCTCCCCGAGTTAGTTGCTTTAATTCATGTAGTGTTAAAAATTTTCGATGAGCACAACATTAAAATTAATCTCCGTAAATGTTCCTTCTGCGACTTGGAAATTTGTTTCTGCGGTCACGTTATTAATGCTCAAGGTATACACAAAGATCCTACCAAATTCGAGGCAGTCACTGATATGCCCCAACCTCAAAACATCTCTGAATTGCGTACATTTATCGGCATGGTGATGTATTATAATCGCTTCATCAAAAATGCAAGTACTGTACTAGCTCCGTTATACAATCTGTTGAAAGAAAACTCTAATTTCTCTTGGACAAAAGAATGTCAAGATGCTTTCGAATCCATCAAACTTGCCTTTACTAAAGATACTTGCTTGACATTCTTTGACCCAAAGAAACCGCTTATTCTTGCGACCGATGCAAGTCCAGTCGGGATCGGTGCTGTCATTTCCCATAGCTTCGAGGATGGTACCGAAAGGCCTATTCAATTTGCTTCTTAAAAATTAAACAAAGTTCAGCAAAAGTACAGCCAAATCGATCGTGAAGCCTACGCCATTGTTTTCGGTGTTAAAAAATTTTATCAGTACCTATACGGTCACAAATTTACTCTCATTTGCGACAACCGTCCTCTTGTACAAATCTTCAGCCCAGATAAACCCCTACCAGCTTACAGCGCCATGCGCATGCAACATTACGCTATTTTCCTACGCGGGTTTATCTACGATATCAAGTATCGCAGGTCGGAATCTAACAGTAATGCTGACTGCCTTTCGAGACTACCTCTAGCTATGGAGGGTGACACGCCTCACACCTTAGATGTTATAGAAGTCTATAACGCGCAGACCCTACATATAATGTCTGTTGACGTCTTCGATATGCGAGAACTTGTAAAAAATGATGCGAAAATTCAATCGGTCATCGAAAATTTGCGTGCTGGTAAAAATTTATCTCCTAATGACACCTGGAATGTCGACCCCAGAGAATTCTCTGTTGAAGATAATCTCTTATTCAAGTCCGATAGAATTGTTATTCCAAAAAAGCTTCAACAGAGAATTCTTGAGGAACTGCACGTCGGCCATTTCGGCATCGTAAAAATGAAAAGTTTAGCGCGAGGCCATTGCTGGTGGTCCAATATTGACAAAGATATCGAGAACTTGGTTCAATCTTGCGAGTCTTGTTTGCGCAACCGAAATAACCCAGCAAAAGTACCTATTCATTTGTGGGAACCTGCCACCAGACCATTTGAGCGAATACATATTGATTTTGCAGGCCCCTTCATGGGCGTAATCCTGTTTATTCTTGTAGATGCCTACTCCAAATGGCCAGAAATCCGCGTTGTCAAAAACATGTTAGCCTCAACTACCATAGATGTTTGTACCGATATTTTTGCTCAATTCGGCTTTCCGGAAGTACTTGTTTCTGACAACGGCGGCACTTACATTTCTTCAGAATTCGAATCATTCCTAAAACTACACGGTATTGCTCATAAATTCTCTGCACCCCACCATCCCGCCTCAAATGGTCAGGCTGAAAGGTTCGTTGAAATGATCAAATTTGCTTTAAAAAAAGTCGACGATAAAAAGAATGTGAATGCTAGTCTAAGAAAAATATTAATCCAATACAGAAACACACCGCATAGCACTACCGGTAAAACTCCAGCAGAGCTATTTTTAGGGCGTAAGATAAATGTAAACTGGATTTGTTGAAGCCAGTAGTAGCCAAAGAACAAGCTATCAATGTAAAAGCTTGTAAATTTTCTATAAATCAAAGAGTACTAGTCCGTAATTACACTAAAAATAATAAATGGGTCTACGGTAGGAGTCTAGAACACAGGGGCAATCTGTTATTCAAAATTAAATTAGACGACGGAAGAATCTGGATTAAGCATGCTAATCAAATCTCTGCTATAAAAGGTACCTTGAAACAATGTAATGACTACGACTACTTCGTACCTGAATCGGAGCACGTTTCTCTGTATGAATCTAACAATGCCTCCGCAAGCGTGCCCACGACAAACCCAACTATTGTAATTAACGAGCCAGATGCTTAATCTGATGATGCAAGCAATTCTAGACCTAAGCGTAAAACCAAAAGCCCTATCCGCTTCCCGGATTCTGAAAATTACTTTGGTGATAAAAGCTCCTAAAGCTTTCCTTTCTCACAGGGGGAAGTGTTAGGTATGTATTGATATGCTATATTCGCAAGCATAGCGTTTATGAGAGTGGGAGCGAATTTGCACGTATGTGTGTACAGGAGCGTGCGCGCAGCGCGGCAACGCGCGCGCCGGCAGATTGAAAATGGCTATCGTGCTCGCCACTGCTTGTATCTAGAGTGTAAGTTATATCTGAATAAATCTAAGACATCTTTGAGATTCACGAGTTATTATTTATAACCTCCTCTCCTGCATCTGCCATATTTTGCACATACATAACAGATTCAAGAATATTTTATTTCTTGGATCAAGAGTATGCTATTTTTTAAATACAAATATCACATATTCTTGAATGAAGAATACTCAGCACTTGATTCAAGAATATTTTAATTCTTGATTGAAGGATTGTTTTCTTTGTATGTAGGCCATTTTTTTTATTTTTTGTATTACAAATCAACCCTCACATGTATATCTTGCTTCTTAAATTTTCATTTTTCAGTTACAGCCCATTCAAAATTTTGCTCGGATACAACGTGTTTTGACATCATGTTTTCAAGTTCAGAAATGAATGAATTTCTGAATAATGACCTTTCATATTCGTTTGCTGAATGTTTGCACCTTTCATTCCATAATATTCATTGGAACAGTTTCATTGCTCATTTCTGTTCAAAGCTCGAATCATTTTTTGTTTTACAAATAAAGATACGTTATCGTCGAAGAGAGAAATAACCAACTGTTCACTTAAGTACCACAGCGATTTATCATTTTTAAACAAGCTGTTTTTGATACGGAACTGTTTGTAGCTTTATACTCAATCAAGTCTTGCATCAAAGTTAAGTCATTGTGTGGTGCCAGAATCGCAGATGGAGCAGTGAACCAAGCTTTTAAATATATTATTACAAGAAAAATACATACTTGACGTAAGCCGTTAATTTCTCGAGCTGATAATTTGAATTCTTCTCTAAAAAGGAATATTTTCAACGAGTAAATGGCTTTTGCCATCCAACGAGCATGATGACTGGGCCTGGATGTTTAAACGTAAAGTTAATTTTGGGCTTCTCCCCTAAGAAAATCAGTGATAGCTCTAAAAGTTCTTTATAATCATCCCTCGGTTGATGAACCTGTTAAGTATACGTTATAAATTGAATTATAATTGCCTTATAAATTGAAGAAGATCAGACAACTCGATAAAGAACATTTTGCTCTCATAATTTTTATGATAAAATAAATTTACGAATTTATACCTGTAAATTTTCTTCAATCAAGTTGACAGAGGCTTGTTTGCTATTGGACGATATTTCACTAACGATACAATCGTCCATCTCAGCCTTGAAGTTGGATTTATCAAGCTCGTTCCATTTATTTTTAAATCGAGAAAAGAATTGAACATTTGGACCTGATGAGGTTGGCCAATATACTTCAAACACACCTTTCAAAATGAGTTCAAAGATGTGATGGCGACAAGGCAAATGGATCAACTCTTGATTTAAACCTTTTCCTACTTCAGCAAAAGTTCCATGATGAATTCCTAGAATACAAGTGAAACAAACGAAAAACATGAATGATGTTAATAATTACCTTATATGTTATTGATGTAACCTGTATTAACAGCTGCTGTGTCAAAACACATTCGTCTAATATATGAACTCTCACCCCACTGATTGAGAGTTTCAAGAATAGCAACTGCTTGATCATTGGCACATCCTGACTTCAGATTGGGCACACCTAACAATTGTTCAATACCACATGATGTCAGAATGATTGTAAGTCTATCCACAAGATCTGTTCCAGTGATGTCTGTCAACAGTTTTCTATCCCAATGCACAATATAATTGTCTTCAATTTTCAGTTCATCTTTCAACCCCTTTGCAATTTCTTGACGTAAAGCATTTCGACTACGCTGAATTGTTTAATTTAATAGTTAACACTATTTAAATCAATTCCAACGCTTTTCAAAGTCGCAGCAATAATGTATATTGCGTTCCTGCTAGAAACATTCGATCGATCTAATGCAGCCACTAATTCTGGTGTCATCACGTAAATTTTAGGAATAACAGGTGGTGTCAATCCGTTTTCAAAATCCGAGATTTATTTCGAGGTTATGCTTACTGATGACTGAGATGTTATTATGTCAGATTCTTGTTTAATGATTGGGAGATGCTCATCTTTTGCTGGCTGCTCTACAATTTAAAAATTAAATATTTTTATGAGTAAAAAAAATTATTCAATACACAAAAAAATGATTTGCCAATTTGAGAATGAGATATAAAATTATTCATTGAAAATTGGAAGTAATTGGAATTTGTATTCGTTGAGTTTTAATTATTTAAGAAAATTAGAGCTACAGATATTTCTTCATCAGCTCATGAATGAGTTTTAACAATACATTAATAATTAATATCAGTTTGAGTACTGTGAATATTCGTACGTTTTCATAAAATTTAATACTTACTTATTTCATCAACTATCATGACATCTGATTCGGTGTCTGGTTGTGAACTTAAATTAATAATTCCTCTTCGATTCAAACTTTTTTGGCCTTCTAGAAAAATCCTTTTATCATGATCAATTGATTCAAGACTCTTGTGATCCGTAATATCAAAAAGTTCATTCAGCTTTTGTTGAAAGAGAGACTGGTTTTTTTTTTTTGAATTACTGACTTTTTTTTGTTGCTACTTTTCTGTAAATTTTTCCACTTACAATGTAAATTTCGTAATTTTTTCACAGCATTTTGTCTTCCACAAATCGGCAATCCCAAAGAATGCCATTGTTTTTCCACTTTGATTATTGTGTTAACTGCACCTTTATTAATTGTCTCGTTCATTACTTTCTAATGGTAAAAAAAAGTAGCCATAACCTCTTTAACAGTAGGTAATTTATGGCCAAAATCGTTTGGGTTTGGAGAACCGATTAAAAAAATAGGTTTGCAGCTCATTTTGATATAGCCTTAAAAATTTCAAATAACTAAATTTGGAAATGAAAAAACTGAAACAATGAAGGTGATTCTTATTAAAGACAATTGAATACAAATCAAACTAGAGAAGATCTGACTTAGTAAACAAAGTTAAAGAAGATTGGTGCAACCTTAAGTTTTATTTACATGTTAATAACGTCATGAAGGTGGCGCCATAATTGACTACAGTGATATTAGCAGTAAAAAATTAAAACAGTAATAAAAGTTATCCATTGTATAATATGATCAAATTTAAAATCTTTTGAACCCTTTAAACTATGTTGTTACAAAATCTATTTTTATTCAAATCAAAATCGATAAAAGAAAAATTTACAATGAATTTATCGAATAAGAAATACAAAAGTAATAAAAAAGAAGATATTTTATACATTTAAGGCATTATTTAATAAAGTTCAAAAAATTGTAAATACGATTTTTTACAATTATGAATTGGAATTAAACTTCGAATAACTTTTAAAGGAGTCAACCTAGCAAAAAATCATATCAGACCTTTTTTGTAGATCGTCGAATTCTCTACAAGAATAATTTTTTGTTTTCACTCGACAGTTATCCATTCATAAGCATAAAAAATCCAAAGAAAATAAAAAAATATTCCTGTGTTATTTAAATGGGAAATCACAAATTACAAATCGCCACCTCTTAATATTAATATTGAGAGCTCAAACTTTAGCAGAATTTTTTTTTCGTCATTTTGGAAGATATTTTCATGGTATCAAATGAAAAAAAAATTAAAAATTCATTTTGGCCCACCCTACTATCGATGTATGTAACACTTTTAATTTTTCCTGGCATAGTTGAGAGGTTGGGACGGGATAGGGTGGGTCTCTTCATCGCAGCGACCTCCACGTGGTGAGACCTGGGTCATTGATGGCAATGTATTTAGTAGGGATGCGCGATTCTAGATCGATCCACTCAAGAATCGAACTTTTGGGTCGAGAAAATGGATCTTTTGTATTGATACTTTACAAATCGATTTTTTCTAGAATCGATTCTAAGTCTGCAAGGATCGGATTAGGTTCTTAAATCTTCAATTAGAAAAATTTTTGAAAGTCCCTTTTGGCGTTCTGTATTTTATGGATAATATAGGTTTGAGAATACAAAAGAATCGACCAATTTCTAGCGCTGAATAAATCTAATATCACAACTCGTAAAAAAAGCTTTTCACCCAGTCGGCTGGATTTGTGTAATATGTATTGTGACGTGGATTTTTCCCGCTCCTCGGTCACTCGGAGAAAATGACCGAGAACTTACCGCGTGCACAATAAATCGGCGTCCGCGAGATATCCTGGACCTAAAACAATATCGCGAAATTTGTTAGGCGTCTGGCGTGATCAAATCGCCTCGAAATCGGTAATGCGATATACCGCAACCATATACTCGATAGCTCAGTACCGCGGAGAGAGAAGGGGTAATTTGGGTAGAGAGAAATACGACACACGTACGCCAACACGTTATTTTACAAAGCAATAATAAAATTACAATAATATATTTCCAGCCAGCGATAATACAAAACAAAAGAAATGATTCTTCAAAAGTCGCTCTTCGCGATTCCAAATACAAATACTTAAGTTTAACAAAAGAAAAGAAAGAACAAAAACAAAAAAAAAAGTTAATAAATCTAGAAGACCTCTGCGGCCTACGCGCGCTAGTCGCTGCCTTAAGAATAACCGCTAACTCACAAAAACCAAAAACAAAATTGAACCCGACGCGCTGCCTGCGATCGTCCTCTACGGAATGGCGCTAATCGCTAACCTAACAATAAACTCCTCGACAAAAACGGAACCGAAATCCCGACCGACACGCTGACCGCGATCGGTAATAACTCAAAAAAATTACTTATGCCTACGGGCGTTAATCGCCACCTTATTACTAACCATTAATGCAAAAGCCCCAAACGAAAAAAGGGGTCGTCGCATTACCTGCGACTGTCCTCTAAAAAAAAATTCTTATGAACACGCACCCGAGCTCAACTTTCTCCGCGACGTCGGGACGCGGTTCGCGAATTCGAACGCTCCCCTTTCGACGGCTCGCGACCTACACGAGAAATGATATTTTGTCGTACTGATTTGACGTGACCCCGTGTAACGGAATTTGGTTACACTCAAATTCGAGACAATAGTGCCTCGGCTCAACACGTGGCTCGACTCGACCTTCTCGATCACTCGAAATTGTCTCTACTTTATTACGCGCAACTCAGGCTACGGTCACCAAACGAAAGAATCGGCAAACGAATTTCGAGTATTTCTCGACAAGCAAATTACAAACGGCTATCCTTTCTCGGACAAGTCCTCTCTTAATTGCTCTCGAAATTCGATCGCGAGGATATCAGCAACGCTTACCGCTCCACATCTAGCTCACGAAGCTTCCAACTCCCTCATGTCGGTGCCCGTCCATCGTGCCTCGCAACCCAATGAACTTTTCCGCGCAACCACTGAAATACCTTAATTACTCTTGAGTAATAATAAAAACGCTTGCGTAACTGGATCCCAGATGGCCGATCGGCCGCACCGCCGATCTCGTTACGCTAATCCTTAGTGACGTCATCATCCTGAGAATGCGCAACAATCGATCTGTCATCGATTTTGGGGATTGCACAACTTGACGCGCACCTGTCGTCGCTACGCGGTGCAGAACTTAAGGCTAGATCGCGATGTCGTCTTCCGTGCAGCTCTACGGGGTCCTGGGGTTGGGCGGGGTGGTGCTTCCTCATCGCTAGCTGGTCTCTCGCGGTTGCCTCGGTTGGGTGTAGGCGGGGTGAGCGGGGAGGCTACGGCGCGCCGGCCGCCAGCGGGAATCGCTTCCGCCTTGGATTCCCGCGCTGCAGGGATCTGCGTTGTCTTCCCCTCCGCAGCCTCGGTATCCTTGCCGCGAGATCTCCGTGGTTTCGCCTTGCCTCGAAATGTCTTCGGCGTCGGAGTTGGTCGCTGGATTGTGGCCGGTGTACTCAAAAAAAAAAAATAAAAACAAAAAGCCTGCAATATCTTATTCGTAATTCGCTATTTCGTCCCTGTCGAAGCCTGGATGCGTGACTCCAGTTCTGGCGCTCTCTATGATTATCTCGCGACTCGATTTCCGAAACCCTTATTCCTGGATTCCACCCAGGGTTCAGGGAGTGCCTTGTAACGGGCAGGCCTAACCGAAATGCCACGTTACAGTATATAAGAACTATTGCTGTGATAAACAAATATAACCCAAAGCAAACTATTGTTAAATATCAAAACTGTTGAATAAGTACTACATTTGTGTGACACGATTTTTAGTCTCCAATATAGCTACCGGTTTCCAGTTAAACTAAAAAGTAAAAATAACGATCAATCTTCTGAAGATCAATCTTTTGTATCCGATTTTTTCGATGAATCGATTTTTCCGAAATCAATTCGAAACGATCTTTTGCTTGATATCGCCGATCCTTAATGTTAAGTCATGAATTAGCTAACTGCCGTTTCGGGTAATTTCTCTGGTAGTATTTTTCACTTTACCGCAACGAGTTATGCAATAAACCTCTTGAAAACTCGACGATTATTCAATGATTTCTGTAACTCATTATTATTCATCAATCACGCGAAACTCATACGGGCTTCCAGTTATATTCCTCGTACGTCAGAACTTCAGAACGTTCAAGTGCAAGCGGCCTGGTCCCAACGGAGTGCAGAGTAGGGGGCCATAGCACGCGAGGGGCATTGACTTAAGTCCCGCCCACTCTTCCCCTTTGCCACCTGGCTTGAGTCGCGCGGGAAGCCAAAGTTCCCGCGCGAGCTGAGTAGGCAACGTCCTTAATTTAAATCGCTATAAACATATTCACTTTGTAATCATGCATTCTCAAAATATTGTATTGACAATTTCCACATATGCATACTATGTACCATCTTAATCATTCATATTAATACGATAACACACACAAGTGTAAGCTTCACTCACTCACAATAACGCAAACACATCACAAAGTTATGTACAATAGAATATAACAAGCGACTCGGATCCTTTCCGGCTATCCGATTCATTTCTTCTCATTCTAAACATTCGTTCGCCATACATCAACGAATGTTCCCTTCAAGTGGGGGCTTGTTACGTCCGGCGTATTGCAATACTTCTCCCCCATCTCGTCACTCTCCCACGATCCTTAGAGTGACCTCATCATCTCATTCCTGTCCTTCTATTTTCATTCTGGCTCACGCCACTTGTGTTTTGTCGACTCTACTAATTCTATTCCACACCATTTTGCGCACCTTACGGGTACTCCTATTTACCATAGATTCATTCTTATTCCAATGTTCGACACGATCGACTCTATATCACACTCAACAACCTCACGTATAACTTTTATTACCGATATTGTGATCTACACACTCCGTTTAAACTAATCCACAAATTCTTTAAACAAATATGTAGTTGATATCTCAATCATCCAAACGGTTATTCAACCCTCATACTAACTTCTGGTTCTCTCCGGACGTAAAAGCGAAGTCGAACCAATTTATTCCTTACTGCTCGAGAATAAACGGCGTCCACGGACGTAACAATATTATAACTTCACTAAAAATTGTCCAATCTACAAAAATAAAAAATATCTTTTTATATCATGTGGTATTTATAGTCTGCCGACGGGAATGTTGTTTTATAACAATGAATAAATCACGGTATTTGAAAATTTAGTACATAATTTAAAGAAAAGAATTTGTGTTTAATAATTCATATAAAATTATCCAATCAAAAAATTAAAAAAACCTCTTTGTAAACTATAGAGAAAATAACTATCAAGAAATCAAAAAAAAGTTAAGATGAATCAAAATCGAATGACTGATTGTGCTTATGCTGTCTAAAAACATGTTCTGTTGAGGTAACCGTTGCTGTTTTGAGAGGAGAAGGAATAAGGCGTCCAGGAGTACACAATGATTATCAGTTTAAGGTCAACATTGGATTCTTTATTTTCGACTAGCTCTTACAATGGATCCAGAGCGACTGACGCGCGATCGGCACGCATGCTACTTTTCCACACAAGCTTATCTACGCATGCTCACATCCATACAAAGACAATGTTGTGGGCTCACTTCAACACTTCCGCCGTCTGAACATTTTCCATGTTTTTGTACCCGTTACAGCCTCATACTGTCATTGTGACATAGGAATCTGTTTCGTGGCAACGCTCTAGTGAATATATCGCTGCGTTGTGTTTCTGAAGACGTATAAACTACATGCAACTCTACTATCCCGACTCTACTATCTCGCGCAGCTGGTGATACCGTAGGTTAATATGTTTAGTTCTTTCGTGGAACTCTCGATTTTCAATCAAATGAATTGTGCTCTTATTCTCAGTAGTATAGATATAAGAGTTTTAACTTGAAAAATAGCGGCGTACCGGCAAAGAAGTCCCAATTCCTACCTTACCGACAGTCGGGATGTTACCTCCGCGCTAGTAAGCCCTACCTGCGATATTGTTACCGACTGTAAGGTTGACTTAGATGGGGCCACCCGTATTTTTGCTCGATTTCACCGACAGACAGTTTGACAAGGAAATTTTTGTGTTGTCGAATGAGCAGCCATTTTGATTTTTTCGCCATCAGATAAGCAAACACTTCAAATTCTTACCGTTAGATGGCGCACATCTTTGACTGACCGAATTGTTATCTTCGATCTTACCGACAGTTGGTGTCATTGGGTGTTGCCGCAGGTTTGTCGGATTATCGATCAATCGATATTCCACCGATCGACTGCATTGTTTCCAATGCTCGCCGCAAGATGGTGACTTTCTTTATCATGTGGTTGGGTGAAATAGAACGTTTCAAAAAGTAACAATTGTATGCTCTGAATAGATGTTTTTTATTTATCAGCTATTACATTCTGTTTTCAGCTTGTACATAATAATGTTAATAGATCATGTTATTTTAAATTGAGCAAATAACCTTCCACATATTTTCTTCATTCGCACAATAATAATTAAACATTTAATCCTAAAATTGACTTATACTAATTCCTTGACCGTGCCACTAATCGGGCTGTACTCGATGATACAATCGTGCAAGATCATGCAATAGGCTGCAGTGTTTGCGGGAAATTCTACGCTCGCTTCAAATTCCAATCGAATATCCACCGGTCCGGTTTTCAACGATTCATTCTGTTTCGAGCAACCGATAACGATAAGGGGAGCTTGGTCTATGAATTCACGCTTCGATAACAAAGGTTCGGCTTCTTTGTTGTAGTAGGCCGTTTGAAACTGGTCATACATGTCATAGAGAATGGCGTACTGATTATTGGATATATCGAGATTCAAATTTCCATACGGATAACACTGCGAGTTGAGGAAGAGTTTCACATCTCTGATTCGACAATGATCAAATTCGCTAGCATTTTTCTGGAGATCGTTTATTCTTGGAGTTTGGAATCCCAGAACGACATATCTCGGCTCCTCTAACTGGGTCGATATTTTGACCGCCCACACATGTCGGGTCGTTGACGGAAGCATCGGATACACGTACGTTTCCCAAGAACGAAAACTCATGGATATGGCCGGGTCCTTGGGCATGTAGTTCGGCAGTTAGATTTTCGGTTTATCAGCCAGTTTGATGTATGGCAGCAACTCCTCGATTTTATTCAGGGTAATTTTAAAGTTTTCCATGGGCAGGGTCTGAATCACAGTATTCAAATCGGTGTTGGAACGTGTAAAAATCAACTCGTGTTTAGCATTGACGATGACTCGACAATAATCTTCGGCGAAGCCCAGTATATAATTCACCGGTAGAACAACGTTTAAATTTCCAGAAGCATCAGTTAGTTCGGTTCATCACTCAACTAACCGGTATTTTCCAGACTATATTACTGCCCGGTCTCAAGGATAAGTGTCCCTTCATAACGCTGGTGGTACCAACATTTTTATTCCGATTGATGTCCACACCGTTCAACTTGTAGTGAACTCCTTCAAACAAATGGCAAATAGCCATATTGATCAATTTCGTAGTCGTCACCGCAATCACACCATCACCCTTTGTGATTTTTCCGTGAATGTGGAGAGAGCTTTGATTGGGCAGTAGGCACAAGTCTTGATGTTGAACAACAATATGGATTTCATCGTTATTTTGGAAGGTGGATGATGCAAACGTCTGATGAGCATGAATCTCAGAGTGCGCAATCGATTCGTCGAATACCACAGGTTTCTGTATTCTTGTCATTTCTTCCATGGTAACACGCACAGGATCCAGTGAATACAAATTCTTATTTTCCAAAATTTCCACATAATAGAAGGCTTAGGCTCTGAAGAAACCGAACGTTCAGAGCCTCGTTCGGGATGTAAGCGTTGTCAAAGGTGCGGGGCGACTAATGATTTTTGACAATGACGGCTCACTTTTATAAATTTTGCCCAACTTTTTCGTCTCAAACACGATTCCCATCATTTTAGTGATTACATATGTAAACACACGGTTATCGTTTCGCCGCGAAAATCAATCAGCTCGTCGTCTCGATCGACTATTCTCAGCTGTAAATGATGTATCGACTGTACGGCGATTGGTAGGTAAATGACGTTGCCAAGCATTTTGACAATCTTATATCCTGATAAAATGGTTGGGCAAAATTCGTGAATCGTGTGAGCTTGACGCTCGTTTATGTACGCCCCTGTGGTTATGTTGCACTTAACGCGTAAAATATCAACCATCAGTATGGCTACCGGTAATTCTGATTTATGCGTAGCTTCTCGTGCTAGCTCAACCGCTTTAAATCCCAATAATCGACCGATAGAACCTTTGGGTTTGAAGTCTACGACTTGATTGCACATGACTTCACTGCTCAGCTCGTTGTCGTTGACTCTCAGACTAAGGGTGATATCGGCGGGTAGCTCCTTACGCAGAAAATTTTCAATATCCTTAATTTTATAGCTTCCCGTGTGTATCGTGATGACCTCTCTGCTGTTGTCCGCTTGTTTCAGGTAGAATTTATTTTACGTCTCATGAATATGGAGTATTGAATTGAATGTCAGGAATACGATGAGTCCGAGAACATAGTTTTTCTCCGGTAATAAATCAACTGGGGGGAAATATTGAGCCTCCAGTACAGAGGATGTACCTGACAGTGTTAACGTCAACGATTCCGACATGAGAAATGCTTGCTCATGTGACACTTGTCTTTTCATGACTGTCCGCTGAGAAATTTGAGTCACGAGTGGCCGCAAATCACAGTATCATATTCTTGATACCTCTTATGATTGTATTTTACGCTACCAACACCGAGATACTTCATCAGATCCGTAGGTTGTTTCAAATCACCGAAACTATCGAAATACACAACGTGATCGCGATTTTTCTTATACGCAACTCAATGTGTCCCTGAACCGTTTTTATTGTCAAGATTAATAATTGCAGATTCTCGCATTTTTGGCCCTGATTTCGGTAGATCATTTCGCATGAAAACGCCACGAAAATGTGAAATTTATATATTTTTAGCATATTTGAGTAAATTAATGTCGGTGAGAACTCTGTGTGGTAGCTTTGCTAGTTTTTTGCCGGTCGTAAATACGGACCCATGCCGCTGCGGTAGGGGCTCAGGTATAATCCCTTGCCCAGCACAATCGCCTCCATTGTTGCATTGTGCCGTTTGGTTCTGTTCAAGCGATGTTTGCAATACTAGCTTCGTTGAACGCTTTAGCTATACCCGCGGCACCGCCCGCCAAAGCTCCAGTAGCGCTTAGACTGGCCAGAGTTGGAACGAAGAGCTGTAGGATGCAGCCAATTTTATCAGGCACAGGTATCACGCGAGGCACACGAACATTCTTCCCAGTCCCACGCGCGGCCGCACGAGCACCCGCTAACGC
This sequence comes from Neodiprion fabricii, assembly GCF_021155785.1. NCBI lineage: Eukaryota > Metazoa > Arthropoda > Insecta > Hymenoptera > Diprionidae > Neodiprion > Neodiprion fabricii. Next base: position 14,282,478 of record NC_060241.1, on the reverse strand, counting down.
CGAGTCGACAGCTTCATGATCCGGTTGCATGGCGACCTTTGCAGTTGTGATGATGGATTCAAGATTCACCGTTCCCTTTCGCTGTTTACTCTTCCCGCCTGCTGTAGATTTCTCTGTTGCAGCCGCTCCAAGTTTCGACCGCTTCACAGCTAAGCCCATTGCAAGCTTAGATTCAGCTTTTATAGTGTTGCTGACTCCCCAGATGACAGCCTTTTCACCCATACACTAGCGTCCTTGGCCATTCCACGCCTTCTTACCGAGCACTTTGTCGGCAAGATTTCTCGCTGCGATATCTTGATTCCTTGCGTATGCAATGTCATGGTCTTCACATGCAGCGTCCAGCAGATTGATTCCCAGATCACTACGTGCCAACCTCTTGGTCAATTTCGTTCTGGGTCCGCAGTGCTGATACCCAGGCACGTGCAATTCAACAGGAAGATGATCGATGATATTATTTAGCAAACCACCACCGCGCCTCTTTCGTGTGCACCTCCTCATAGTTGGGAAACAACTAACGAGAGTTCTATACACGGATGAATTTATATGCTGTCATCTTAGTTCTCGTTGTCATGGTAACCTAGCATCATGAGATCTTAAGATCAGCCTGATAAACTGCCTGTCGCAAATTTCGACAAAATGGTTCGGCGTGGAAAAAGAAAGATAGAAAAACCTTATGTAAACTTGTTGCCAAATATCGCGAGTGCAATTTTAGCAGGCCGTCTAATTGTGGTAAAACTAACGCTCTCCTCTCACTCGTCACCCACGGCAATGGATTGCGATTCGAAAATGTCTACGTTTATTCGAAATCTCTCATTCAGCCAAAGTGAAATATCGAAAACATGCGATGTCATATGTCGGAAGCACAAGTTGCTCAAGTCGGACAAGGACACGACCGAACAGGTTACGGGAGAGGTATTTAAGCCTTTAGTAAACCGTTGCAAGAATTGGTGGATACCTCAAAGCTGCAGCAGCAGCAGCATATCAAACAAGAAATCAAAACGGAACTACCGGATGTTACAATGAAAAAAAAAAGAAGAAAAAGATGGCGAGAGCACCGGGAATGATGATGATGAGGAGGATGAGGATATGGACGATGGGAATTTCATGGATACAAATGATAAAACACTAAAGTTTGGTGAAATTTCTACTACAAGTACGCCGGTGAAGAAAACAACGGATTCCATGGCGCGATATCTGAAAATTTTCAGCACAAGCAAAAAAAGGGATTTGGATACCAAATACAGTATTCGAAAGTTGACAGAAGGTATGATAATTGGTGATATGCCAATCAGTTTTATTGATAATCTGATCAACGTGGAGGATATAAGTTACGGAAGAACACCTGGATTACTTGAATGATTATTGAAAAAATCGCCCGATGCATCGATTCTAAATGACGCGGACAAGAATGATCACATTAAAATTGTAACGATGACGAATGCGCATCGAAAACTTTACCAAGCCGGTGGAAGTCTTCGAGACGATTCAAAAAGCGCAAAGTATAGAAATTTTATCGCACAACAGGTCAGCTCGCCGAAAAAATCTGGTTAAGTCTCGCCCGACTATAAAATTGCGCGAAAGGAGGGGCAAGATGTTTATTACGTCTACTGAGATGATCCAAATGAAATTGTAGATCGTCTTTGACTACTTATGGCGTCGCAGGCTGTAGGCAATACCAGCCATTTCAACGAAATAGTCGCTATCATTGAAGAGTTGAGGGAAGCTGGAATCGTTTATTAGCGGCAGATCAATATAGAATCATCATTTCTTCAGTGACCGTCCAGTGATGAGCATAGACATATTTGGGCGACATTTGAAGCGTAGTGGGGGTAAAAACTTTATTGGTGGACCTCCAGGCGTAGGATTCAAAATCACCCCCGCCAATCAGTACGATCTGGACGGTAAACGATTGTGTAATATAGCCGACCCATAACAGTCTAACGATGCTGTTTCTGCAAAATTCATGATGAATGTTTTGCAGCAGACAATTGATACTCTTGAGAATATTATGCGGAATGCGTGCGGTGTACTTGAAACCAAAACCTACGCTTTGGAGGCTAAGATTGTTGCTCTGGAGACCATGGCCGGCGCTAGTGAGCTGAGAATCATTGACAATGACAAGCGGCTGCAAGCGAATACTGAGAAGTTGAATGCGATCAATGGAATGATTTTTTCAAGAAGCCATCTTGCGTTACAGTTAATGAAAAATATGGATGTCAGATCGACATGGTTGCAATACACGTTTTATCAATCGTTCGGGGGAAAAAAAGGTGAAGCCACGTATCTTGAAGCTGTGAAACGTCAGGACGCTGCGAAACATTAAGTGGACCAGACTAACACTTTCATCTATGAATCGGCTTTAGCCGTACATACACGTCCGGAAACTTCATCAAATATATATATGTCAAGAATGACGATATAATGAAGTTGCCGTTCGACGCTGTCTTATATTGTTCCGAAGGGCGGCTGTTATCAAAAAGAGGAACGAAGAATTAGTAAACAAGCAAACCCGGAATTGAATTGACGTGTCGATCAAATATTTAAATATTGATTCTCTTTCAAAGTTTTGTTAATTGAAGTATTAAGTTTTGCCTTGTTAACAAACGGTGGTTTGATGTAATGCTCGTTGATTTTCCTTTATCAGATTCTAGAGATTGAAACTTCATGTAATTTAGAGATTGATTCGTGATCGGTCACGGATTGAGTGCAGGGTACGGGAGATAAATAAGTAATCTAGATCAACATTGAACTTAATAAAATAATTTAAAGTCTAGTGTAGTAAAACATTTAAGTACAATGGTTTGCGTGTGTCTCGCGCGATGCTCTCAGAAAGACTCCCCTCTCAGACCCAATGTCGAGGTGTCAGTTGTTTACACGAACAGACAATTTTTGTGTATGTGTCGCGTGGTTAAATGTGTACAATATGTGTAGAATCAAGAGAATTTTCTATAACGTCTATTATTTCTGAACATCCCGCCCGCCTTCGACGATCCCCGTCAAATGATCCATAAATGGCAAGATGCTGAGCTTCGCTAGATGTCTAGTTAGCGTCGATGATGATGTACGTAATTTGACAACACTGATCTTTCCGTCTGAGCCAGGTAGGCCATTCGATGACTCTTCTCAGAGGCCACTTGCTAGAAGTAGATAAGTTAGTTCTCAAAAGACAGATATCTCCCACTTGAACAGGTTGTTGCTCCGTTTCCCATTTCGGTCGGTATTGAAGTTCGTGCAGGTACTCTGCAGACCATCGTTTCCAGAAATCTTTTTGCATTTTTCTGATCATTTTCCAGCGGAATGAGATCGATATCGACGGGTCGAAGACAGAAGGTTCCGGTATACATGTAGTTGGAGCTCCGATCAAAAAATGAGCTGGTGTGAGTACGTCGAGACAAGTCGGATCATCGCTCAGTGAATTAATCGGTCTCAAGTTCAAACAGGCTTCGATCTGAGCTAATATGGTTGACATTTCTTCAAATGTTGGAGTCACTTCTCCAATGACTCGTTTCAAATGAAATTTAACTTACTTCACCGCTGCTTTCCAAATACCACCGAAGTGAGGGGCAGAGGGTGGATTGAATTTCCATTCCGTTCTGTCGTTGGCTAGAAGATGAGCAATTTCTTGATTTTGAATCGATGCTTGCTGAAAAAGCTCTCGGAGCTCTCGATCAGCTCCGACAAAGTTCGTGGCGCAGTCGCTGTGTAAAGTGGCACAGATGCCTCTGCGGGCAGTGAAACGGCGATAAACATTGAGAAATTCTTCAGTTGAGTAGCTGGATGCAGCTTCAAGATGAACTGCTTTAGTTGAGAAACATACAAAGACTGAGATATAGGCCTTGTATGATTTGGTGCCACGACCGTGAGATAGACGATGATTGATTGGTCCAGCGTAGTCGACAACACTATGCAGAAAAGGTCGTTGCGGTCGTACCCTCGATGGTGGTAGATCGCCCATGAGTTGCGTCATCGGTCGAGAATTTTGCCACCAGCATGGGAAACATTGAAAAATGATCGATTTTACAGCCCTGCGGCTATGTATCATCCAATATTTCTGTCTTAAAAAAATCAAAGTAATCTGAGTTCCTCCGTGCATAGTCCGTTGATGAGCATCCCGGATCAAGAGCTTTGCAAATGTCGATTCACTTAGTAAAATGAGGGGATGCTTTTCGTCTGGATGAAGGATAGAGTGACGTAATCGCTCGCCAACCTGTAGTCATCTTTCTTGATTCAGAAACGGAGATAAACGTAGAAGACAACTTTTTCGAGAAAGCGGTTGATTCTTTAACAGAGAGTTAAGTTCATTCGCAAAACAGATAGATTATATGTGACTTATCCAATACTTGCTTGCTGAGTGAAGCTGAGTAGGAGTAAGTTCTTGAATTTCTTGAGATTTTTTTTTATACTTAGATTTGCAGCGATGAATGAACTCTTGACATCTAGCCGTAACTCTGAATAATTTATTGAGTGACGAGAACTGGTTAACGAGGTCCCACTCCTTTGATACAATGTGAGCAACAACACATGCTACTCATCGTTGCTCCGGATAGTCGATGAGATGGTCAGAATTAACACTTGAGGGCCAAGCTTCGGCAGAGTCCGTCCAGAAATTCGGGCCGCATAGCCAGAGAGTATTTTCAGCGAGATCTTGAAGTGATGCTCCGCGTGAGGCTAGATCTGCAGGATTTTCTTCGCTTCGAATGTGATGCCAAGATGCATCTGGCAAGGTTTGCTGGATGTCCGATACTCGATTTGTTACGTACGTTTTCCACCTCGTTGGATATTCGTGAATCCAGGATAATGCTACCGTTAAATCTAGCCAAAGATTGCACCGGAGTGATTCAATTTGCGTAGTTTTTTGGATTTTTTTGACCAATCTGACAAGGAAAACTGCTCCACAAAGTTCTAGACGCGGCAGCGACACTTGTTTTAACGGAGATACTTTAATTTTTGCTAAAAGTATTCGAGTCATAACTTGATTTGCAGAGTCAATTGTTCTAAGATAAATGACTGCTCCGTAGGCTCATTCCGATGCATCGGCGAATCCGTGTAATTCTTGATGCTTGAGCGATTTTGTAGTTCCGATCCATCGGGGTGTAGATATCATATCCAAACCATTCAGATGAGAAGTGAGATTATTTCACCAATCGAGGTGAAGTATGGGCAACGGGTCATCCTATTGTAAACCTGCATGCCATAGTGACTGCATAAATATTTTAAATCGAATGATGATTGGAGTTATCCGGCCGAGAGGATCATACAGTTGAGCCGTAAGAGATATGGCTTTCCTTTTGGTGATCGGATCGCTTGGTGCCTTAAAATTGGCATGAAATCGAAATGCATCATCAGCTGGTTGCCACAAGATGCCTAACATTTGATACTCTTCGAGTAACCATATCCGTTGCGATGAAGAGGCATGATCTTTGATAGGTACGGATTCAAGAAGCGAGGAATGATTCGATGTCCATTTGCTAAGATGCAAGCCGCCCGCCTTGAGAAGCTGCACCAAGTCGAAAATGAGGTTTTTTGTTTCTAGAAGATCGTCATCACCTCCGAGAATGTCATCGACGTAGGTATGATTCTTAAGAAGTCTAGATGCCCTCGGAAATCTTGATTCTTGATCAGATGCAAGCTGCAGCACTGAACGTATAGCTTGATAAGGAGAACTCACTAGATCATAAGTTACAGTTTCTGGTTGATATACCTTTATCGGTTCTTCCGGGGAGGTTCTCCAGAGAATTTTTTGATATCTCTGATCTGCGACGATAAGAAACTGTCTAAAAAATTTCTTGATGTCGGATGAAAATACGTATCTAAACATCCGCCATCACAGCAAAATATCCACGATATCCGTTTGGAGTTTGGGACCCGGCAACAAGCATTCATTGATGTTGTAACCTTGATTGGGTTTGATCGATCCATTGAATACCACACGAAGTTTTGGTTCATCAGCGACTGTCTTCAGCACTCCGTGATAAGGTAGATAAAACGAACTTTTGTCTCGTTTGATGCTACTTTCTTCTCCAATTAATTTCATGTGATCCAGAGCTAGACATCCTTCCATAAAATCTCTGTAGAGGCGATATAATTCTTGATTTGATTCGAACTTTCGTTCCATGTGCAACAACATTGATCGGGCTGCATTGAAGGAACAGCCAAGATTTGAGAGATTTTCGTTAAAAAGTAAGCAGAGAATGTACCTGCCTTCCTGATGCGACGATTAGTGTTGATAAAATGCTCTTCACACTGAGCCTCCTCTTGAGTGAGTTCTGTGATATTTGATGAAAGTTCTTCCTGTTCCCAAAATTTCTGCAACAAGTTTGAAAGATTCGTATTTACCAAGCATGATAGACTTGTTACAGTAGATAGAGACTGCGACGTCGCCTGTGAGGTGCTTTCTTCAAGTTTCGTTGCACCCGTGAGAATCCAACCCAAGGTTGTTTTTTGAATAATGAGATCAGCTATTGGGCTTTTCTTGAGGCCTGATAATATGATTTTCGTGAAAAGATCTACTCCGATAATCATTTCGATCGGATCAGAGGAGCTGAAGCGAGGGTCAGCTAGCTGATGATTTTCTATGAAAGCTAGATCTGATTTTACAGGTCAAGTTCGAGGCTGATTGTTTATCTGCTGCGGTAATACTAGTACATGAACTCTCCATTGCTCACTTGTCTCAATGAGCGATGAGATCAAGAACGTTGCCTCCATTCGGGCAGCTGGCGAGGGAGCAGCGCCGATACCTGAAACAGGGATACAGGTAGATTTTCTAGATAACTTTAACTTTTGAGCTAATGATTCCGAAATAAAGGAGGCTTGAGAGCAAGGATCGATGAGCGTTCGAATTCCCGTGCTCCTTCCTGATTCATTGATCGCCAACACTCTAGCCGTTGCTAAGATGACATTTTTCGGTGTCGATGCAAGTTGAGCTGCATGAACTACGACTGGTGGCGAGGGTGGAGTTGCCTGAGGAGCCGTTGATGTGCTGCTAGCCGCTTGAGAATCCGCTGATGATGACGGCCGATGTAGCAGCGTATTTTTCCTTTGCACTTGAAGCAAGTCTTCGTTGAGTGGCAGTTACGTACCTTATGCACGCCTAAACAGTTGAAACAAAGCTTATTGCTTCGATTGGTTGGAATTCGAGGGATTCCTTTGATTTCAATTGGATGATGACATAGGTTTAGTTTTCCCTACTCGTTCCAGCACCTTGATCTGAGTCAGCAGAAAGTCGTCTAGTTCATCGTAAGTCAGCGGAGTAGATGAACTGTCTCTTGATGTTTCCCAATCTCGTCGTGTTCGAGAATCTAATCGTTGAACCGTCGTGTAAACAAGAATGTCCTCGAATGAATTTCGATTTAGCGCCTTTAAAGTCTCGATCGCTTCCATGGTTCCGTCGTGGAGCGCCTTCAAACCTTGAGACGATTCAAGCGTGAGTTTCGGTTGATCGAAAAGTGCATCTAGACAGGCTGAAATTAAAACTCTTTTATTATCATAGTATTCAGTCAAGCGGTTCCACGCACGAGCATAATTTTTAGTTGTGATTGGGATTTTCTGTAATAACTTTGATGCTTCCCTTTCTAGACAGGACGACAAGTAATGCATGCCGTAAATTTATCCTTGAATGCCGTCCATCCAGAGCAATCACCCGAGAAACTAGGAGGATTGATCGAAGGAAACCTTCTACGTACCATTCTTGATATAACCTATTGTCCAGAGCCTGAGTCGTATGTTGTCATTTGTGCGCTGGCGTTAGATGATGTGTTGATTCTGGCACTGACCGCTACTGTACTTCCTAATTTTCCAAGCGCTTCAAAAAATTTACCTCGTTCGTCTAGATAAGTTTCTTCTATCTCCGAAATAAAACTTGTCTTGAAATAATTTAAATCCTCGTCATCTTTCTTCATGATAAGTACATTAACCCTCTGTAGCGCCGTGTAACATTTCTGTCACAGACCGATTATCCGCCTACTAAAATTCAAGTATTCTTTCGAACCGATTTTGCGTCAATGTAACTTATCTGTAACAAACTAATGTATCGACTTAGTTTATCACAAAAAATGTAGATGGCATGTTCCTCCAATGGCAATCAGGCAAGATCAAACAGTGCACTGGCCCTTTTGGACAGTTTTGGATTATAAGTAAAAGCAATGGTTAATTGCACGAAGACTTTTATTAAAGATAAGTATTTTAATAGGTTTAGATAGGTAACGCACACTATTTTTAATAGAACAGTACTCGCAGTGTTACCAGCATAGAAATATAAAAGGAAAAGAACATACACCTATTACATTGTTACCAACACCCCCCCTCAATGTAATATACCCTTACAATAGATATTTATTTATAAACTTATTCATACAGACCACAGTTTTTAATAAACCTTGATAGTAAATTTTTATTTAACGCTTTTGTGAACATATCTGCGGTTTGGTTTTCAGTTTTAATATATTTTAAAATTATTTTTCCGCTTTTGATCAACTCCTTTATAAAATGAAATCTTATATCAATATGTTTTAATCTTTTAACACTTTCAGTGTTCGCTACCATTATGGCACTCTGATTGTCACAAAACATTGTGACAGGACACACTTTTACAATATTGAAATCTTTAAGTAAGTCAATTAGCCAGCACGCCTCACTAGCAGCCATACTGATGGCTATGTATTCTGACTCGGTAGAAGACAGACTGACACTGGCCTGTTTTTTTGAAGACCAAGAAATTAAACAATCTGCAAACATGAAACAATAGCCAGTTGTCGACCTTCTATCCTTCAAATCTCCTCCCCAATCAGCATCACAATATCCCAATAATGAGTTGCTATTACATTGGTAAACAAGTTTGTAATTAGTAGTATATTTTACATATCTTAATACTCTCTTTAATGCAGTTAATAATGCATTATTTGCATTATTTTGGTACCTGCTTAACATTGGCATAACAACACACAAATCAGGCCTTGTCCCTGACACTGCATAAGACAAGCAACCTATAATTTGTCTACATTTTCTTTCAATGTTTTTATCAATTACAGACTCGTTTTTTTCTTCTAATATTTTAGTGTTAAAGTTCAAATCCATTGGTGTACATATTTCTTTACAATTTTGCATATCAAATTTTTGCAATACATTTTCCAAATATTCCTTTTGATTTAATTCAGTAATTCCTGTATCTAAATCTTGTTTTACATGAATACCTAAGAAGTTTGAAACTAACCCTAAATCCTTCATTTTAAATTCATTATTCAATAGTGACTTAAGATTACATATTTGTTTTTTATTATTACCAAACATTAGTAAATCATCTACATACAGTAAAACATATATTTTTGCATTACTTCACATTTTGTGTACAGACAAGGATCACTTTTTGATTTTATAAAACCTTGTTTCATAATTACTGAATTAAATTTATCATTCCAGTATTTTGGTGATTTTTTTAACCCATACAGAAATTTATTTAACTTAACAATCTTTTTATTGTCGCAATATGCACCTTCTGGTAATTCTAAATACACTTTTTCATCAATATCTCCATATAGGAAGGCTCCTGTAACATCCATTTGACTAATCGGTAAATTTAGCTTTGCTGCTATACAAACGAATAATCTGAAAGTTGACAATTTAGCTACTGGTGCATATATATCACATAAGTCCATTGTATCACACTGCTCAAAACCTCTCGCCACTAATCTAGCTTTATACTCTACATTATTATTCGAGTTTTTGTTTTTAAATACCCACTTACCACCTACTGTCCTTTCAGTAACAGGTTCTTCACAAACAGCCCAAGTGTTGTTTTCTTTTAAAGTTTTTAATTCTCTTTGAACTGCTTCTTGCCACTTATTTGCGTCTCTTCGTTGCATGGCATCTTGGTAAGTCTTTGGTTCATTTCCTTCGACATAGACATGATGACATTTGTAAAATGACGTCTGTTTCCTTATTCTAGTACTCTTCTCACGGGTCGGTCTTTCTTCATTATCATCATAGCTGGATTCTTCATCACTGGAACATGGTACATAGACACTGTCACCTTCACTAGATACGTTAAAGGTTTCCTCTTCCTGTACAGGCGGTACTTCATTCTCATTTTCCATCCTTTTTTCTTCATCTTCATTCTTCTCTTCTCTGTCTTTAGTATGCCTTTGACTTGTCTCTTCCTTCTTCTCCACAGTATTATCCAGCATGACTAATTGCTCCTTCTGTTTCATCCCTTTTTCTAGAAATACAATGTCTCTTTTTACTTCAACGCTATTCTTTTCCGAGAAGAATATTCTGTAGCCCTTGACATCTTCGCCATACCCAACCATGACTCCTTTCTCTCCTTTAGGGTCCCATTTTCTCCTCTTCTCCTTTGGAACATGGACATACACAGGATTTCCGAAAATTTTAAGACCCGTTATATCAAATTGTTTGCCTGTCCACGTTTCATATGGGGTTTTTCCTGTTTCGTTGCTTTTACTTGTTCTATTTATCACATATGCTGCAGTATGAACAGCTTCTGCCCACAGCTTCTTGGGCAAACCTGCTGCACACAACATTGTACGTGCTGATTCCATTAGAGTTCGATTCTCTCTCTCTGCCTTGCCATTTTGTTCAGGTGTATATGGCACTGTGGTTTGATGAGTTATTCCGCGTTTCTCGAACAGGTTTTGCAGTTCTTTGTTCACAAACTGTAATCCATTATCGCTTCTAAAGCACAGTACTTTGTTTTTGGTTACATTTTCGGCCTTGTACAAAAAATTCTCAATACACTTTCTCACTTCATCTTTGCCTTTTACAAAGTACACTGATCTGTAGTTTGAGTAGTCATCTTTAAGAATAACAAAATATCTGGAGCCTCCCACGGATGGTACCTCCATGAGTCCGCAAGTATCTGCATGTATCAACTCACATGGCTTACTCGTTTTATTTTCACTGGCACTGAAAGGCAAACGATGTATTTTGCCCTCCAAGCAACCTTCACACTTAAAGTCCGCGTCTTTTACTTTAATGTTGTTTTTAAGCACTGTTCTCACATACTGTAAGTTTTGATGAGCAAGTTTTTCGTGCCACTCTTTAAGTCCCGATTTCACTTCAGTCGCATTTGCTATCTCACACTTATAACGCACGTCCATATAGTACATATCTCCGTTACGACACGCTACGGCACACACAGTATTTTTCTTGTAAAATTTACACAAGTTATTGTCCACTTTCACAACATAACCTCTTTCTGTCGCGCATTTGACAGAAAACAGGTTTTTTTCCGGAACGAAGAGTACGTTGTCTATGGTTGTGTTCACCCATTCGCGGCCATTAAATACCTCTAGCTCCACCTGTCCGAATCCGAGTGCACTAATTTCCTCGCCATTTCCAATGATCACTGTTTTATTGTTCGACGATAAATATGTTGTAAATAGGTTGCGATCACGGCACAAATGTTGACTAGCGCCCGAGTCCACTAACCACTGAGATTGTTGGACGTGTCTATTTACATTCATCACCATAAATGCGTTACTTTTACTGTCCTTTTCCCGATTCTTCTTGAAATAGCACTCACTTTTAGTATGTCCCACTTTATTGCAGTAATAACACTTTTTACCGGTCTATTGTCGTGTCCCGAACCCTTGTTTTGATTACACTCACTTTGATAATGTCCCAGCTTATTGCATTTATAACACTTAATATTTTTCATAGCTACAAACGCCGATGCTGATGAGTTTTGAGGCTCCTTTTCGTTTATTCGTTCCTCTTCTATCAATAATCTCGCGACGAGATTATCTAGCGTTTGTTTCTCGTCCGGCGCGGACTCCCACGCCGACACAAAATGCTTATACGCATCTGGAAGTGACATTAGCACTTTTGTTATGACGAACCTTTCTGAAATGTCTTCTCCCATCTGTTTGAGCTGGTTTCTTAATTCTTCTATTTTAGTTAAGAATGTAGACATCGCGGTGCCCTCCTCGTACTTATATTGAAAGAAACGTTGTTGAACTATATGGATACTTGTTTCAGATTTTTGCTCATACACACTCGCAAGTTTTCGCCACATTTCCGCTGACGTAGTACAAGTTATGATATGCATCATCACGCTTTCCGACATCCTTGTAACAAGCCATAATTGAGCCTTCGCGTCTTTCTTTTCCCATGCAGCCTTCTCACCCACCGCCTCTGGTTTCACACTTCTCCCGTCTGCGACCTCTAACAAACCTTGACCCCGTAGTAAAACGACGGTTTGAAACTTCCAAATATTCCAGTTAGATGCTCCTTCGAGCCTTGTGTGCGTCTGGAGTCTAAAACTATTATCGTCTTCCATCTTCCTGTTCGTCCCGACCTTGCTTGTTGCTAACTCGCTCGCAAGTATTTTCGTTTTCTAACCTCAATGCCACGCACTCGGCGAAAAAAAAAATTTCCTTGACGAAACCGTTGCTTTTTACTTCTTCTTAGGTTTATATGTCTGGGCCCATAACCTTTTGGATTATAAGTAAAAACAATGGTTAATTGCACGAAGACTTTTATTAAAGATAAGTATTTTAATAGGTTTAGATAGGTAACGCACACTATTTTTAATAGAACAGTACTCGCAGTGTTACCAGCATAGAAATATAAAAGGAAAAGAACATACACCTATTACATTGTTACCAACAGACAGAAAAGAGAACACGCTGCAAATTTCCAAACTGCTCTGGTGTCGCACAACAATGTGCGAGAAATTTGGCGTTGCTCTATGCTACAATAAACACAACAATTGTTTCATACAATATCACCTAAGTTAAGTTACACTTTTGATGCAGTGTGACATTTCTGTCACACACCCTTCAACCCTATTTTGTTCGAATAAATAAACAAAATATGATTTTTCCAGAAACATGTGTATTTTTATTTCATTTGATCAACATTTTCCAGTACTTATTTTGAAATTTTAACATCTTGCGCTACAGCGGGTGAAGTATGATTCCTCTTTGTCAGGATCGAAATTGGCTCCCATAAAGCAATCATTCGCTTGGGCGTATATTATTCGAACACTGCGCCACACCACCCCATAGGCTTCTCTCGATAAACAACACCATTTTGGGGTCATCTAAGAGTTAGAGATTGACTCCGGTATGCTTCAGCATAACATCGCATTCAAGCCCCGGTGCGTTGTAGTAATGCATGGGGTTCAAATCGTACGTTTTCATGCAACTAGCGCGGAAATTTTCAAATATATCAGCAAGCAAAAGGACGTCTGTTTTTAAATATAAATCCGAGTACTCGCCCAATGTATTCAGATTAAATTCATCCCAAACGTTTTTCGCGTGCTGGTAATCATACTCCGTTACGTGTGAATCGCTGAGGGCTGAATAGAAATCTTCTTTACACGGTATAATTCTAATTCATCCAGTTTTTCCCAACTATCAACGTACTCGTTTGGAAAAACACCCTTACGAGTAATCAAATCGAATTTTTCGAGATCGCGGTAAAACTTACGAGTTATCCCCTTATCCGCCGCATCGATGTACGAGGTAAAGTTCTCCACGCTACTTGCCATAAACCACAACGAATCTATGAATCTTAAGCTCATGAGAGTTCCATCAACCATTTGCGTGAACGAGATGTAGTTTTCTTTGTTAACGGGCAACAGAGGTTATTCTACCGATTCTTTTCAAAGGTGAAGATTTTATTACAAAATAGGAATCATAACCCGACAAATTGTAGAACACCAAGGGAATGGTGTGTGTCTTCTGGAAATTTGAATTGCACCCCTTGTGAGCGGGGCCGCGATACTTACCCGTGAAATGACAGTAGGTATACAAGGCCGGTAGTGCGTAGAAACAACTTCTTTACCGGAAAATCCAAACGCAAACCCTTGAAGGTTACCCAGACGCAAACCTTCGAAGGTTACCCCCGCTCCTTGTAAGATAAGATGTGCTTTGCTGATCGATCGTCGGTGAAAAAAATCTTCTAAATGACCATGATCGTCGGTAAGAAATCCCCCAAATGACCGTGATCGTTGGTAAAAAATCCCCGAAATTGCCATAGTTTTCATTCCACGTGCGTTCTTCGTCGGTAAGAAGTGTGTGAAATCAGCTATCAGTTACCTTGAATCTTACTCTTACCAGATAAATAGCGCTCTCGGTTATCATGCTCATCGAGCGGGATCAAGTAACTACATTACCGAGCGCACCCGTGAACCCTCGAGCATTCGAGCGCACCCCGTGAATCTATGGACGTTCGACCGAGAATCCTCGCACGTGTCAGATTTTGAGAGCTTGCAGAAGGTTCGAAAAGATTCTTTGACGATCGAGAGGTTTCGAGGGGCAGGTACACGTTGGAAGGCTCATGCAACGACCTTGAACTAATTTTAGGTCGACAAACAATTCTCGGAATCGTCCGACGAAAACAATACTCGGAATCGTCTAACGAGATTAGATTTGACGTTGAGCGGCCTGTGGTTAAAGGATTTCGGTGCGACGTTGAATTTCTGGAAAGTTCCGCAGACGTTTTGTCTGTATCTTATGAAGCTTCTCGAAATTTCTAAAGGATTGTGCGCTTGATGGGAGAAATGCGGCTATGAAAGTCAAAATTTCATGCCAGAACATTATCTTACATCTCCGCTAATCAGCACTTCGAAACTAAGAAAACTGTGGCAGCGAATAGATATACATATTCTTGGAAAATATAGAAAACTTGAAAAATATTATTGATCAAAAATTTGAACTCAACAAATTGATTGAAAAGTTAGAGTATTTGAACTTTAATAAAGAGTGAAAGCACGAAGTGAAAAAAACTGTCCAAAAAGTGGGTCTTATCAAACTCAATACAATTGGTAAACTGGAGGAATTTCCACCCACAAGAAAGCTGGTAGACTTGGAGATCTTCAAAAATTACCGAGTTAAAAGCGTAAGAAGAGTACAAACATGGTTCGGACAACGGGTGGCTATCGACATCGATGGTACGTTCAGCTTCTTCCTCCCAGCATAGATGGCGAAAGTCCTTTGCGAGGACGACGTTCTGTTCCAGAATATGGCGCAAGCTACCGAGGACGATCGACTATTCGTGAGATACCTGGGTTGTCAGTACAACCAAGTGGAATTTGCGGATGTGTCGACTCTCGAGTAAGTTTCATCAAATAAACATCTTAATCGTTATCTCTGTTCCAATAATATGTATATGTATAGAAAAAGAATCAATCATAATGACAAATATCATTTAAGAGAATTATGTGGATGCTGATGATGATGATATAAATCAGTAAAACATGTTTTATCCAATAAAAATGTCTACAATTGCTTTTTTTCTCTTCAACCACGTTTTAATCCAGTAGTGATCTGAAACAGAGAAAAAATAAATAATGCAATTTTAGAAAATTCAAGAAACCTACGATCATATAAGTTTCATAATTGTTATGGTAAAAAATAAAGAGAGCAAATAAATTTTGTCAACGTCATGAAACTGTCGTAGTACCCGATACTTTGAAAACTAGTACCCGATACTTTGAAAACTAAAAAATACATCATAAAAATAATATTGTTAACCAACAAATGAATATTTCTTTCTCAGAGCATGTTAATTTTCTTACTGCAAAAAATATGAAAATGAAAAAAAAAATGGTTGTTTTTTGTGACGATGTAATATCAGCTTACACTTCTCGAAACCACCAGGTTCCGTCATATTCACGTTCAAGCAGCGTCAATACTGCTGCCTGATGAACATAAATGTCACTCTTGTTGTTCCGATATGCAGCGATTGCCATTTCAATTCCATTCATAAGTAAGTTAACCGGAAGTTGACATGCCCATTCTCACGGCACTCTGATGTTAGCCGTGATCCGAACGTATTCCATGTCTGAGAAAAAAAATAATAAAAAAAAGTGCGTGTGTCAACTCCGACGCACGACTGGAGTTTACTCCTTACGAACGATAATTATGATATATGTCGAATAGAAAAAGAAGGTAAATGAACGCATCTTTCGAAATGATAAGAGAAACAAACTGTAATTATTCGGATTATTTGTATTACTTCAAAAATTTCCAACTTTTGAGTGCGCATTCGTAATAAGTGACCGCAAAAACCCCTGAGTACCAACTTTCGTTCCCGTCAAACGACTTTTTGCGTTTTGGTCTGCCATATTGGATCCGCCATCTCGAATTTCTAACTTTTGAGTGCGGATTCGTAATCAGCGACCCCGAAAACCCCGGAGTACCAACTTTCTAAATTAATCAAAAATAATAAAAACACTGAATAAAAGATTTAGTTGATCGTATTTGAAATGTATATTATTCATAAATGTAAACGATAAGCTGACCAACTAACCGCATCCATGTGTTTTTCGGATTCTTCTTCATTATCATCTAAATCAATATCTTACATATTTTCAAATATTTTGATGCGATAACGTCACGTCTTATAAAATCATACGCAGGCACACAACACACACGTACAAACATACGCACACATTCAACTCTCACACCAGAGGTAGTGAATCACACAGTGAGACTACGAAGCACCGCACAAAGAAGAGATCCCGAGTATAGGATACGCTGTGTAATGTATTCAATCTCATTCTTTTGCACGTTCAATATACATGTTTGTCTCTTTCTATAACGCCTCAAGTTTTCGTGTTACACTAGATTTTACTCCTTATATAATTTCCGTACCGGGCCCTATAACTTGAATCGTTTCTTAAGGAGTAAACTCCAAAAATCGAAACACGCGTTTGAAATTTTAATTGTCTATCAATGAGCATTGAAATTTGTGAAAATAATTTCGTCAGAAATCCAAAGTCTTGATTGCCCATCACAGAACCTCAAGAAAAAAAAAAAATTCTAATATTCTGATACAACTCATCGATCGAGATGATGATGACATTTTTTGAACAATTCGTTGAAGAAAGCAGAAAAAAACGCACACACGCTAAATTATTTTTGTTGACTCAAGTAAAATCCCAAGTTGCACAAGGAACGTAAAGACTAGAACTGTACTGATTTCCATCACCCACCTGAACACGCTGCGATGATTCGACTGCAAACGATTTTCATCAGACGCATCAGGCATCCCACTCTTCGTACAGATTTCTCATGTGTTCAGGGTTACAATGAAACCTATATAAAATCACGAAGTGGTTGACACTTGTCGATTACATTTGCATAATATTTCTGTCTCATTCTGTTCTATTACACTAGTGCATAGGCCTCGAAATCGTGAACCCAACACCATAGGCAAAGTGGAACATCCTCATAACGCTCTTAGCGAATGATATCTACTAATACCACTACACTTTTGTGTATCACTCTTGCCATTAGTTCACTATCCCAGTTCTCTCGGATGTGGGGCGTCTGAGACTTTTTCGCCCAGTTCCAAGAACTGGCCTACCATCTTACACGCGCTGCAGGTTCGTTCCAGAAATATTTTGAAATTTCCGTTGAAGAATATTGCATACGGTTGTTCGCGAATTTTCGACAATGCGTGAGTCATGTTATTGCTTGCCCATAAAAGGGACCGTGCTAGTGTAGAGCAGTCATTCTGGAACAAGCCTTGTAACTATAGCTTTGTTAAAGGCCTTGTTTTTCTTTATTTTCTTCTTTGTATTCTTTGTATAATTACGAAGATAAATAATAATGACTATTCGACTACGCGACTCGATCGTCGCCTAACGACGGCCATTAGCTACCGTACGCTTTACACGCAAATACGTCTGCTCTCTTTCGCTATTTGTTCGCAACTGCTAAAACCGCTCATCATCATGGCTGCACCCGCGCCACACTTGCTTCCCTATCAACATCGCATTTGATCGACACGCTATATATTTATATATATATTGTGACGTGGATTTTTCCCATTCCTCGGTCACTCGGAGAAAATGACCGAGAACTCACCGCGTGCACAATAATTTGGCGTCCACGATGTACCCTGGATCTAAAACAATATCGCAAAGTTTTTGTTGGGCGCCTGGCGTGATTAACACGCCTCGAAATCATTAATACGCTATTCCTCGGGCATATGCTCGATAGCTCAGTACCGCGGAGAGGGGAGGGGTAATTTTTGGAGAGAGAGAGAGACACTCGAAATATACATGCTATTTAACAAAAGTAAAATAAAACCTTATATTTCACAAGTAGTATAGGGGCACTTTGGGGCGTCACAACAAACCCCCCTCGCACCCCTCTCCGGCGCCAGCCCCTCGCCTAGGAGTGACTTTGGGGCGCCATCCCCTTCCCTCGCCGCCCCTCGCCTAGAAGTGACTTTGGGACGCCATCCCCTTCCCCCGCCGCCCCTCGCCGCGGAGCGAATTTTGGGACGCCATCCCCTTCCCCCGCCACCCCTCGCCTCGGAGCGAATTTTGGGACGCCATCCCTTTCCCCCGCCGCCCCTCGCCTAGGAGTGACTTTGGGACGCCATCCCCTTCCCCCGCCGCCCCTCGCCACGGAGCGAATTTTGGGGCCCCTTCCCCTTCCCCCGCAGCCCCTCGTCAAGGAGGTATTTTATTCTAGAAGCTTCTCCGGACGACCACCCCTTTCCCGCAACCCCTTACCAAGGAGCGGTTTTTCCGCCTCGAAGTTCCGCGGCTCGTCAGCCCTTCGCCCGCGACCCCCTCGCCACGTGGTGAATATCGTGTGACGACCCCTTACCCCGGGTACCGTTGACCGCGAATCAGATTCCGGACTCTACGGGATGGTCTCTGGGCCTGTGCACCCTGACCATGGGACGATCCCCTTACCCTGGTGCCCCTGGCCGTGCGGCCGATTCTGGGGCCACCTACCCATCTGGCCCCGCTACCTCCGTTCACGAAGCGAACTCTGCGACTTGGACGTTTGGGGTTACAGGTCCTCCACCCCGGCTCTCGTTCTTTTTCCATCCCTGCTCTCTGTGTCGGGTGCTCGTGTCACTGACCTTACCCAGCCGTCAGTGTTTATCCTAAGGTTTACGTGCGCTTGGAGAATATAGAATGCAAGACTATAGGCATACTTAGATGTACGAGGATCAGGGTGGGTGGGTGAGGAAACAGAACTCAATGGTGGATTGCATAGAAAAATCAAATCTCATCCTCGCAGGTTTATTCGGTTAACACAGGTGCAAATACATACATGGTTATTACAGATAACGACTAAGTGATAATTACAATGTTCTTATAATTACACAAGATATGTTATCAAGGTTTTTTATTTACCAGCCTTATAATCAGCAACATTACAATTCTTAGAGGTACAACATTGAAGACAACTTATAGGATAAATGTGATTTGAATTGATGGTGTTAGTTTTGCGTTTTGTGACATGGGCTATTCGGTTGTGGAATAATTCTGCGATACGATCGTTTCTTTCGAGGTCAGGAGTAAATATATTGAGAAAATCCCGCAGAGAAAAACCAGCAGCCATAAAGTGCATAAACATAATACAAAATTGTCCACATACATCAGAAGTGAGGCTTTGAAGTTGTCTGTCGTTCCAGTCGTATCGTCTGCAATTTCTTCGTACAGTCCGCTTATGGTGAGGGACGAATGGTGGTAATCCGAAGCTGTCGAAGTATGTACCGTGTCCGGAGGAACTGACGAAAAATGCCACCCAGTGGCTACCGGGGCGTGTGTGATCATCCGTGTTTGACACAAAGGCTGTCGGGCGTGTCCAGATGAGGGGTATCTGATCCGCTGCAAAAACCCCGGTCTTCCCGTTCGGAATCGCCGGCATCGCGCTCCATATCTGTAGACTGTCCATTTTGTACCTCGTCTTCTTCTCCTTCTTCTTCTTCTTCACCCTCGTTATCGGAGATAATCATACCATTCGTAGAAGATTGTGAGGAGGTACGTAAGTCAATCGCAGTAGTAAGTATTTCGTAGGGAACGGTAACTTCGCCGTCTGACGTA
Organism: Neodiprion fabricii; assembly: GCF_021155785.1. Classification (NCBI taxonomy): domain Eukaryota; kingdom Metazoa; phylum Arthropoda; class Insecta; order Hymenoptera; family Diprionidae; genus Neodiprion; species Neodiprion fabricii. The sequence continues at coordinate 14,262,662 of NC_060241.1, read as the reverse complement.
GGCGCAGTCGGATCAGGAGAGATTTTCAGTGAAGCGACTGACTCTGGTATTACTGGTTGTAGCGTGAAATTTCTTTTTGGTACCTGCAGTGGCTGATTACTAGTCGAACTCTCCTCTCCGGTGATTTTGGGCTTACTGGCTGACAATGCTTCTGTATAATCGTATTTAGTTAGAATATCGTTGTTGTTGATCCATTTCTTCAGTTTGAGTGCGTTGTTCATCGCACATTTGAAAAATTCCTCCTTCTTAACGCCGTGGAAGAAGCACCATACCGAAGACCGTTCCAATTTGTCGAACGCCGGGCAATCGATGTCCTCCAAGTTGAATACTTGACGCGCGGTACTACTTTCAATATATTTACATTTATCGTGTCCACGGGCAAAGATTCGATGAGCGTTACGTGCGATTTCTCGGAGGTTAACGTCTGATTGAACCAGCGAGATATCACCTTCAAACCACTCGATGCCATGAAGGTAGCAGGTTACGTAATTGTTGACGCCACGTTCTTTGAGCGGTAGATCCGTGAAGGGATATGGCGGTTCTATTAACCAGTGCGCCAAGTAGCGATGATCGATGGTGACGACTGCCACCTCTTTCGGTATAAATTTACCATAGATATTTCGAAATCCTTGAATATCTATCACGTAATCCATACTTGAACTTGAAAGAATGTAGTCGAATGAATAGAGAGCTGGAAGAGCGAACCTGCAGTGACGTAGTTTGAATGCTGACTGGCTCGGCACCGTAGTTACGGGTGTTTATATACAGCCTTGTGTTACAATCCCCGCCTCAATTTTTGTTTATCGGGTGTCTACAGCCGGTCTGTTGCTCCCCTTGAAGACGTTGGCGTGGTGTAGTCACAGTGTTCTCTCTAACGGAAATCACCACCTGGTATGTCATAGAAGCGGTCGTGATAGGAGGGGCGTGATCTCCCTGTCTTTCTTAGCCCGAAAAATCTGTAATGACCTGACGTGCAGCATCAACTTCAATAAGATTATCAAATTCAGCGTACACTAGGCAATTCACAGTTTCTTTGAGAGCATCGTCGAACCGCACTTCGACCCTGAGAGTTCCATGTTTGATGAGCGACCAGTGCGATGTACAGTTGGCTGAGAGATCGGGGGTTAGGTCAAAAGCCAATAGACAATTTCCTTAAGCGAACTGCTGTCGGCCGATACCGTTTCCTTCGTTCAGAAAATGAATCCCCGTACCGGAGAAGAGGGTGTGATAAGCGTCCACGTAGAGTTCGTCTTTGGCAAAACTCATCTGTAGCGGCTTCGATAGGACTTGCACCCCGTCGACGTACAACGACAGGAAATTCAAAGAGTAGTTTTGAAAATTAAACGGATTGCGCTGTCTGTCGCCGTTGAAGGCTTTATTGCTGACATAACCGATTATCACTCGTTTCGGTAGTTGTCCGAGTATGACATTGTGCAGTGTTTCTGCCTGTACTCCTGCGTGTATGGTGAAAGACTTCACCTCGACTCTGGTTACGGGATATTTTGCCGTACCTTTGGCTAGCGTCCGTGCGTGCGCCAGCAAGATTCCAGGGCTGATCTTCATTCGGCGAACGAGCAGCGAAGTTTCCAGTATGTGCAGCTTGTGGCGATTTTCGGCTTCCATGATGCAAAAACTGTCTCTTGATCTCACAAGTCGAAGACGCAGTTCCACACCGTTGATTAAAAATTTGTCTTGATCAAATACGTCACAGTGCAGATGTCCAATCAGATCAACGGTACGTGCATTGCTCATGATCCGTTTGCGTTCGATGAAACCTCGGTCAGCACCGACGGCGTCGGCGTCGTATACATCCGATACTCCATCCTCGCTGTCGTACCATAGAGCCAAAGAAAGATGGGATTTTTTGGCGGGGGGTGCGTAATTCAGTAGAGTCTCTATATATGCTCGATAGGCGTAAGAGTTGTTGGCTGGTGAGACTAGTTTTTGATTGAAGAATATATCGACTTGATTGAACATCGAGTGAAGCTGATTGTTTACCGGAGTGGCATGCGGAGTAGCCGCGTTGCCTTCGCCTGCCGGTGGGGTAGGAGCAGACGGTTGTAGCTTCACTCGTACGCTAAGCATAGTGTGTGCCAAATCGATGTACTCATCACCGTTTCCAGGTACAACAAATTCAATCGGGGAATCGTCGGTTAGAGATGATACGGGCTTGTAGTGTACCCATTGACCAGCCTCAATAGACGTCTGCGTTGATGGTAGAGAAAACAAATCCAGTTCCGACTTCATACACTCACCCGAGTGCGCGTGCAGGAAGGCCATTGTTGATGTTTAGATTGAAGACGAGCGGCGCGTGGGCTTACCGGGGTCCGAATATGTCTGTAAGGTCCCGTTTTTTACAACACTTTTTCCGCTTAGTTTTCTTGACGGTTCCGGAACGCTTGGGTAACTTGGCCGATGTTTTCTTTTTCGACCTTCGTCTAATTTTTCTCGTAGTACCAGCTGCTGGGTGCGCGCCGACAAGTCTGTTGACGCGGGCAATGTTTGACTGACGCGCTAATCCGCCGGCTCGGCTTTTATAACCGCTACCCTTCATGAGTTTATCAATTTTTTCTTCAGCAGCTCTTTTCAATTTGTGTCCTGATTCTATGAATCGACTCTTGACTGACTGTTTGAACGGAGTGTCGTTTCTTACGTCTGTCATGACGTTCATCCCTGCACGCAGTGCTTCTCTTCCGACCGCGCGAGCACCACTGGACAGCAGAGGTAGTATTCGACGAAAAAGGCCTCCCAAGAAGCTGCCGATTCCGTGCCCACGTTGATGCGGTGCTCCTCGGTAAACCGTCTCAATGCCTCCACCGCCGAGCTGATTTTCGTAATGTTGTATATAATGAGCCATGTCGTACCTAGTATGTTTTCCCTCTCTCTTTTGCTGAGCGACTCCTGTGATTCCAGTCAATTACTGAACGCGTCTAAAATGCAGCGTTACCGTCAGTGTCCCGCTCGTGAATGGTGCTGGACTACCGAATTGATCTCTTATATCGATCTCGATGGTTTGAAAGTTCGTGAGCATCAGTGGTACGTAGTACAGTGGTGATAGTGTTTTCATCTCTGATTCGCCTTGTGAGATATTGTCTTTGCCGCATGTTTGAATGACTCGTAACAGCGGGGCGTAAACATCTCCAACGATACGTGGCTCCACCAGATCGCAATAAATAAACATCTGGCAGCCGGGGATCCTTGATGATTTGTTGGTTTCGGATAGCTTGCAATCTGATACCTCAACTGCACCTTCCCCAGGAGTATTGTAATGCGTGACACAGGGTATCGTTTCATTTTTCACTGGCGCATACCCCCGAGGGTGTTCAAACGTGAGTGGATAATGAATTTCGGCCAGCCCGACTTCCCAGTCGCCCGTTAGTTGAATCTAAAGCGGTAACTGGGTAATGTAACAGCACGTCCGATTCTCCGGAAAAAACTGCATCGAGCTGTTGCTCGGTAAAGTCAGGTAAAACTGATCCCGGGACATTTTCTTTGATGCACGAGTCGAACGGTGAACACTCAACGACTGCGAGACATACTGCAATAACACGCTATTTTATCATCCCCGTGTTTCCCCCTCCACACGCTGAAGTTCAGGGTCGTAGAACAAGCCGTCGATTAATTCGCCGTTGAGATCCTCCAAGACGTACACTATCGGTGAACGTGCAAGCACTCGTCGGATCTTGAATAATTCTTCGCTCCAGTTTGCCGCGTAGCCTTTTTCAAATGTTCCCTTGGTTTTACTAATTCGTACAAAATCATTCTTATGGAATCTCGGTTTGCCATTTGGACGCGGAGGATAACGCTTTTCCATGTGGGCACGTGCTGTAGCAGCATTGCGAAGCGTCACTTCCGACGGCGCCATGCCGATGCTCGAGTGAACTGTATTGTTGTAGGCTTGCACGATTTGTGGCAAAACATCGACGTAGCGTTGCGTCTTTTTATGCGTGAAGTAACGCCACAGGCGTTCTTTGAGTGTACGATTGAATCGCTCCACGATAGCTGCTTTCACATCGGGATTACGAGTAACACGATATCGTATTTCATTGTCGCGAAGTATCTTCTGAAAAGCACTCCCGACAAATTCTTTACCCTTGTCCGTTTGCAGTAGGTCGGGTCTGCGCGGCGTAGTGTGTAACACTTGCTCGAAACCTTCAGCAACGGTTGCGGCTGTCTTTCGTTTCAGCGGGACCACCCATGCGTACTTGCTTAATACATCGATGACCACCAGGAGATAGCGAAAACCGTTGTTGCGGCTCTTCATGGAACTCAGGTCAGCCAGGTCAGCTTCCCATACGTCGTCTATGTTGGAAACGTTGTACCTTGCTCTCGGAAATTTCCTGTGCACGGGCTTGTGTAAGGTGTAGGCATCCTGAGCTGCCAGCCATTTTCTCACCGAATCGCGAGAGTTGTTTTCGCGTGCAACATCTTCCAGAATTCGTGCTCCCGCGTAACCGGCAGTATGCGAGGGATTGTAATACGTTTCTTCAAGAAGAGTCGTCATTTTTCTTCAGCCGAAGCGTTTTCCAACCGGATTTTGCTCCGGTGGTGCGTTTGCGTAGAGCGTATCCTGTGTCGTGAGAACGGCTGGTTACGGGTGTAACGTTTGCGGAACTTCGTCGCTTCGTCGGGGAACTACTGGTGAGTGTAGATAGTTGTTGCGATGTTACCGTCGGTAGACCCAGAGCGTCGAATGTGCGTATGTCTTTCCAAAGCGTATCGTTCCCCACGTATTCTCGGGGTACGTTGATCGTCTGAAGAAACCGTGCAAACTGACCAGCCCCTGTAGGAGTAAAAGTCTTCCTAGATCGCATGGCGTGATTGACCAGGTCGACGATGTTTGCGCCGGGAACTGTAACGCCGTCTAACGAGACGGTTCCTGCGGCATCCCAAGAAAATCGTTCCGGTACGCTGCCGAGTTCGCGCATCAGCATTTCGGCCTTTGCACGATACTTCTTTGGTACCGCTGACGCGACTTTCTTTGCGCGCGCTTGAACGTAGCCAGGACTCGCAGCTACGGTGGGAGATATCATTGATTCTTCGGCTGTGTTTCTGTCTTCTTCTTCCTCCTCCTCCTCTTCCTCCGTCTCCTTTTCCTCGAGAACGTCTAATTTCATGGGTTTGCGTGCGTCGTTTGCAAAAAACAAATATCGTTGAAGTACCTGCTGATAGAGTTCCCATTTTTCTGCGTCGTCTTTCGACGGTTTGTTCAAGATGTCCTTCATCTCGTTGTCGAGTCTTGAAACGGGATCGGTGTGTGTGGTAGTTGTATTTCCAGGTGAAAGCGTAGTGGCTATACCCTCGCTGACGCGTTGTTGAAATCTCTCCATACTCTCCATAGGAATTAAAACCATCTTCTTTGTACGTTCCATTTTGTTACTTGGAGAAGAGGCTGGAAGCTAAAGTCCCGAGTAACAGAGCGAGCAAGAGGGTGAGAAATCCGTTCCCACGTTGAACAAGAAAACGTTTTTTGGACTTCCAGGTACCCCGGTTGCTGGCCAACCGCCGTAATGTCTGTTTATGACGTGCCAGACGATTTTTCTGAATTCTGGACAGTGCTAGGTTACCCTCCAAGGTGTTCAATGCACACTCACAAATGGTCTTTACCAGCGAATTGTCGGCCGTGCGTAGCAATGCCGATCTCTGCGTCGGGTTCAATTTCTGCAGAGCGTGCAGCGCTACTGCGTTTGCTTTGGTGAAATCGGCACGAGCTCTGCGACCGGACGCGGTACGGCGTATTCGAGGCATCACAGCTGAACGACTGGAACCCGGTGCGCATTGGTGACCTTTATATCCTTTCGCGGAACGTAGACATAGTGATTATCGTCCGAAGGGAAGATGTTTGATCGGAAACGGCAATTCTCCGGAGTGGATTGCTTCAGGTCGAAAAGCAGATATCCGTGTGGCGCTGCGGTAGCGTCGTGATAGGCCTCTTGAAGAAACCTCGGATCTTCGGAATACACCTGTCTGGCAAGATGTTGAATTTGGGCACGATCCCGTGGATTTTTGAAGAAGACTATGTAGTTTGCGTTGAGGGAAATATCTCGTTGACCGTTGCCCTTGTGAAAGAGATTTTGTGTTATGTAGAAAACGCTGAGGTTCTTGTGATGACAGACCTTGGTAAAAAGATCAACGACGACATTGTTTGAAGCCTCTCGCATCAGATCGTCGATTACCAAAAGTTTCGGTTTTTTGTCACCCTCGTAATCGGCGTGTTGCGGTAACCCCTCGCGGTACTCTATACTCTTGTCCCCGTCGTACAACGGCTGCCATTCGTCAAAGTACCATATCACACGACTAAATCTTGTGTCGCACATTGACGTTCCATGACGCAGAAAGTTCTTGACGAAATTTGATTCACCGCACCCTGATGGCCCGGCTACAATGGCCGAAAACGGATGTTTCCAACGTGTGTCCGTCATCGAACAAGAAAAAGAAGAAGAAGAAGAATTCATGGATAATGCGGGATCTATAAAAATTGAAACAATTGAAAACACGTTCTTTTACTACGCTAGCTTGCTCGCGGCGGCGGCGGCGGAGGCGGCACTCCCTTCGTGCGCTGACCATGAGCTTATTCAAGCGCACGCGGAAGCGTAACCGCGCAGGTACGAGCTCATCGGCGCGGTCGCGGTCGAGCTGATTGTGCGTGAGGCGCGTACGCCATGAGCTTATTCGTACGCGTGCGCGCAGTGATATCAGCTTGAAAACAGCGCGCCCCGCCGCGGTTTACGAGATGAATTTTTACGAGCAATGCGAGATTTTTTCTCAATTTTTCATGCGTAGGGTTTAAGCGTGGTACTAACCTTTATACAGTTTGGCGGGACACATACGAGAGAGTATCTGATGGGTTGGCCTGGCGTCTCGCCGGTTGGAATAACAGGCGGTTGGGGTAAGAATCCCTTCGGTGTCCTCTGTCTGTCCGTCCGTCTATTTGTTTGTCTGTCTATCTATCTGTCGCTCAAACGCGCGCGTGGCTTGCCGTCCGGGTGTCTGTACTACCGCAGGGTGAGAAGACGGAAGCTGTGGTGTGCAACTGCTCGGAGTCTGGGGGGATCTTCGTCATCATCCAGTGCGATAACCGTAGGGCAGCGTATCGAAACTCGTGACGCAACAATGCCTTTTCACGTACACCGGTTTACACGTTTTGTGCTCGGAGCGCGTCACGACTGCGTGCAGTTCCGTTCGGCGAATGGCGCGATACTCCAAGGGAATGGGTGCAGCGGCTTCTACCACCATCCGCTGGATGGCCTCGAAGTTGATTTTCGAGCTCGTTGCGTGATTCAGTGATATGCCTTTCACCTTGCAAATTTCCACCTCTTCACCATTCGGACGTTTAATGATGAAAGCATAGAATTTTGGCCCTCCCGAGACGAAAGCGCGTATAAAACTCCCACGGCCGTAAGACGCCAACTCGTCCGTCAGGTCGCCAAGAAAGTTACCCGTGGGAGGTTCATACTCGTTTGGCCTTCGGAGGTTTCGGGTATAAATTACTGAATCGGTGTCGTAATAGAGCACGCGCCGATCGAGCTTCTCAAGGAACGAGAAGAGCTTCAGCCGAGCCTGGGCAGTGGTGTACGAGGCAATCACGACGTTTGCCAGCGCTGACGGTTCAACGCTGTGTTGCGCCTGCGACCAACGCACGTACAACACTTCGTCGTTCACGGGCAGCAAACCGGACACCTCGACTTCAGGGTTGGTCAAAAGCTCGAGCAGCTGCTGACGCGTCTTTATGACCTCTGTTTTTACCAGGTTCTCGCGTTGCCCGAACTTGCCCCAAAACGAATTTAAGCATAATTTGGAAACTGATCGCATGCCGGGATTCTTAGCAATACGGTCGCGATCTAGCCGTATACCCTCGACCCGCTCATACTCATCAAGGTAGCGCATTCGAGCCGACTCGTCCTCGCATTCAGCAGGCCAGCCGCTTGCCTCTTGCTTAATCTTGAGGAAGGTGTCGATATAGCCGGCGAAATGCCCACCTTGACGAGTAGTCGGGTCAAACGATGTCACCGTATACGACCAGATCTCGCTTATGCTCCTGATCTTGTATCCCATTTCCACGGCTTTTTTCAATTCGATCGACACCCACGTGCCCTCGAATTCTCGCGCAGCCTCGTCATCATGTCTACACTCGTCCTGGTTCAAACTCTGACAACATGAGCGGCACAAGGCAAACATGAGTATGTCATGCATGCGCACCGGCAAAACAGGGTGATAAAGATTGCGAGGCGGTAAAACTCGGCACTTGATGAGCCCCTCAACTCGCGTAATGTCGCAACCGCTCGACCCTGTCAAGAGCTTACACTCCTCTCCAACGTAGACCGTCGGGTGGCCAACAGGGAACCTTCCATTCTTACAGATGAACGGATACAACGAGCAAACATCGACGTATCGTATTTCCTCGTACGCGTTGCCCGTTGCATCTGTCTTCACCTCGTAGTATCGGGAAGCGTTCCCCGTTCGACCGCCGTAGAACGCATCACGCGGATTGAGTGCTTCGCTCGTGGCAGTGCCAGCGATCAGCGGGTGTGTTGCCTCGTACTCCCTCATCTCCTCCTTCTCCCTCAAGCTTCGATCAAACTCGCATTCCCACTGTTCCGTCACGCGGTAACCCAATTCGCGCATACGGTTGATCTCTGCACGAGTTTCCTCGTAACGCCTATCCAACGTCTCGCCGTTGACGCTACGCCTATCGCGGTTGATTCGTAAACATTTACGACAGCCGTGCCAGAAACAACCGTGAAACTCGTAGACGTGTCGCGTACCGTCGCCCGCGACATGGTATCCGTCCACCTTGCGACCCGTCTCCGGAATCCGAAACTCACGTCCGTTTCCGGCATGCCTGATGTCAATACCCAGCTCGCGCTCTTTCACGACCAACCACTCCAGAGCCTTACGAGACTGGGCATCGGCAAGACGATAACCGCCCGGTGGCAGGATACCTATTCGCTCCAGTTTTAAAAAAGTTTTACGGAATAGCACCGAACAAGCCGAGGCAATTGTCGTGCTCTCGGTAAAGGGACACACTCTGCCGCACTCCAGAAATATGTCCCTGAATGCTACGCACGCACGTCGCAGAATATCCACGTCCGACCGACAGTACGACAACAATTCCGCGTCAAAGTCGAACAGATGGTCGTTCGCTACAGCCTCGTTGTACCATGAGTAAAACTCTGCTCGCGCATCGCTACTCATGGTATCCGGAGAGTAAAACTTCGCTGCGGGGAGCGGTCCCACGTAACCCACGTTTTCAGGGGTATTGAAAAGGTGGGGAAATACACCTTTCACGGAAGTAGTCGGTAGTCCAAAAGCCTTCGGTAGCGCCGATAATGCCATAGGCATATATGCTAAGGAATCCAGAAATCGGGTGTGACCCGTTTCGAGCATAATGATCTTACTGCCGCTTAGGATGACCTGCGGCGGGTTTCCATCCCGCTCAACCATATGCCGCAGTATGAATTGCGCGTCAAAACCTTTTGCATTGTGCGCAATGCATACGATGCGGGCAAAGTCCTGAACGGGCCGAGTAGCAAAGTCTACCAACTCCTTCACCGGTTCCCTCCTGAAAACAAACTCACGCACGAGCCCGCAAGCGGAACAGCCGTTTGATATATCGGGATCGTGGATACATTGCGTACACACTTGTTGCGCTACGCACAAGTTCGGCACATGTATGTTTGTCGTCGCGTCACCGTCTACCGTCTCGCATTGCTGCGTTTCGAAATCATAAAAAATGAAGATGTAACGTTTCGGTCTTGTCGCGTCTTTCAGCGGCGTCATGAAGCAGTAGTGATTGTACGGTCTGTTGCAGCGGCAAGTGACGCAAAAACGAGTTTCACAAATGTGTGCCCTCCGCGAAAGATTTACGAATCGCTCGCAATTCCGGCATATACGCAGCGTTGCACAAACGGAACGACGCGGACTGAAGGAGCCGATCCTGCGGTGATACTCCAGACAACCGTTACCGCGAAACACGCGTCTACAATCGGGACACTCGATTTCGCGAGACTGGCTGTTGCACGGTGGCGATGCGAGGCACTGTGGGCACTTTACGGAACATCGGTGTTCGTACCCGTTGTTAAATTTCCTATTGCAGGGTTGACAGAAAAAGGCCCCTGCTGCCGCCGCGGTTAAATTTACAATTGGGCAATAATGCTGTTCTTCGGGATAATACAGCAGATTCAATCGGTGCCTGACATCGCCTGTTCCGTTTGCTCTCACCACGGCAGTACCGTCGTAAAATGCCGCTTCGCCGGTACCTAGCCTCCCCAACTCGTACACTGTGATGAGGAATCCCTCGCGTGCCAGATAGTTCTGGTACTGTGCGATTTCATGCACTGTGCACCCCGTTGGCGGAATCTCGACACCGGCGTTCGCAACAAGATTACGCGCTTCTGCACGCTGGAAACTGGACCTAGCGAATCTCACCATCTCGTAATGCTCGTGCAGAGCGCCACTGCGGTTCGGGCCTCTTTCGGCGTGAGCCTTGGCTACAACGAGGGTACGAGGTAAACACAACCCGTCACTGTTGACAATCTGCACGACAGATTTTTTGAGTACCCCCGCGTGCGTGATCGGCTTCGGCTTTCCGCGACCCTCCGGTACTCCAACACTGTGTACCGTCACGGTGAAGACGCTGTCGACGCCAAACTCTGATGCGCTCTGGGCTACGCTGAAAACTAACTTCCAGAGGTCACTGTACCGCGAATCCCTCACCGGCCGGAACGATAACCACGCAGGACCATGATTAAAACTCTCCGCGCTAAACGTGAAACCTATGTAGTCGCTACTCCGACACGTTGCTACGGCATAAGCATGCAGGTCTCTGAACGCGTCCTCCAGCCACTCCACTAGATTAACACCCGATTCAGGGGCCGCGATCTTCATTCGCAACTCACGCCCTGTGACCGCGAATTTACGAATGAATTTCGTTGATTCACCGATAACCGTGAAACGGTTACCCAGTGAATCAGCCCCGTCATCGGGTGCCTGACTTGACTCCTTCTCGCTCGCGGCTTCACTCTCCAGCCCCGATTCTCTCCCCATGTTTCCAGAGTATGCACCCTCTGTCTCGTCGTCGTCAGCATCGTCGTCGAATTCAAACGCCACGTCGGAAGCTGTCTGTGTCTCGTCATCGTCTGACTCTAATGTCACGTCAGAATCGTAATTCGGAGCCCTCCGGGCCCTACCCCCGCCGATCTGTATGCCCGAGGTACTGGCGCCTTCGTTCACGCGAAACGGACCAACAGTTTGCATAAGACCCCCTGTTGTACATATAAAACAAAAATAAGACTAAACCCCCATGGTAAAGCGTCGTCAATCCGCAAGTATAGTTGAATTTCGCGGTTTTACTAGAAACGCACACCCTAGAGTACCCGCGTGATTAGCTCCCCTAAAAAATATCCTCGTCCATCGCCGGCTAAGTATAACTCATCTGAGTGAATATTCCACTCTCGGGTGTCTGCGGCCACGAGAATATTATCGCCTCATCCATTGGGGATATGGAATAATTGTCTCCTTCTTCTTTTTCTGCTACCGCCGGCTCATGAGCATCGACCGGATCTAATTACCCGCCCCCACCAGAGAAGAAATTGCTCGTGAGTTCATATCAAAATACCTAGTCTGCATTTTTTGTTTTCAAACTTTTCCTATATACCTTGAATTTCCAACACTCCTGACGGACCTGGACGTGACAAGACTAAGGTCGACGCCTGTGATGAATCGATTTCTGCAACGGACACAATAACCTTCAGTACACGCGTGAAAGAAGGATTCTAGAACTCTTGGAACACCGCCCACGCACAACGTATTTACACACGGGTACTCCATGATATACGGCATATCGTACAGACAAATCATCTGGACTTACCATCACGAGCTCCGACAGAAATCGGCTCCTCGGCGGTCCTATCGTTCACCATCGTCTCATTCACCCCTGTCTCTCCCGCAATCGCCAACTCCTCGCAGGCAACACAGCCCTCGAGAAGAGCTGCCTCGTTCTCGCTGGTATCCATTATGAATTCTAACACAAGGAAATTTTGATATACCACTCGCGCACAACGTATTTATACGCGACAACTCCCTGCTACGTCACAGCGTACGGACAATCATCCGGACTTACCGTCACGAGCGGTAGAAACCGGCTCCTCGGTGGGCCTCCCCAGCGCTACTCCTTGCGATGCAATCGTCTCATCGGCGACGTCGACGACGATATCACAAAGAGCCGCCTCATTCTCCGCGGAGTCCTCCAGCATCGCGCGGAATTCTAACGATTGGAAAACTTGATCTATATTTTTCCATATTACATATTTTCTTTTATCTTTTTACCCCACTCTGAAGATCCGGTAATTCAAACCTCACACAAACGTACACTGCGCACAACACAAATAACAACTTACCGTTTCGCTCGTTGTACTCTGCCATCAGCGCCCGAACAACGGCGAAGCGGGTGGCACCCCGCTGACGAATTACACTCGCGGCTACACTGAGGCACTCGTAACCCCGCAACGCACCGGTGCTGTGGAGGTGCGCCAGGGCCCGTGCCCCGCAGACCGCCAGAAGCTCTCGCAAATGCCGAAGCAATTCCGCATGTGACATGCGGAACAACAGCTCCCGACGGAAAACAGGGCACACCCGCACAAGACTCGCGTTAGCCCTCCTAGCCTGGCTAGCTGCCTTCACCACCGCGTAACGGAGATCGTTAATTGATTGCATTATTTTAAAAATATGGCAATAATTGAAACGGAATCGTTGTTTTCGCCAACATTGCGATTTTCTAACTGAGAAGATCTCCGGGCCCACAACCATTTATAAGTTCAACAGGTTGGGTTTTGTTTAGGCCAAATGCTATTACAATACGTTACCACGCCGCTTCTTGAGCTAAGTATACGAAATTTTACTATGGTCCGCTAGCGTAAACCTTCCGCGGCGGTTCGCGGTGAGACACCCGCAGCCAGGGTGAAAATAAACCAAAGCCATCCGGACCCAACGCGGAGGCTGCCTGCTACATATGGCAAAACAAATCTATTGACAGCGATAATCATGGTTTTCTCATAATTAAACAAAGTTGTACAGCTGACGTCATTTATCCTGTTGAAAAACTTGCATGCCCTAAAGTCTACTTTGATTAACGGGAGAACGGGTATCCGTCGAGACATATGAAATTTAAAGATAAAATAGAAAACGATCCGATGGATTCACTCGCAATTCCTACCTCAAATCGTGGAGCTGATTCGACGGTTGGTAACGGTTAGAAACAAGTGTATTTGAGAATAATGTTAATACTCTTCTCATGCGACGTCTATGTATACCGCCATCGATAAACTGCAACTGTTTGTACCACCCTCAGAATAGGAAACGAGTTATAAACCTAATGCATACTGGACCTATGGAGATTGTAGACTCATCTTGAGACATCAAAATGATACAGCCGATGAGACCCCCTTTTGTATTCCTTCGTCCACTGAGGCATAACAATCAACATACCGTAAGAGTGTACGTTGGAAAAGCAGGGACCAGCCTACCGTCCGACGCAAGGCCCAAGCATTGCAAGTATAACACGGTCCATGCTGTATACACCCACAGCTCTTCCCATCATCTTTCTTCTGTTACAATGATTACGTATACGTCTCTCGATAGACTGCAACTGTTTGCACCAGCCTCAGAAACGGAAACGAGATGTAAACCTAATGCAGACCTACGGAGATTGTAGACTCATCTTGCGACAACGAAATGATACACCCGGTGAGGCCCTTTGTATTTCCTCGTCGACCACTAAGCCATAACAAACAACATACCCTAAGGCTGTACGTCGGAAAAGCGCGGGCCAGCCTACGAACCGTCACAAGTCCCAAACATTACGTGTATAACATGAACCATGCTGTCTACTCCCGTAACCCTTCCCATTATTTTCTTCTCTTGCAATGTCTACGTATACGTACCTCGATAGACTGCAACTGTTTGCACCGACCATAGCTCCGAATTCGAGCTCTAAACCTAATGCAAGTTTGATACAAGCCTATCGAGATCGTTGGGTTTTCTGGCGACATATTTACATTTGTCTTACTCCCCATCGTGGAAACGAAATATAATCAACGGCGTAAGCTTGATATAGTCTGGTAAGGAACGCCTGAATCATACGAGGCATTAGAATTTCGTTGATTCTTTTTAGTCACGCTGCAAACGCCATTTTGTAGAGTGGGGGTTACACCCTCTATATTCAAGTGAGATACAAAAGAGCGTCAGTCTTGCGACAACTACGGAAGAATCCTCACGTGAACTATGGCTACATCCAAATCTTCTGCACCAATGGGCAACGTGAATAAAATGTATGAAACATTTACGAAGGCTTTGAAAAAGATTGAGAAAAATCTGCTGTTGTCGACAACGTATAGTCTAAATAATTCTTGTACGAAGAAAATAGTCATCGGTCTCAGTCTACGGCTCGACGATCAGTTTGAACCGGTCATCAAACTCGTCAACAACTCCTCCGGAGGCGTGCGTCTGACACCAGCGGCCTGGTCGCGACTCGCAGATGAGTTGGACAATATCTCCGAATACCTTGACATAGAAGGATACACCGATGCCCAATGGTATTTTGATTGGATTGAGCTTGGTGGCTGCAACGTCGAATTGTCAACAGCACATGGTGAGCGAGCCGTCAGATTCGAAATACCTACGGAATCCGAAGTCACCGAATCAGAAGATAAGGAATCAGACTGCGCAGACACGGCCACCCAGGATGAGAACTTTCAGTCACCCGCCAAAAGCCAGAAAGTGTATCAACCCACCATTGTAATGCAGAAATCCACATTCAACGGACTTAAAGCTATATTTGTGTGTGTCGACGAACGGCTACGAAGGCTTCAGCGTTTAGCCCATTCGGTAAACGAGTGCAAGAAATCATACGTCGCATACATAGCCGAGAAAGTGAATCTGACGCAGCTCAAGGAACCGAGTCTTCATCGCATCAGGCAAATAGCGGAGAAGAAATACGGCGCTGTCCTAGAACACATCGCGTCGTCAGCGAATCCTGCCTTTGCCGAGAATTACCTCAGTATTGTTCTCCTTGAAATTACCCGCCTGTTTCCATCATACCTCGCTGCTGAAATCAAGCAGGCCATCGAAACTGAAGACAAAGCCTTAGCCAGCCTCTGAACAATCTATTTCGACTTTACCATCATCAAGCATCGGGATAACCTTCTGTCCGCTATTTCGCAATGAAGACCAAGGGCACCGTACAACTCGAAATTAATCAAGAGGAAATATCAGACGTATGTGTTACCCTGAGAATTTTTTCGTGTGAAGAGACTCGGATCAACACGGCTACACCCCGCCAAGCGAACGCAGATGCTGTAGATGAACCATTGTACGTACCCGAAGAACAGCCTTATCCATGGGTGGTACTGTCTATACTCGTGATTGCTATAATTATTATAAGTATAGTGGTGATGTGGGGCGCTGTAACTATATCAAATAAAAACATCCTGCTCCAACAACAAGCAAACAAATAGTAATAACCAGGTATGTATTTGCACCTGCGTTAACCGAATGAACCTGCGAGGATGAGATTTCATTTTTCTATGCAATCCACCATTGAGTTCTGTTTCCTCACCCACCCACCCTGATCCTCGTACATCTAAGTATGCCTATAGTCTTGCATTAAGAAAGAGAGAGAGAGTGACCAGGTCTATATTTTCCAAGCGCACGTAAACCTTAGGATAAACACTGACGGCTGGGTAAGGTCAGTGACACGAGCACCCGACACAGAGAGCAGGGATGGAGAAAGAACGAGAGCCGGGATGGAGGACCTGTAACCACAAACGTCCAAGTCGCAGAGTTCGCTTCGTGAACGGAGGTAGCGGGGCCAGATGGGTAGGTGGCCCCAGAATCGGCCGCACGGCCAGGGGCACCATGGTAAGGGGATCGTCCCGTGGTCAGGGTGCACAGGCCCAGAGGCCATCCCGTAGAGTCCGGAATCTGATTCGCGGTCAACTGTAGCCGGGGTAAGGGGTCGTCACACGATATTCACCACGTGGCGAGGGGGTCGCGGGCGAAGGGCTGACGAGCCGCGGAACTTCGAGGCGGAAAAACCGCTCCTTGGTAAGGGGTTGCGGGAAAGGGGTGGTCGTCCGGAGAAGCTTCTAGAATAAAATACCTCCTTGACGAGGGGCTGCGGGGGAAGGGGAAGGGGCCCCAAAATTTGCTCCTTGGCGAGGGACGGCGGGGAAGGGGATGGCGTCCCAAAATTCGCTCCGTGGCGAGGGGCGGCGGGGGAAGGGGATGGCGTCCCAAAATTCGCTCCGTGGCGAGGGGCGGCGGGGGAAGGGGATGGCGTCCCAAAGTCACTCCTTCGCGAGGGGCGGCGGGGGAAGGGGATGGCGTCCCAAAATTCGCTCCGCGGCGAGGGGCGGCGGGGGAAGGGGATGGCGTCCCAAAGTCACTCCTAGGCAAGGGGCGGCGGGAAAGGGGAAGGCGTCCCAAAGTCACTCCTAGGCGAGGGGCGGCGGGGGAAGGGGAAGGCGCCCCAAAGTCACTCCTAGGCGAGGGGCTGGCGCCGGAGAGGGGTGCGAGGGGGGTTTGTTGTGACGCCCCAAAGTGCCCCTATACTACTTTCACAATAGCGGCGATACAAAACAAAATAAATATAATTCAAAAATCGCTCATCGCGAGTCTAAAACTAAACAGAAAATTACACGTAACCTACTCTATTTCTTACTCTCATGAGCTCGCAGCTCCCTAACTAAAACGTCCCTCGACGATCACAAAATCCTCAGACGCAGTTCTCAATTTGCAACTTCGCCATTTGTTCTCCATGGCGATTATTGCTCGAAACGAAACTAAAACTAATTATTCGACGGTGCGCCGTCTAATCTCGCAACTTAAAACACCATGCTCAAACTTCTCGTCTCAACTGATGCGCAACGCAACGGCAATTTCGACTATACATCGCCTAACCTCGACTAAACACTATCTTAACTAAACGTAAACTTAACTAAGCGCAAGCACCACTACATTTAACTTCAACTTTACACAAGCTCAAAGTAACTCAACTCAACCTACATTATCTTAACTAACGGGTACGGAACTCAATGCAGGCGCAACTAAACGTAACCTAAACTATACGCAGTCGCAACGCATCCGAACTTAATTCTTTTCAAAATCCTCCAAAACGTTACCCGCTAATCCGAGCACTCCAATTCGGTGCTTCCCGACCTACTCGAGAGGTGACACAAAAAGAAAACGATAACGCGGCTCGACCCGGTACGGCGAAATTCAGCTATACTTGGTTTCACTAACGAGAAAGATTCAACTAAAACCCGTGACTCTACTCAACTTTTTCAGAAACTCAAAATTTACTTTACTCTAACCCGCGTACTCAGGCTACGGTCATCAAGCAAAAGAATCGGCAAAAGAATTTCGAGTACTTTTCTACAACGCAAATCCAAAACGGCTATCCGTTACTCGGCAAGCCTTTTCACAATTATGCTCGAAATTCAATCGCGGGGATAGAAGCAGCGCTTACCTTCTACATCCTTGCAACCCCCTTTCCATTCCCTTCGCGATTTTTGGGCGACTCCATTGCTTCGCGAAACTCCCCCAAAACGTGACTACTAATCACGACCACCAGAACTAGAGTGGTTTCAAAAACCTACTACCTGCCGTAACACGGATCTCGATACGCCATCCCACACGTGACGTCATACCCCCAAGAATACGCAATAATCGATCCGTCATCGATTTCGTCGATCGCGCAACTCGACGCGCACCTTCGATATCATCGCTGCGCAGAACTTAAAGCTAGGTCGCAATCTCGTCCTCCGCGCAGCTCCATGATGTCTTGGCGGTGAGCGTGGTGCTCCCTCGTCGCTAGTCGCTCCGTCGCAAGTTCGCTGGTCATTTGTTGGCGGGGCGAAGGGGGGAGAGGCTGCGGCGCGCCGGCCGCCAGCGGGAATCGCGTCCACCTTGGATTCCCGCGATGCGGGGATCTGCGTCGGCTCCCCCTCCGCAGCCTCGACATCCTTCCTTCGCAATTGTTGCTAGTCCGCCATTTCGCACTTTCCTAGAATTCGGTGTCGACTTCTTGCCTGATGCCGTTGTAGCTCGAAAAATAAAAAAACAAAAAAACTGAAATATCTTACGCTGGTCGCTAAAGTGTCCCCTCTCGTAGTTTCGGATGCGTGACTCTAGTCCTGGCGCTCTTTTCCAAAAACTTTGCGACTCAATTTCGGAAATTCCGAAATTTTTGGTTTCGCCCAGGGTTCAAGGAGTCCCTTGTAACGGGCATCAAAAATGCCACGTTACGATATATATTTCGCTTTTCGGACAAAGCTCAATATGTCTCTAATAGCTTTGTCAAGTGTGTGCGATTGAAAGAAGAAGAAACAAACATGGATTCTGAAAAGTGCTTGAAATTTATAAAAATCACGGAGAAAGCGCTAAGATTTTATCTGAGAAATCTTCGCCGACAGAAATTCAAAAGTGGATTCGCTTTGGAACTCAAAGTACCAAATTTTTGAATAAAATTTCACGAAACAACGCCTCAACGATCGGACAGAAGACACGAATTTTGACCACAATTGGAATCTTGAAATCGTTGACAGTTAAATTTCAACAGTTTTAAAAAGTGGGTCACGGATAAGAAAGTTGACGAAGAAGCGATAGAGTACGGTGCGAAGATTTGGAGACAGCTTTCGAGAGCCGCATCACAACGGGAGCTGTAATAAATCTGCGGCATAAGGACTTGAACAAGTTCTTGGAAGATGCGAAACACCTCTTCGTTGGAAGACTGAAGAAGATGCTGCAAAAGGCGGGAAGTTTGGAAGCGAACTGCTTCTTGTCCTGTAAATTCAGCGTAACGAAGAACGCTGAAATTGTAGAAGAAATTATATTTTTCAATACCAAAAATCAAGTCATCCTCCAACAAACGGACGTACACGGGTGGTTTGAAGAGAACGTGAAGCAAAAAATGTTGACCCAAGTGAAGGATTTCCAGGAAAAAAGACTCTGGCTGGTCGTTGATCGAAATAATCAATTTGACTGTGAATATTATCAAGTATGTGCCATTACGAGGAGGTGTGTTCACGTACACACCACTACCTAAGGATATTCAAGATAAGAAGACTGTCGTTAA
This sequence comes from Neodiprion fabricii, assembly GCF_021155785.1. NCBI lineage: Eukaryota > Metazoa > Arthropoda > Insecta > Hymenoptera > Diprionidae > Neodiprion > Neodiprion fabricii. The sequence continues at coordinate 14,243,530 of NC_060241.1, read as the reverse complement.
CATTCGTAACAGCGACTCATATTGCTTTCTTTGGTCGGTTACCGCAGCCCTCTTTCCAGCCAACAATAAGAATCCCAACGAAGTCAGCTCTTACCGCCATTTCAGCTCAGTGCTACGGTACGATGGTTTGAATTTTCCAATGTCTTCAGACCAAATTCCGAAATTTGAAAAACTCAAACTTTCGATGAACGTCTATGGTACAGAATGTACTGAAAGAAAACAAAAACACAGTGAAATTGTACCCGTTTACTTAAACCGAAACAAGTCTGATAAACCTGTAATTCATCTTTTAGTATTACAGACTGAAATTAATGATGATGATGATGACAATGATATGGAAAATTATGTAAAGAAAGTAACATAACATTTTGCATGGATTCGAAATTTATCGCGATTAACAAGTTCTCAAATTTCGAAATGCGCACATCATATTTGGTTATGTGATAGATGTCCAACTCACTTTAAATATGAGAGATGTTTATTGGAGCACAGAGTTGATTGCATGAGTTCGAACAGAAACAAAGTTATTTTACCAACAGAATAGGATAAGATTCGATAATTCGAAAATTTTAAGCATAAAGAAACCATTCCGTTCTGCATTTACGTGGATTTTGAATGTTGACTGCAACCTACTCTTAAAACTGTCGGGGGAAAACGAACCATTTATTAAAAACACATTCCGTACAGTATAGCTTATTATCTGCATTGTGCATTTAACGATTCAATTTCAAAACTCAAAATTAATCGTGGAGAGACTTCCATTCAATGGTTAATGAATAAGTTAGTGGAATTGGCACATTCGTTGAAAGTATATTTGAAAACTGTTGTACCTATGGAACCTCTGATGCGTGGTCAAATTCACAAATTTCTATATACTAAAATATGTCATATTTGTGAAAAACCTTTCACGCCCGAAAACGTAGAACATCGTGATCACTGTCATTTCACAGAAAAGTATCGTGGTGCTGCTCATCTGGGCTGTAATTTAAATCATCAAAACTCACATGCTATCCCAGTGGTATTCCATAATTCATCAGCTTACGATGCACATTTTCTACTTAAAGCATTGGCGACATCATTCGTGGGTATTATTTAGCTTTTACCCGTTAATAAAGAAAAGAACATTTCGTTCACCAAATATGTCGCGGGAACAGATGTAAAGTTTATATTTCTAGATTCGATTCGTTTTATGCCCGTAGCCTTGAGAAATTAGCATCGTATTTGGGTGATGATCAGAAAATAATTACACGCAAATTTTGCAGTGCCTTGGATGAATTTCAATCGTTGACCAGAAAAGGTATTTTCCCGTATGAATACATCGATATCTGGTAGAAGCTCGAGAGTAGACGACTACGAACCAAAGAACAATTTCATTTTAAATTAAACGACAAGGACATAATATATGACGATTGCGCGCGCGCATGCAAAGTTTGGCAAACTTTTAACGTTCAAACTTTGGAAGAATATTCAGACTTGTATTTACAGATGGACGTTTTTTTACTGGCTTATGTTTTTCAAAATTGTTGACAGAACTGTTGGACGACGTATAGACTGGACCCGTTACATTATTACACCGCGCCCTGGCTATCGTTTGACGGAATGCTAAATGCTCACTGATATAGGTATAATTATGTTTATCGGAAAAGTTATTCGTGACGGTGTGTCGCAATGCTCAAACCGATATGCAAAGGCCAACAACAGATATATGGGAGAGGCATTTGATCCAGAAGTCGAAGAATCTTATCACATGTACTTCGACGTTCACAATTCGTACGGTGGTGCTACGAGCTTTGCTCTGCCATGCAGTTCCTTTGAATGGGTATCAGATTTCAGACAATGTGACGTTCTTACCACCTCGGACAAAGCGGAGTTCGGTTACATATTAGAAGTAGATTTGAAATATCCTGACGCGGTGCATGAAATGCATAAAGATTTATCATTGTGTCCGGAGCATTACTTACCTCCGATATCAAATAGTAAACAGTCAAAATTGATGACCACGCTACGTTCCAAACAAAACTACGTTATTCATTATCACGTGTTGAAACAATGTTTGCAATTAGGCTGAAGGTTAGCTAAAATTCACACAGTTCTGAAATTCTGGCAAACACCATCGCTCAAATATGATACAGATTTGAATACATATTTACGGAAAAAATCCGTCAACGTATTCGAACAAAACTTTTACAAACTAATAATAATATAAATAAAATAACGCAATTTTTGGTACAACGATGGAAAATGTTAGGAAGTACAGAGATGTTAGGCTAATCACGAAATGGGATGGAAGATACGGTGCTAGAGCTGCTATTGCTAAACCAAATTTCTATAGCTGCACGGTTTTCGAGAAAGACATTATAATAGTCGAATTAAGTAAAACAGAAGTCAAATTAAATAAGCCATTGTATGTAGGCTTCTTCATTCTAGATCTTTCGAAAACCTATTTTTACGATTTTCACTATAATTATCTTAAAACGAAATTTGGAAACCATGCAAAATTAATGTACACCAATGCAGATAGTTTAATTTATCAATTCACTATCCCTGACATATACCAGTGTATGAAAGAAGACTTGTACAAATTCGACACGTCTGATAACCCACACGATACCGTCTATGGAATGACTTCAGCAAATAAAAAAAGTCCTCGGCTTAATGAAAGACGAGAGTAATGGAAAGATAATGTTAGTATTTGTTGGATTAAGAGCTAAATTATATTCCTTTTAAGTGTTAGGAGACAAGAAAGATCAGAAACGGGCCAAGGGTGTAAAAGGATCAACATTGAAAACAACAACTTCTAACGATTACAAGAAATGTGCTTCGCAACATCAAAATGTAATAAAAAATCAAAATTTGATATTGAGTGAAAAACATGAAGCTTATACTGTAGAACAGAAGAAGCTAGCACTAATTGTAAGCTGGAATGATGACAAGCGGATCGTATTCCACGATACGACCGACACGTTTCCGTGGGGCGATAGGCCATGTAAATAAACTGAACTTCAAGATATGCGATATGCTTTAGCTTTAGAATTACCGCATCGTAGCGTATAGGGTGTGATTTGAAAATGCACAGTGATGTATACATATAACATATCTATGGCGTCAAATAACAAAGCATACTCAATTTATAGGGTGTGAAATGAAGACATACATACTACAAAACAAAAATTTATTTATTCAATTTATAATGTTACATGTCAGATTCATTTATCAGCGTGCTGTCAAAACATAACCATTTTATATATAATTTTTTCCCACGCTTCTTTAGAACCTTTTCCACGAGATGGATGTCCAGATTTTCAACCTTGAGGAGCTCCTGTTCGTAGAAACTGCCATCGATGCGTTGATTTCGATAACCTTTGAGCTTGTACGTCATAGGATGGGTATTGCCTACTTGGCTTATCGTGAATATCTCCGTCGTCCATTTGGAAGTGTGACCTTTCTCGAAGACGTTTTTGAATTTTCTGATTTAAATTTTGTTGCCAGTTTTGAACTTTACCGGTTTGGTAGGTACCGCTCGAAGCCCTCCGTACGCCTGACGTAATAATTGTCGTAATAATTCGTTCGCAACGGTGACATCCGATGGTTTCATTCGTATGGTTCGGTGTTTGGTGTTGTTGTAAGCCGATACCAAATCAGATAAGATGTCGAGCCATTTGCAGCTTCCTTGTATATTGAACCGTTTTCACATTTTACTTTGCAGCGAACGATTGAAGCGTCCACAGATCGTCGTCTTCAAGTTACTATACGTGAAGTGACGTTTGATTCCATAGCGTGTTATAAGAGATTCAAATTTTGAGTTGTAAAATTCCGTTTCTCTGTCTACGTGTAATTTTTTCGGTACCCGTCCTTGAACTAGCACAGATCGCCTTTGTAACATCATCTCCGGACTTGCTCTTTATCGGTACAGCCCACGCATACTTCGAAAAAATATCAATGACTGTGAGCATATACTTGTGGCTTTTGTTTTGTTCAGCGTACGACATCATATCAACAAGATCTGCCTGCCAAGTCTCGTTGACGCGGCGCACATCCACACGTCGACGTGGGTAATTACGGCGTGCAGGCTTTTGCAGTTCCGTCACTAGCGTTAGCTTTTCCTCGTTTATATTCCAATGCTCTTAGTCTGATGTCCAATTTGGATATGATTTCTGCGTTTCGAATCCACAGGTCTCTGCCTGCTCTAAAATCTTCGTAGAAGGTATCCAAGGCTTTCTCCGTGGTGATCTACAAATCATTGATCATTTGATCGAGGTCATCAATTTGTTTTTGCAGTGAGTTGAATTTTCGTCTGAGGATTTCCAAGGTTACCGCATTGTTCGGCTTTGCGGGATCTGCGACATTACACAGTCTCTTGTTCTGTACATCGTAATGATGAGCATTCTTTGTTTTTTCTTTTTCCCTAGCAAAAACCATCAATATTACCATCATTGATACGTGAGGGTGAGAGTTTACTAAGCGGTAGTAGTTAATGATTAATGAATAATCAAAGATGCTCCCACGTAACGACAATGAATAAAAAATTATTAAAACTAAGAAAGACCTACCTTTCGATAAGCCCGTAATTTGTAGGATTGTGTTGCTATAGTCGTGTACAGGTCTGTAAGGCTTGTTCAAATTGTTGAGGCTAATTTATAATAATGAAAATGGGAAAAGGTCGTCGTTCAAAATAAATGGTTTGAAATGATTTAACTGGTAAAAGATGAAGTGTATTCTTTAACGATTCGGTGATTGAAATGTTTGGTAACAATGAATGACGATAATAACATCGTCGTCATCATCGTCGTCATCATCGTCGTCATCATCGTCGTCATCATCGTCGTCATCATCGTCGTCGTTGTCATAGTCCAAATTATCAGAGAGTCGTCATTATCATAATGGCTGAGCAATTGAATGAAAGTAAGATTGATTATTTTTTGAAAAAAGCTGTATTTTAGATCACATAGCTCAGAAAGTAACTTTCAATAATTTTTGTCAGCTCGAATTGCGCGTCTTTTTAATAATAATGATCTGGTCATTTTAACCATCATCCGGATGTCCGGATCCGTTGTTCTGTTGCGGAACCGCTGGACGGATCGAGGACGTGACCTTCATCATAAGTTCTACACCACCATTAAATGCCGTTGGGTCATGTACTTGAGGTGGCCAGAGGGTGTGTATTGCGCAAATTGTGCGCGGGAAGAGGGTCTCGATGAGAGAGCAATGTTTTCGAGTCATAAAAGAATAACATACTTTAACATCGATAGTCTACCGTCGTGCGTGCGATGTCGTCATGTACAAGGAGAACTGCAATCCATCGATGTGCAGCGTGCAGACACCTTCTAGCGTTATATTATTGTATGGAAGAAAGCAGATATTACCAAGACGGCATGTTGCGTAACTCGCATCCATGTAAGCATATGAATCTGTAATCGTAAGTTTTTTCTAATTTATACATCTTCATGATTCTAGGATTCTAAAATTTTCAAAATTACATTATGTGTGTTTTCTTTATTTAAGATCTCTGTAATAGTCAACAAATGGCACACAGTTTAATAGTGGTAGTATTAGTAGTAGTGTGTCATCAAATATACGAATAATTTCATAGGAGTAGAATAAACAGGTTTTTTTTGAAAAAAACGACGGGTTGCACTAAGGGAGTGCCGGCAGAAGTTATTTGAATATGTAGGAATGGTTAGGGAATAATTTCGCACAAATTGTTTTATTTATCAGTATAAAAGTACTATCATATATGTGGTAAAATACGATATTCATTTATTGCGCTATCGTACACAAACATGAAAATTTATATTACATAAATAATATGCCCTTCGATTTTCACGATGTCGTTTTCTTTTTTCTTCTTCTTTTTCATCCTTCGAATCTTTTTTTTCAAATTTTTTCTACGCTGACGCCATGCACATTGATATTTCCGATTTTTATTCCTTTTTTACTTTTGTTTATCTGAAAAACGAAGATTATTCATTATTATTTTATTTCATCTATTTTTATTTGAAATTATATGTTTGGTATCGTATTTTTCATGATTTTCTATGTAATACACGTTTTTACACTCGATTAGCAAAGCACTGGATAAGTCAATGTGGTCAGTATCACAATTGATACTCCTAATTTCAAGAACTAATGAGTCACGCGCGCATTGCTTTAATTTATTACTAAAAAAGAAACGATTTCCCTCAAATATGTCGCTAAAATTTGTCGCGCGTACATATAGGTTAACGCTATAAACTATCAACATATTACAAATATTACATCTATAATGTGTAGGTACATATGTATATTTTTATAAAGTACTCACTTATTTTCTTTCGATATTTCTTCATCCCTTTTTTGTTAATAAATGCACTTCCTTCCTTTTTCATCTTTTAAGCACTTTAAATACACGAATTTCACAAGTATACAGACGATTGACACATCAGCAGTCACCATCTGTAGATGCGCGTAGCAGGCTGTAGTAAAAACACACATGCGCAGGCGCCCAGCGCTACTTAAACGAGACAGACGGAGCAGGCATACATTTTCGCCGTACGATGGAAAGAGAGGGGGATATTACCCCCTCTCCATCCGTCTTACGCTTTTTCGATCAGGCTACGGATCTGACGCGATACGGATCTGACGCGAGTTTGTGATAGAGCTGGAACATTTATCATAAAATGTAACAGTTTTATATCCTCTCCTAGGAACATGCCGGGGATCATTTGAATGAGCACGAAATTCATCGTGCAGCGTAGCCCGCCTTGCACGCTTGGCTTCCTTATCGGCAGCAGTGCTCAAATTACGCGATTATATGCACTTTAAATGCACTTTATATGCACTGTCGTTGAGCCTGGCGAGCGGCCGTGTAAGCAGTCTCAATACTGCTTTCCAGCGTAACGCACGCCTAATTTTGCTTATATATAAATTTAATATCACGCAACGCCCGCACTCACCATTGTTGTTATCAATTATGACGTAATTCTCTCTTTTGAATGAACGTATGAATATATACTATAATCGTTGCGTGATTTTCGCATGACAAATTTGGCGATCCTGCCAGGATTCGGTTTAAACCAACGAACGCGGCGCGCGTATCAAACGGCCGGATCATAGTGACGAACTTTGAAAGTGAGTGCATAAGCCCAATAAATTCACGCGCGAACCTTTGGCTACGCGTTTATAAGTAATTATTACGAATTGCACCTAGCAAGGGATAGAGTGAAAGGCCGCCTTGCGTAGACAATCAAGGACTGCGTGTAGACCGCTTGATAATCAGGGACTGAGTATAGACCGCCCGATTCTACACTGGACAATTCCCATAGTAAACTTGTGTATTTATTGGAAAGGAAGCAAGTATAAAATTCTGCATCCTTAGATACAATAAACTTCGCGTTTAAACCATCTAAGTGAAGTGAAGTGAAAATAAGGACACTCAGACTCGAACTGCTCTTATATTCTTGCCCCCGGTGCCTGTCAGAGACTCCAGGACATCGAAGCCTCGTATCGACGGCTACGACGATCTTCGAGTGTGATGCTTCACATCTCAATTTGGCTACTCTTAGCGTGAGTACAAGCATTTTGTTACTAATTCGAGTCACTATAAACGTATCGAAGAAAAATCGTAATCGAAACTAAGAATTTGATGGTCAAACTTGAATCATTCAAATGAATAAAGACAAAGCTTGACTCAAAGTAAATTTAAAAATGAATTCACAATGGATGTAAACGAAAACAATGACCGGAGATCGGCAGAACCTCCTACTATTGTTGAGACTGCAGAAAATGGACAATCCGTCACTTCTGAATCCCGGTTTGGGATTTGACAAACCAAATGACTCAGCTTGTGAATAGGCTACAAGAAACCACCGAACGTAATGATTTAACTGCAATGGGCAGATACCGTCTTGGTCTAGAGCAATTAAACGGAGAGAGGTTAACTGCGCGTCAACTTGCTCCCCGTGAAGATTTGCCTATAGAAGAGGTTACCCGTTTTATTCAATTGAGAAATCAAGAACGCCGTGAACACGACTTCATTCGTCGCAATAATGTAAAAATAAATCGATAAGCAATCAATAACTATTATCGCTTAACAACTAGCGATGATCCGAATGTTTCTAATATTTTGAGACCGCCCAGAAACCATACCAGAGCAATACCGCGAATTCAAGTAGATACCGCGCGTCTCGTAGAATCAGAGGCGGAAGGTCCCACTCAGATAGCTACCTCAACCGTAACAAACCCACCACGTTACTCGGAATTATACGGGCTCGCTCAAAACCGATTGCTGCCACCGACACCGCGCATCAATGAGGTCGGCTCCCTAGCCAATTCAGACTTGGATCATCAAGGTATAAATACGATGCCTATACCAATCCCTCACCAAAATCGCTTATTGGAAAACGACTGATTCTCCACCGCGCGAGCCAATGTAAACCATGATATCTTGTTGGATACGGATTCGACACTGCAACGCGTTTTCCAGGAAAGCCGACGTTCATCACAGATGCTGAACGTACGCCTTACACCAAGGCCTAGTCCACAGTGGCCTATTGGTCCGACGTATTACGAAATCCCACGAGGGACTGGTAGCAATACCCGTAGCAACGTCCCGCGTCGTCGTCTAGAACAGCAAGAAGAGGACCAACTTCGAAGAGCCTTGAAAATGTCTGCTACTTTAACAGATCGTCGTGCGGACACTGTGACGTTCAGTATGACCCAGTTTCTGAGTGATCCCGAAGCCTTACGCGAACAGCAGGAGATAATGAGGAACATTGAGGAACTCGCTCGAAGAAACCAAACAAGAATTCCCCATGCTTCCCCCTCGGAATCCAAAAGACCAAGGCCCGTATGCACGAACGGAAGCTTACTTAAACGATGTCAGCCTACGCCCCAATGCTGCTGGAAGATACCCTGGAGAACCAAATCGCCCAGTGGACAAGCCTTACGTGATCCAAGATTTCCTACCCGCGAACAGTACATACTGAAATCAGCCAGCAATGGCAATGAAAACAATACAAACATGGAACATAAAATACTCAGGAAACACAAACGAAAACATAAACGAATTTTTACAAAATCTCCGCGACTATCAAACGGGTTATGAAATACACGATACACAATTAATCAACAACCTCAGCCCGATACTCGAAGGTGACGCAAAAAACTGGTACAGATTAAATAGAGGCAAATGGCGAACACTGGAAGAATTCGAAAGAGACATTACACACGCATTTCAAGACATACAACATAGGGACAGGCTGGAACAAAAAATCAGAAACTACGTACAAGGACCAACACAAAAAATCACACAATTCCTAATACAATTTAGAACACTACTATCACAACTAAAACCACCATACCACCCACGAACACAATTAGACTTGGCATACAGAAACATGAAAATAGAATACAAGGCATACATAAAACCATACGACTTCGCGAACTTCGACCAACTAGAAATGGCCGCAAAAGAATGGGAAGCAAATATCGAATGGGAAAACACGAGACAAACAATATTAAACAACTACACACACCCGCGACAAACCTACACACACCAAACACACCACACACAATACATCCCATACAAGTACACACAAACACAACCCCGCCCAGCAATACTCCCAACACCAAATATACTACCGGCACTCACAGACAACATACGACGAAACCAAACAAACCAAAACACGCAACAGACTCGATACCCCGCAATCACGTATAACTCACCGCATTGCACTCAGCAACAAACACAAACGAACCCAAATACAGGCACAACACCACGCAGATGCTTTAACTGCAACCAACCCGGACACTTCAGATGGCAATGCACACAAACACAGAACCAGGGAAATGAGTAAGGGTTGACCCAGCAAGGGTGGAGGGCAACCCCACAAACAACACAAACACACCCGAAACAGTAGCACCTACAACAGATAACAACAGAACGGAAAGTAAGTTTCACATCAGAATCGAAATACACGGTCACGAATTTAACGCATTGATAGACACAGGCGCAACACACTCATACCTAGGCGCAGAAGTAATACAAATACTACACAACACAGACACACAAATAAACAACACACCCAACAGAACAGCTACAATGGGAAACGGAACACAGGTGACGATAGAAGGAGCAGTAACACTCCCAATACGCCTCGGCAACATAACAAAAAAAATTAATTTCGGATTAATACCAAACTTAGGCCCGCAAGGTATCATTGGGAACAGCGACTTAATAAGATTTGGAATACTAATAAATTATGGAAAAAACACATGGTCACTGATAGACGACCCACAGACACACTACCACATGCAAGCTAGACCACAAAAACTATCAACACCACTCAAAGAATACATACAAACACATCAAACACGAGAAACACGACACCAATCAACACAAACACACACAAAACAAGCAAAAGCAGCAGAAAAATTGGAAGCAACAAAACAACAAACGAACCCGAAAACAACAGAAAGACACGAAAACACAAACAAAACAACCATGAAACAAAAACCACTAACACCAACACTACCCAGCACAAAGACACCACCGGAAAACACCCCCCAAAAAGACAACCCACAGAACACACAAGACACAAATCAAAAAATCATACCCACAAACGCACAAACAACAGACAACACACACACCGACAAAGAAACCGAACCACAGATATGCGCAGGAATACAAGAACTCACACAATCACAACACAAACAACTACAGACGACAATACAGCAGAAAATCTCAACAGTACCAGGCCAACTCGGGCTAACACACCTTATTAAACACAAAATAGACACACAAGGACACGCACCCATAAAACAAAGATACTATATGGTATCACCAAAAATTAGAGAAGCCATCCATACAGAAATAGGCAAAATGCTAAGAGAAGACGTGATAGAACCATCAGAAAGCGAATGGTCGAGCCCAATTGTTATGATAAAAAAACCAAATAACACATATCGCTTCTGTTTAGACTTTAGAAAAGTAAACTCAGTATCAAAAAAAGACGCATACCCACTACCATACATGACAGCGATATTAGACAAACTACGGACAGCACAGTACATATCAAAAATCGACTTAAGCCAAGCATACTTTCAAATACCACTCTACGAAGACAGCAAACACATAACAGCCTTTACAGTCCCGGGAATGGGCTTATTTCAATTTAAAAGAATGCCATACGGACTGACAGGCGCACCGGCGACCTTCCAAAGACTACTAGACAGACTCATAGGCCCAGAATGCGAACCATATGCATTCGCATACTTAGACGACATAATAATAGTAACACAAACATTCGACGAACACTTACTAAGACTAGAACAAACACTCAAAAGAATCACAGACGCCGGACTAACAATAAACCCAGAGAAGTGCGAATTCGGATGCGCACAAGTAAAATATCTCGGATACATGGTAGACAGACACGGACTACACATAGACCCCGACAAAACACAACCCATAAAAAACTACCCAAACCCAAAAACAATAAAACAACTACGGAGACTAATTGGCATGGCATCATGGTACAGACGCTTCATACCTAACTTCGCACACATTACAGAACCACTAACACGACTACTGAAAAAAGACCAGAAATGGCACTGGGGGAAAGAACAAGAAAACGCAATGAACACAATCAAACACGCACTCACATCACCACCCACACTCGCATGCCCAGATTACACACAAACATTCACACTACAAACAGACGCTAGCGGAACAGGGATAGGTGCCGTACTAACACAATCTCTCGATGACGAAGAGCATGTCATAGCCTACGCTAGCCGTGCGCTAAGCGAGGCAGAACGTAAATACTCGACAACTGAGAGAGAATGTTTGGCGGTACTCTGGTCCATTAAAAAATTCAGACCGTACGTGGAAGGATATCAATTCAAAGTTATCACAGATCACCACGCACTGAAGTGGCTTAGAGAATTAAAAAACCCCACAGGCCGACTTGCACGATGGGCATTAGAACTATTAGAATACGACTTTGACATTACACACCGAAAAGGTACAATGCACAACGTACCAGACGCACTTTCAAGACGACACGAAGACGAAGAACACATAGACACAATAGAAGACACGACAGACAAGTGGTACACATACAAGAAAACACAAGTACAAACACGCCCAGAGAAAAACGAGTCGTGGCGAATCAGAAACAATCAACTATACTTCCACCGCCCTAACCCCCTACACTCAAACCTCCTACCAGACACAAGCCCATGGAAACTAGTCATACCCAAAGACAAAATAACACACATACTACACGAAAACCACGACGTAACAAGCAGGCCACTTGGGGATCGAAAAGACATACCAAAGAGTAGCAGAAATATATTAGTGGCCGGGGATGTACAGAGACACAGTAAACTACATAAAAAAATGTGACACATGCCAAAGAACAAAAACAACACAAGCGCGACCGGCAGGACTAATGGGCATTAGAATCATCGAAGAACCGTGGACAGTAGTAGCCTCCGACATCATGGGCCCACTTCCACTATCAAAAAAAGGAAACCAATATATCATAGTGTTCGAAGACCTATACACCAAATGGGTGGAAATCATACCGATACGCAAAGCAAACGCCAAAACAGTAGAACAGACATTCCACTCACACGTAATATCACGATGGGGTACACCGTGCATACTACTAACAGATAACGGCACACCATACATAAACAAACTCATACGCGAACTGACACAAAAATTCAACATAAGACACGCAACAATCCCCCCATACGACGCACAATCCAACCCCGTAGAGCGAGTCAACAGAACCGCTAAAACAATGATCCAAGCCTACGTAAACAACGACCACACAGAATGGGACATACACTCACAAGACTTACAATTCGCAATCAATACATGTACACACACATCAACTAAACACACCAGCCTTTTTAAACCTAGGAAGGGAATTAAATCCCACACAATGTCTAAGAAATCAGTTAGAGAACGCCAACGAAGTAGAATTACAAGACACAGACAGATGGACAGACCACTTGAGACGACTACAAATACTTAGAGACGAAGTACAGAGGCACTTAATAGAAGCAAACGAAAAACAAGCACACTACTACAACCTACGAAGACGAGACATTCAATTCAAGGAAGGAGACAGAGTACTGAAAAAGAACCATACACTCTCATCCGGACCAGAACGAACGACAGCTAAGTTCAGTAAAAAATTCATAGGCCCATACATAATCACTAGAAAAGTCTCACCCACAATATACGAATTAACAACAGAGAGCGGTAAAAATATAGGAAAATGTCACATAGAAAACCTAAAATTATATACATAATCAAATAAGCAACAAAAGAACCACGCCCAATAACACACCTTGAAAATGAACTAGCATGTGTATTCACCCCACAGAAACACAACATGGAAAAGCAGCAACCAAAAATACCGGCCCTGATGACACTGCGACTGACGAGACCGACGACAACGACGACACAGACAGAAAGAACACCACTATTGCAAACACCAGGACAGGCCCGACACCCACACAGATACGGACGCGACGGCACACACCAGACTGAGACCCGACGAACCCTACTACCGACACCCACCACATACATAAAGGTAACACAGACCACCACGACAACAACACACATAACAACCACTGCACCCACAGCCACACAGAAACACTCACAAACACACACACCTATGACCACACACACAAGTACACTCTCCGGACCAAGGCAATGCCCAACATGCAACGGGCTGGTCCGGGGCACAAAATACACAGAACACATACAAACCTGTACACAAGCTAACACAGACACACCACACCCACCACAAATTGTCCCACACCCACCAACAGTTACCCAAACCACACGAACTACAGCCACACACACGACTACACACCCACCCACCAAGAAACAAACACCCCACACAACCACACGCCCCACATCTACACCAACACCACGGCACACACTACCCCCCGCATCACCCCCTCAATGGGCACACACCAGATTCGCGAGACCACAAACAACAGAAGACAGGATCTTACAGACATTCGCCAACATGGACAGACACACAGAACCGACACAGACAAAACAAACATACAAAAAACACACAGGACCACCCCCCGAAATAATAGCCATAATTGCAAATTTACAATCAACAAGCACCCTGGACGACGAATTACGAGCACAAAGAGAACGATACATGACCAGACGGGCACACGAACGCACAAACACTGACGAAACAGAAGCCAGCACCTCAACACGCCAACCACACACCACACATCTAACAGCACCACACAAAACACAACCCTCAAACACACCAGACACCGACAGCGACACAGATTCCACCACCTCCACCGCAGAAACAGTCATACACATCGAAACCACACACACAAGCACGCTACAGACACAATCGACGGACAACGACACAAACAATGACACCGACACCACCTCACTCACGGACATAGTCGAATATACACAAACACCCCAACCAACCACACACACCACACGGGACTCAAAACGATACAAAAAACGAAAATCAATACGCAAACAGAAAAAAGAACAAAACAGAAAACACTAGACAAACTGGCAACACCAAACGGACGGACGAACAACGACGCACACACAACACGGGACGCAATACAATACAAAAAAAGGGGACAAAACAGAAACCACCAAATACACTAACAACACCAAACCGACGGACGAACAACGACAGACGGAGGCCAAAGAAACAGAACACAACCCAAAAAGAGAGAAGAGAAGGGAGAAGCAACCACGAGCCACGAGGTACAAAGAACAACGCAAAAAACTCACCAAGACCCACACCGACGAGAGCCACCGAACCAAAACCAAAAATTCAAGTACAAAATAATATAACAATAGAATAAGTTTGTATAAGAGAAAAAACATGATTTTGATTAAGACACAAGAGACCAAGTAGAATAAGTAGATATAAGACAACCCACAACCCACACCAAACACACACCCCGCAAATACAACCCAACCTACATCCCTTATCCCCGACAGATCGGAGCAGACAACACAGAAACAACAGAAATAACAAAAGGAGAATACACAGACGAAATGACCACAAAATCCGTCACCGAAACCGGCTCACCCTATAGGCCTCGCCCCGCGTGGGGAGGGGGAAGTTGTGACGTTGCACCTAGAGTGCAAGTCATAACAAACCCTAAACCCGCGGGGAAGAGCCGAACGGGTGAGTCCTGTCCCGTCGGGAAAGGCCCGAACATAACCGAAGCCCCCCGACGCTCGGCAGAGCCGAGCGCCAGCGGCAGTACGATCACGGCCGTGACAGCATCCAGACCAAAAACAGCCTAGGCTACGAGCGAAAGAGAGAGAGAAACCACCACACCCACACCGACACACCCCGCTACACACACGCCGACGACTCCAGGAACCAGCGAGACCCAGCCACACTCCACCACACCTCGAAACACACACCCACACACGCCGACGACACCAGGTTAGCCTGCATTCTACAGCCGATCTGCTCCTCCCCTCGCAATACCAACCCTTTCTACCTCACACTCCACGTCACACTACACCACCCCATCCCCTCGCACTACCAACCCTCCCGACTTCACATTCCCCGGCACCTCACCCACTCTTCCCCCCCCCGCGCGCGTACCTGTAAGTTAGTATTAAGAAACGCTAAGGGCTGAGGCGTGATCAGCCCCCGTTCGAGTCTACAACCCTTTTGTATTTTTCTTAGTTTAAGTCGACCCCTTTCGCACAAATACACACCAAGTTTTACCTTTTACATCCGCCCCGTCTCTAATTGTCTCTCCCCCCCCCCCCCCCCACATTATTCGTGCGGACTCAAAACCCGTCACAACGCATACAACCTCAAATTCAATCAGATCTACCAAGATCTCGTAGCTGCCTTCTCGAATCAACAACTGCGAGTGAACATCGCTTCTAATCTTCAAGACCTCGAAAATAGAGTGTGCCAGTACTATCTGTGCGGACTCAATCCGAGGATATTCCATCAAGTCAATAACCGTCAGTACTTCAAGTTATGAGAAGCCCAGAAGGCCGCGAAAGAAGCCGCAGGCGAGGAATTGGATTTCCGAATGCATCAACAACAGTTGATGAACACTAACGACACAGCCTCGAAACCCACGTTTTGGAACAAGTCCCAAATTTACGGGCCAGGCAGCGCATAACATACGCAAAGATTCTAGGTACAACAAAGAACCTCGACGAACTCGCCGAAGTCAACTCCTCGATCACCAGCATCTGTCCACCACCACGATGAAGCGGAACAATATAAAGATAAAGAACTCCAGAGATGTGAATGCCACACCTGTAACACACATCGGACCGCCCATGAACAACAAGCAGTATGTGATAACTGCGGAACCAAAGGACACCACAGCCAGAACTGTTCGCTCCGCGCCGACCACAGAACGACCAACGCAACGCCGTAATACTAATGGTAATAAGCGAGACGCAAATTTTCAAAACGCCAGCCTCAAAGACAAACCGCCCAACGACCAAGTCAATTGCACGTCAGAGGAATAAGATACACCACCTTAGTAGCGACCGAAAAGTTCGATTTAAACCAAATTCGGTGAACAGAATTGCCATCGATACCGACGAAAAGAATCTCGATCTCATGTTACTGTTTGGAAGAGACCGCGAATTTTGGTAAAGAGTGATCGTGAGGACAATCGAGGATGGAAAAGATGAATAGGCCGGAAATAAATCGAAGAGTCCGCACACAGAAATTAACAAAGAAATATAATTGAGATTTATTCTCCCTTGATTTTGGATTAATTTTAAATATATAAAATTGGGTAACTGAGGTCGCGCGAACGATGGCGAAGCCTTTCGCGCACACACGTTTTTTTTCGTCTGGAAGAGCTCAACGAATATTTATAAACTGAAGAGACCGAAAAACGAAACAATATCGCGGAACGGATCGCGGGCGTAAATCGCGAGAGTACGTTGATTTAATTTGACGAAGAGAGCCAGGGATGTTTTAGTAAAAAACTGTTGGAAAACTGAAGAGCATGAGTTGAACGTATCGCGGCATTTCGAAGAATACCGGTCGAAGAAGATTGCGGCGGAGCCTCATGTCGAAAAGTCAAAAAAAAGGGGGGGGGGGGGGGTGGTTGTTCGTCGGGTTCGAAGTCCGAGCGAGGCGACGGCCAATATGTGCCGCCATCTCGAGTGAACTCTGAACGCTAAGAAGAATCCTGAACATTCTCCCCGCCTTCGGCGACCGTTGTCGTTGAAGAGTCCACTGGAAGCACCGCCAGTTTCGAAGTTGGTCTCTTGAAGGTTGAAGTCGCCGTACAAAGTGTCACTACTCGGGTGAGGCCATCGGATCCGGGGTGAAGCTCGATCACTCGAGCAAGCGGCCATCTTGAAGGCGGAAGTCATTCATCCGTAATTAGCACGAGTGAGCCGAGTTGGATTTCGTGCGAAGGATGACGCCATTTCGAAATTGAAAGGCTCCGTTGAAGGTACTCCGTTGACCATCGCTGCCAGAAATGTTGAAGTGTGGCTTGAAGAAATTGCCAACTCGAAAGTCGAGATTTCGGAATCGTAATCAGCGATGGTTCTGGCATAGTTGTCAGCGCTTCTCCGGTAGTGAAGTGGCCTGGTGTAAGAGGCGAAGTGTCCTTAGGGTCGTCCAACAATGGACAAAGTAGCCTTGAATTGAGAATCGCCTCGACTTGCGTAAGAAGAGTCGTAAATTCTTCATACGTGAGCGAAACGTCCACGATAACCCGACGAGGATAAAATTTTGCAGATTATACCGCGGCCTCCCACTTTCCACCCATGTGAGGTGCGGCCGGAGGATTGAAGGACCACGTTGTTCCAAGGTTGGTCAGAGAAGTGATTGTAGAGTTCATTTCTGCTGAACCAGCCCTGAAGAGAGCTCGAAGTTCCGCGTCAGCTCTGATGAATTTAGTACCACAGTCGCTGTACAATGTGTGGCAGATGCCTCGCCGTCCTGAAAACCGCCGATACGCGGCAATGAAGGCTTCTGAAGTGTAGTCGGTGACGAGTTCGAAGTGGACTGCAGAAGTTCCGAAGCAAACGAAGACGGCGAGGTAGCCCTTGTAGGTTTTCGCTGCTCGTCTGCGCCAAGTCTTTATTGTGAAGAGACCTGCGTAATCGAGACCGGAGTGAAGGAAGGCTCGTGAAGGCGTGACTCAGGCGGGCGGAAGTTGTCCCATAAGCTGCTGAGCTTGAAGTCCGCGAAGTCTTGCACAGGTGATGCATTGAAGAATGTGGGCGCGAACCGGAGCTCGGCCGCCCAAAATCCAGTACGACTGTCGAAGATAGCTCAAGGTGGATTGCGTGCCACCGTGAAGGGTCCGGGAATGAGCGTCAGAAATGACCAACGCTGTTAGTCGCAACGTTCGTGGTAAGATCGGGGGGTGTTTTGCTTCGGGCTGCAGGAGTGAATGCTTGAGTCGGCGGCCCGCTCGGAGGGTTCCCTGTTGATCGATGAAGGGGGTAAGGTTGGCAAGAGGGTTGCTCTTATGATGAGATCCTTTCGAAAGTATTTTCAACTCAGCCGCGAAGTATGTTTGTTGCACGAGATGTATCCAGATATCCAGAAGTGTCTTGCCTCATCCACGTCCCCAGGGGTGAGCGGGTAGCTCATTGAGGTGCAAGGAAGACGTCTGAAGCGCGCGACAGCTCGTTTACACACTGCCGTGATTCGAAGGAGTTTTTTTAGTGAAGAATAATGTCCGAGAAGGTCCCAAATCTGTCGGTCAGGGTCGGAAGTAGCGATTAACCGAGCCCCGGTCTTAGTTCGAGGTCGGCATCCGAGGGAGGGTCCGGTGGAGCGTTGGGCCACGATCTTCGTGGAAGGGAGAGCCACTCAGGCCCGTCCCACCATAGTCGATGCTTTGAAAGTTACCGAGAAGTCATCCCGCGCGACGCGCAGTCTGCTGGGTTTTGTTTTCCTGCGACGTATCGCCAGGTTACCTTCGAAGTGAGCTCTTGAATCGAGGCAACCCGATTTCGGACGAAGTCTTTTCATCGTGAAGGATGCGAAGTCATCCATGTCAGGGCGACTTCAGTGTCCGTCCAAAGGGAAACCCGAACCTCCGACAATTCCAGCGCTCTCTGGACGCTTGACATCAATTTTGCTAGTAGAAGGGCTGCCGACAACTCAAGTTTCGGTATTGTGAGTCGCTTGAGAGGTGCGACCTTGGTCTTTGAACAGACAAGGGTGACGGTTGTTGTCCCATCGGCCGACGTCGATCGAAGATAAACCGCTGCTGCCATCGCATGAGTCAGAGGTCACTCAAACTCGCTCGAAACCGGAGCCATTTTTCTTTAAGTTGCACCGGCAGTTTGTTATCCCAATGAAGCTTTGCCAACTACAGTTCTTGCAGGAAAGCCTTCGCTTTGACTGTGATCGGTGAAATGAAGCCTAACGGGTCAAATAACGACGCCGTCTCCGAAAGAACGGTCCTTTTTGTAACGTCTTGATGAAAAGATGTCTGAAGTGTGAACTTGAAGTTGTCCTAGGTCGAATTCCACACGAGGCCGAGAAGTTTGAGGTTGGGATCTTCCGAATTGATCGAGACCACGTCCGTTCGGGACTCTGAAGTGACGTATCGAAGGGCGTCCTTTACATTGGCTGACCACTTTTGAAGTGGAAAGCAGCCGCGCTGACAGATTTCTTGAAGTTGCCTTGCAGTCTCTTGAAGCTCTTGAAGGGTATCAGCGCCCCCGAAGATATCATCGACATATCTTCCCTTTGTCAAGGCCGAGATAGCCAACGGGAAGTCGTGACCCTCGTCTTCGACGAGTTGAAGCATGAGCCGGATGGCGAGGAAGGGAGCGCAGCTCAGTCCGTAAGTCACTGTTGTCAAACAATATGGAAAAACTTGATTATCAGAGTCGACCCATAGGATTTGTTGAAGAGCCCAGTCATCCGGGTGGACTGCGATTTGTCGAAACATCTTTATTACGTCCGTCGCGAAGATGAAGCGATGGCGTCTAATCCATAGAAAAACGTCGGCGGTGTCTTGTTGAAGTTTGGCCCCGGTGTGAAGAATATCGTTGATCGACACGCCGCTTGTCATTTTTAAGGATCCATTGAAGACGACGCGAAGTTTCGTTGTGGTGCTGTGGGCGCGAAAGACGCCGTGATGCGGAAGGTAGAATCGTGATCTTGAAGAGTCCGTGTTGGTCGCACGAGCCATGTACGATAGCATTTCGTATTCTCGAAGGAATTCGTTGTAGAGCTCGGGATACGGATTGTTCGTCGAGAGCCGCCGAGGAAGTTGATGAAGACAACGTTTTGCGCCAGCAAACTGTTGTAATATATGTGTTTATTATATTTGAAGAAAGATTTGTGTACAGGTGCGCTCTCGGTGAGCCTCGCGTTCAGAATAATCCACACAGATCAACGGTGGTTCGGAACTGTATACGGTAATTTGGGCGTTGCCAAAATTACCATCTCATACACACACACACTCATACACGCATACATCGTGCGACGCCTTTTCCAACACTCCCACTCGGCGTACGATGTACACATTATCATACTACTTAGGAAAGAAGTTCGTGACCAGGAGGTAGATTGAAGATGAAGGTTTGTCGAAATTCCGGTCAGGAAGAAGAAGGTTTAATACTTTGAAAGACGTGAATATAAAAATCGACGTTTCGGCCGGGCCCTGCCGACCATCCTCAGGAATAAATTCTATAATAATTAACAAAAATAGGATGCTTCAACACAACAAATTCTGAATTGAGAGCATGGAATATGTTCAAAAACAATATTTGTTGTTGTACAAATTAGGTGAAAAATTAAAACAATTGCACGAAACTGTCAGAGTGACAGTTTTAGGTTAAGTGTCAAATTTTAAAGAGAGGTTAATCAGAGGAAAAATTGGTTGATGAGAATTGAAAATATGTCAGAAAATGCTTAATAATAATTTGGGAAATGGAATTGGGAAAAGATCAGTTAAATTTGAAAAGATTACTCACAAAAAATGACGACCAGTACATGCTTAGGTGTTGTTAGTAGTACAGCATTTCGGACGGAAGTGAAGGTTAGCGGGAATCGATCCGTAAATCTATGTTGATCACGTGTGATCTTGATCTATGTTTGAAAGTCATGGAGTTCAAAGGCAGTGACCAATCGGAGTAAGGGGCGCCAACGATTTGAAAACACGATTATGTACACTAGAGAATGTTGGAGTATAGGTGGCTAAGATGTTCAATATCTGTACGTTTGTTAACAGAGTTCCTTTTGTTCTTAAAGATATGAATCATTTCTTTGATGATACGTTTATACCAGTTCGGTTCTGTAGCTAGGGTTATAGAGTTGTTGAAATCGAAATTGTGACCCAGGGTCAAAGAGTGATCTGCTAAAGCGCATCTGTCAGTGACATGGCATTTGATATTAGAACGATGGCCAGAAATTCTATTTTTTAGGTGTTGTGACGTTTGTCCAATATAACTCATGCTACAGTCTCGACATGGTATTTTATATACACAGTTAATTTTCTCTAAATTAGGAGTAACAGATTTAAGATGAGAAAACAGAGACAGTTTGGTAGTATTAGATATTTTAAAAGTAATTTCAATTCCCTCGTCTTTCAGAATTTTTTTGATTTGGCTAGATAGATTTTCAATATACGGTATAGAGATAGAGTTTTTAAATTTATCCTTAACATCAGTTGGGTTGTTGGAGTCTAAATTCCAATCAATCGAGTTGTACATTTTTTTTACTCTATACTTTTTGATATCATTGATGAATTTTAAAGGGTAGCCATTGGAAATAAGAGTTGTTTCTACAAGTTTTAAATTCTTTTTAAGGAATTGAGGGTTTGATATTCTAAGGCAGCGATCGAATAAGGATATGGCGACAGATTTTTTGTGTTTAATTGGATGATGTGAGTTAAAATGAATGTATCTCCCAGACCAGGTTGGTTTATGGTGCCAATCTAAGATTATGGTGTCATTGTGGTTAATTACCATAGTGTCTAGAAAACTGATTTTACCATCTTTTTCCAACTCGAAGGTGAATTGAATACGTGGGTGAAAGTTGTTAAATTTATTAAGAAGGAGTTGTAGGTTTTCGTTCTTGACACACGTTATAATATCGTCGACGTACCGATAGTAAAAAGGTAGGCTGAAGGGAAGATTTGAAATGATTTTTTTTTCAAAATGTTCGAGTACCAGATTCGCTACTACTGGGCTAATTGGTGAGCCCATTGCTACGCCAAAAATTTGTTGGTAAAATTTATCTTTGTAGGCGAAATAGCATGAATCTAAACAAAGTTTGGTGGCGGCTAGGAATTCTTTTTTATTAATGTTTGTGTGACATTTCAAATTGGGCCAGTTTTTACTGATGATCGATATTGCTAGATTGGTTGGAATGTTGGTAAACAGTGATTTGACATCTAGGGATACTAACAGGTGATCAGGAGGGATTGTTTTTCCCCTGATTTTGTTTACAAAGGACCAAGTGTCCTTGATGTGATAGTCTGATGTACCTGTTATGTTTGATAAAACACAAGAACAAAATCTCGAAATTTTGTAGGTGGGAGAATTGATGTTAGAAACAATCGGTCTGAGAGGAACATTTTTTTTATGAATTTTCGGTAGAAAATATATTTTGGGAGGAAGAGAGTTGTATGTTTTGAGTTGTTTAGCAGAGTTGGAATCTATAAATTTTTTTTGTTGCCATAGACTTATCATATCGTTGACTTGTTTTTGTACTTTTAAGGTGGGATCAAGAGAGATAAGATTATAGGTAGTCGAGTCATTAAGGATATCTTGGCATTTTTGTTCAAACTCCATTTTTTCCATGACGACTGTAATGTTACCTTTGTCAGCATCGGTGACTACTAGGTGGTTATTTTGTTTTAAAAATTCTTTGGTTTGTTTAACCTTGGAAGTTATTTGAACGTGAGATGTGGGGGGATTTTTGCCAAGTTTGTTGCCAATGAGTTGGCTAATATTTGATCTTACTTTATCTTTGGTGATTTCACTTTTGTTAATAAGAGCTGATTCTACGCTGCTTACAATATCATCAATAGGTAACTTAATATTATTATATGGTAAACCATGATTAGGACCGAGTGATAAGGTATCCTTAATTTCAGAAGGTAACTCTGTCTTAGATAGGTTAACTAACCAATTATTAGTGTGAAACTCTTTAGGAGTATGTATAGACTTAAGTTTGTTAAATTTTCTAATATTATCTGTTTTAATAGCATTGAATAAACGATTAGCCTTATTTATATCCAAGTTGAAATTTCTATAATCCAAGTTTGTGAAATGGTTCGAAAAGAAGAAAATGGTTCACAAACTTGGATTATAGAAATTTCAACTTGGATATAAATAAGGCTAATCGTTTATTCAATGCTATTAAAACAGATAATATTAGAAAATTTAACAAACTTAAGTCTATACATACTCCTAAAGAGTTTCACACTAATAATTGGTTAGTTAACCTATCTAAGACAGAGTTACCTTCTGAAATTAAGGATACCTTATCACTCGGTCCTAATCATGGTTTACCATATAATAATATTAAGTTACCTATTGATGATATTGTAAGCAGCGTAGAATCAGCTCTTATTAACAAAAGTGAAATCACCAAAGATAAAGTAAGATCAAATATTAGCCAACTCATTGGCAACAAACTTGGCAAAAATCCCCCCACATCTCACGTTCAAATAACTTCCAAGGTTAAACAAACCAAAGAATTTTTAAAACAAAATAACCACCTAGTAGTCACCGATGCTGACAAAGGTAACATTACAGTCGTCATGGAAAAAATGGAGTTTGAACAAAAATGCCAAGATATCCTTAATGACTCGACTACCTATAATCTTATCTCTCTTGATCCCACCTTAAAAGTACAAAAACAAGTCAACGATATGATAAGTCTATGGCAACAAAAAAAATTTATAGATTCCAACTCTGCTAAACAACTCAAAACATACAACTCTCTTCCTCCCAAAATATATTTTCTACCGAAAATTCATAAAAAAAATGTTCCTCTCAGACCGATTGTTTCTAACATCAATTCTCCCACCTACAAAATTTCGAGATTTTGTTCTTGTGTTTTATCAAACATAACAGGTACATCAGACTATCACATCAAGGACACTTGGTCCTTTGTAAACAAAATCAGGGGAAAAACAATCCCTCCTGATCACCTGTTAGTATCCCTAGATGTCAAATCACTGTTTACCAACATTCCAACCAATCTAGCAATATCGATCATCAGTAAAAACTGGCCCAATTTGAAATGTCACACAAACATTAATAAAAAAGAATTCCTAGCCGCCACCAAACTTTGTTTAGATTCATGCTATTTCGCCTACAAAGATAAATTTTACCAACAAATTTTTGGCGTAGCAATGGGCTCACCAATTAGCCCAGTAGTAGCGAATCTGGTACTCGAACATTTTGAAAAAAAAATCATTTCAAATCTTCCCTTCAGCCTACCTTTTTACTATCGGTACGTCGACGATATTATAACGTGTGTCAAGAACGAAAACCTACAACTCCTTCTTAATAAATTTAACAACTTTCACCCACGTATTCAATTCACCTTCGAGTTGGAAAAAGATGGTAAAATCAGTTTTCTAGACACTATGGTAATTAACCACAATGACACCATAATCTTAGATTGGCACCATAAACCAACCTGGTCTGGGAGATACATTCATTTTAACTCACATCATCCAATTAAACACAAAAAATCTGTCGCCATATCCTTATTCGATCGCTGCCTTAGAATATCAAACCCTCAATTCCTTAAAAAGAATTTAAAACTTGTAGAAACAACTCTTATTTCCAATGGCTACCCTTTAAAATTCATCAATGATATCAAAAAGTATAGAGTAAAAAAAATGTACAACTCGATTGATTGGAATTTAGACTCCAACAACCCAACTGATGTTAAGGATAAATTTAAAAACTCTATCTCTATACCGTATATTGAAAATCTATCTAGCCAAATCAAAAAAATTCTGAAAGACGAGGGAATTGAAATTACTTTTAAAATATCTAATACTACCAAACTGTCTCTGTTTTCTCATCTTAAATCTGTTACTCCTAATTTAGAGAAAATTAACTGTGTATATAAAATACCATGTCGAGACTGTAGCATGAGTTATATTGGACAAACGTCACAACACCTAAAAAATAGAATTTCTGGCCATCGTTCTAATATCAAATGCCATGTCACTGACAGATGCGCTTTAGCAGATCACTCTTTGACCCTGGGTCACAATTTCGATTTCAACAACTCTATAACCCTAGCTACAGAACCGAACTGGTATAAACGTATCATCAAAGAAATGATTCATATCTTTAAGAACAAAAGGAACTCTGTTAACAAACGTACAGATATTGAACATCTTAGCCACCTATACTCCAACATTCTCTAGTGTACATAATCGTGTTTTCAAATCGTTGGCGCCCCTTACTCCGATTGGTCACTGCCTTTGAACTCCATGACTTTCAAACATAGATCAAGATCACACGTGATCAACATAGATTTACGGATCGATTCCCGCTAACCTTCACTTCCGTCCGAAATGCTGTACTACTAACAACACCTAAGCATGTACTGGTCGTCATTTTTTGTGAGTAATCTTTTCAAATTTAACTGATCTTTTCCCAATTCCATTTCCCAAATTATTATTAAGCATTTTCTGACATATTTTCAATTCTCATCAACCAATTTTTCCTCTGATTAACCTCTCTTTAAAATTTGACACTTAACCTAAAACTGTCACTCTGACAGTTTCGTGCAATTGTTTTAATTTTTCACCTAATTTGTACAACAACAAATATTGTTTTTGAACATATTCCATGCTCTCAATTCAGAATTTGTTGTGTTGAAGCATCCTATTTTTGTTAATTATTATAGAATTTATTCCTGAGGATGGTCGGCAGGGCCCGGCCGAAACGTCGATTTTTATATTCACGTCTTTCAAAGTATTAAACCTTCTTCTTCCTGACCGGAATTTCGACAAACCTTCATCTTCTATCATACTACTCGCATACGTTCACACATTCAAGCGCTCGATATTTTTCACGAATTTGTCGCTATGGAGAGCTTTTGTAAAGACATCAACTAACTGGTCGTCACTGCATACATACTGCACTTGCACTATTTTGTCTTTATTTGCCTCTCTCACGTAATGCAGATGCACATCGAAGTGCTTGGTTCTGGCGTGCACTTCCGGATTCTTGATTAGTCGCAGCGTACTTTGATTATCGATGTTCAGATCAATTGGGTCTCGCAACTCCTTTCTAACGTCCTTGAGGAGCTGTCTCAGCCAACACGCTTCACGCGCACCCTTACAGCTGGCGGCATATTCCGCCTCGGTAGTGGAAAGTGTGACTTTCTTTTGCCTCTGACTTCTCCAAGTGACAGCCCCGCCGCCTCCCATGGTGAAAACGAAGCCTGTCGTCGATTGTCGAGTCTCCATGCCAGCAAAGTCTGCGTCAGTATATCCGACGATACCTGTCGCAGAATTGTACGTGATGCCAAGCTCTGAGGTCGATTTGAGATACCTTAAGACTCTTTTGACTGCATTTACGCGCCCAGTGCTGGGTTTTTCAAGGAATCTACTGGCTACTCCCACCGCATACGCAACATCTGGCCTTGAAACCATCGCAGCATACAACAGTGACCCCACGACTTCACGATAAGGAAAAACACTGGCGCAGGTCTCTTTTGGAGCGGTCAATCGAATGTTTGCATCAGACGGCGTGCTTGACGGCACATCGTTCACCATGTTGAATTTTTCGATGAGTTTTTCGATGTACGATTTCTGCCCGATACTGAATTTTCTGTTGTCTCTGTCTCTTAATATCTCAACTCCGACATAATATCGACATGCTCCAACGGTCATTTCAAAACAGCTCTGCATATATTCAATCACCTTTTTCAAAACAATGCCACTCTTTGACAAGATGAGTCCATCGTCTACATACAACAACAGAAATACATCGTGTCCATCCACTCTTCCACTGAACACACATGGGTCTGCTGTACTGGCCACGAAATTAAATTTTTGTAAACACGAAATGAATTTCTGATTCCACATTCGTGAGGCCTGTTTCAGTCCGTATAAATTTTTTTTCAATTCGCACGCAAAGTCTTTACCTTCTATATCAAGTCCTTGTGGCGGTTCCATGAAGATTTCCTCTTCAAGTTCCCCATTTAAGAAAGCACACTTCACATCGAACTGAACAATCTCTAAGTCGTCTTGCGCGGCGATACACAACATGATTCGAACCGAATCATATCTCACCACGCGGGAGAAGACATCTGCGTAGTCAACTCCTTTTCGTTGTGAGAATCCTCTCGCTACAAGACGAGCTTTTGCTCTCACTTCGTTTGACCCTGGTGCGCTTTTCACTTTGAACACCCACTTGCATGTCACTACATTCTTGTGCGGCGGTCTTGCAGTCAGTTCCCACGTCTCGTTCCTTTTGAGAGCATCGAGCTCCTCACATATGGCTTGCCGCCATTTGTCAGCATCTTTAGAAACCATTGCCTCTTCATACGTATTGACTTCTTCGATGATCGCGCTATGTCCGTTCTCTTCATATCGATCTGGTTCATATATATATGGTCTCAAGTTGGAGCGTGCTGCTCCTTCACGGGCGTCCTCAACTGCATCAACAAAAGTTTCTGCATCGTTTTTATCATCGTCAACTCGCGTGTCTGCTGGTCTATGGTTCTCTTCGTCTACAGCGTCTTCATCAGCCAGGACAACGATGGGTGAGCTTTCTTCCTCGGACGTAGCGACACAGTTTTCGTTGATCACAGCGTCGCAGCTCACAATTATTTTTCTTTTGCTTGGGTCATACAGTCTGTAATTCTTCGCACTTGACTCGTATCCTACGAGGTACATCTTTTTGGCCCTGGTATCCCACTTTTTTCGACCGGTCTCCTTGGGGACGTACACGTACGCTTCCGAGCCAAAGATTCTTACGTGGCCCAGATCGGGCTTAGACTTAAACCATAGCTCAAAATTAGTTTTTGATGGATTCTTGGCGTTGGGGGTTTGTAACGGTCTTTTCGTTCTCGCGGTTTTTGTAAACTAGGATTCACTCCAATTGCGGAGCCCCTCGCAATTAACGAAAATCTTCCGTAACAATTTTCTTTTATGGTGTTTTATTGTTTTTATTTTAAACGAAATTTCGGACGTTGGTATGACTCAATGACATGCATGGATAAAATTAGAATCGAATACGAGAAGCGAATAAATATCAACGAAAAGAATAAATAAAGGTATAAATAAAATGGGGACGGCGGACATTTAGGACGACAACAATTTCATAAAAGTCATACTCATAAAATTACAAATAAAATAGGACAGGTCAGAACGGAGATAAAACTTATCATTAGCGTTATTGAGGATATTCTTCAGATCCTTAATTCCGTGTCCGGCCAATTCGAATTCCCTCGTCCGTCATTCTTGGTGGGCTTTCCTCGATCGGGAATCCAAATGCGTTTTTTGTTTCGTCGGTTGTCTTTCTTCTTTCGTGATGACTCTTTATTTCGAGCGCACTCTGCTGACGATCCCCTCATCCGTCGTCTCCCGCTTCCCGCTCGATCGATTCGAAACCGTCCTCTCTCTTCAACTTCTCGATCGATTCTCCAACCGTCCTCTCTCTTCCACTTCTCGATCGATTCTCCTTTGTCGTCTCTCGCTGACACTTCTCGATCACCGCTTAGGTGAAAGCCCCCCTCCCTACGGACCTACCTATCACCGAGTTCCGTAGTCTCTCTGGCGGCTAAATTCAACTGTTACAGGTTCTATTCAGGATATACACCGCTGTGCGAACGGCCTCAGACCACAAGCTCATGTGTAGGCCGCTGGTCAGCAACATCGTCCGGGCAGACTCTTGGATGGTCCTATTCTCACGTTTCACGCGGCCGTTTTGCTGAGGCGTGTAGGGTGATGTTCTTTTGTGGACAATCCCTCTCTCTCGCAGTACTTTCGACATATCTTCATTCGTAAACTCCAAGCCGTTATCCGTCCTGAACGATTTCACCCGATTTCCAGTAACGGTTTCGACTGCACTGACTTGCTCTTTTATTTTACTTACGACGTCAGACTTCTGTACTAGGAAATGCACGTATCGAAAACTTGTGGCCTCATCTTTTACCACCAGGATGTATCTGAACCCTCCCACTGAGGTCACATGCATTGAACCACAAGCGTCCGCGTGGAGTCTTTCTCCAGGTCGGCATTCACGGATTTCGCAAGATGGGTGAGACATGCGGTGCATTTTTCCCACAACACAGTCCGCACAGAAGAACTTATTTTTCGCGACGAATGATACTCCATTTACACTGTTTTTGTTCACCATGTTCTGCATCATTTTAAAACTCAAATGTCCCAGTCTCTGGTGCCACCTACTGCACAATTCAGTGGTCACATTGTATGCTTCGCATAATCGATCTACTTGCAGGCCTAAACGATATTGATTCATGCTGTCTTTGATACCGACAACTGCTATTTTTCCGTCCGAGAATCGCACTTCACACTCGTGCTCTCTCTCGATAACAACAAATCCGCGAGACGTCACCGTTCCCGTCGAGAAAAGGTTCGGTCCTAGACCGGGCACGTATTGTACCTTCTCTAACACACATGAGTCCCACTGAAAACCGTTCCACATCGATGCATGAATATTGCCCACGCCATGTATCGGTAGCTTGGCGTCGCTCGCTACACGCACATATCTCCCGGTCGGTGTCTCGTCGAGCTCACTAAACCAATCTTTTCTACTCGTCATGTGCTGCGTTGCTCCTGAGTCAACGATCCATACGTCTTTCAGCGGGCTACTTTTGATTCCATTCGGCATTGCTACGAAAGCTGTCTCGTTCTTGGGAAAAATACAGGCTTGGAAAGCCGTGTAGCTCTTGGAATTTTTTTTGTCTGTGTGCTCGTTGTTTACATTTTCGTTCTCTGAACATTCTCGATGCCAGTGTCCCGTCTGTCCACATTTATGATTCTGTGATTCCCTTTTCCTTTGCGCGATTGGTTTGTAATCTTGTTGTCTCGACCACGGCTTTTGTTTTCCACTTGCTGCGAAGGCACCGTCTTCAACGGCCTTGGTCTTGTTTATTAGATCCTCTTTTTGCCGTAAGCGAGCTAATAGGCTATTGAGATCTCGACCCTCTCGTATGTTGTACCACACCGTCTTGAAATTTTGAAATTTTGGCGTGAGGCTACTGATTATTCTTGACATTTTAATATTATCAGATAACTTTTCCCCTTGATCCTCAATCTCAGCTGCAAGTTTCATCACCTTCGAGACGTATGTCGTTACAGATTCGTCCTCGGACATTTTCAGGGCGAAATATTCTTCATAAAGAGTCATCACACTCACTTCACTTCTCTTTTCATGAATAGCACTCAGTTTTTCATAAATTTCTTTTGCTGAATTGCATGTTAACACATTCATTGCTTGGTCGCTTTCCAATGTTGCAATTGAGATGGCCATCGCTTTGCCATCTTTTTCGTTGAACTCATCGACTTCTGCTGAAGTCGCGGTTCTTGCAATCGTCTCATGGACGTATTTGTTTAGCTCTTTTCCACGCAATATGGCGTCCACTTGAAATTTCCACAATTTGTAATTGCTCTCATTGAGCTTGTGGACAATATTGGTCGACCCTGTGTCTGCCATTATTTTTATTCTTATTTTTACACCGACTTCGACGGCCACTAGTTTTATTCTTTATTTTGCACTCCTGGGCCCATAACCTGTTGTAATATATGTGTTTATTATATTTGAAGAAAGATTTGTGTGCAGGTGCGCTCTCGGTGAGCCTCGCGTTCAGACTAATCCACACGGATCAACGGTGGTTCGGAATTGTATATGGTAATTTGGGCGTTGCCAAAATTACCATCTCATACACACACACACTCATACACGCATAAATCGTGCGACGTCTTTCCCAACACAAACGAATCTCTGAGAGAAGACAGAGGTGCCTTAAAGGGAAGCCGAACCACGTAACGACCGTTGTTGTCTCTCGTATGCGTGTCCTTGAAGTGTTGTTCGCAAGATGCCTCTTCCGGCTCGGGTGTAGGGGCCGAATCCGAAGGAAGTTCCTCTTGTTCCCAGAACTTCGTGAGCAATAAATCGATCTTGTCGTCGATTGAAGTATGCTGAACGCGAACCGAACTTGAAGTAGAATCATTGACCGGGCCGAGCACGATCCATCCAAAAAGTGTCCGTTGGGCGATAGGCTCAGTGGCTCGACCCTTGATAATTTCTGGCTCGACCAAGAGACCATACGAGTCAGCTCCGATGATGACGTCGATTAGTCCTGGTCTTAAGAAGTCTGGATCGGCTAGAAGAAGTCCTTGAAAATGTTCCCATTGGATTGAAGTCGTGAACGAGGGGAGCGTTGGAGTGAGAACGTTGAGAACAAACGCCGTCACTTTGAAGGTTGAAGTTGAATCATAGATTGAAGACAGGGTGACGGTGGCAGCTCCCCGCGTACGGCCCGCAGACCGACTCCCGATTCCGAGAATATTGATCGAAGCGGCCATCCGTTTTAATCGGAGAAGTTGTACCGTGCGTTCTGAAATAAACGAAAGTTCAGCACCGGGATCAATCAGTAATCGGACTCGATGCGAGTCGCCGGAAGGTGACGTCAGAACTGCTTGGCTCGTTGCTAGTGGGACTGATGGCCTAAAAACCCGTACGTTGAAAGGTCCCTTGAAGTTGCGGAAGGGTTGAAAGAGTCAGAAGCGACTGAAGTCAGAAGTCGTGCCGGGATGTCGAGCGAGCCAGTAATCGCGTCGCATAAGTGACTGTCGCTGAGTCAAGCCTGAGGCTCGTTCGGCGACGAAGTGGCCACTGGCTTCGACGTCGGTGGTCGGTTGCTCGAAGTATCCTTTGAAGTTGACTGCCGTAAGGTTGAAGCGGCCGGTTGGGTAGAAGACGGGAGGTGGATCATCGTATGATGTTTCCCGTTGCATTCGAAGCATCTTCCCGTGACGCGGCAATTCGTAGCCGAATGCGGTCCGAGGCAGTTGAAGCAGAGCCGCCGTTGTTCAGCGACGAGGCGGCGCTCCCGGGGGCTCTTTTGTTTGAAGAGGCCGCACTTTGTTATGAAGTGAGACCCGAGACAGAAGTGACAACACTGTGTCGCGTTGCCGGCTGGATTCAGAGGGGCTGTCGCTGCGACCGCTGCCGCTGTGTCGATATTCCGGCTTCTGCCGTCCGCTTAGTTGGCCTGCGGATTGGTTGTTTGCGACGTATACGCCTTGACCGAAGAAGACGACCGTTTCTGTGGTATATTTGAAGTGCCCGAGGATTTTGGCCGTGGCGAAGAGGCTTTTCCGATGTCGATACTCTCGAGGGCTCGAGCTCGGGTTGTCAGAAACTCTCGTAGCTGCGGAAGTGTCGCCGGTTCCGTTGAAGAGCCCAATCTCAACTCCCACTGTTCTCGTAGGTGATGGTCAAGGCGAGAGACGATGAAGTGAACCAGTATTGTGCCCCATTCGTCCACCGGCATTTCCAGAGACCTCAACGCGTTTAGAACCTCACTCGTAGTGTTGATGAGCGCGTTGAGGGACTTGTACGATTTTGGTGTGATGGTTGGGATTCCGAAGAAGCGGTCCAATTGGGAAGTGACCAAGAGGCGCTTGTTTTCGTCCCGAGCGACCAGAAGATCCCAAGCAGCAATAAACGATTATGAAGAGACCGGTAGATTGGCGATGAGCTGGGCGGCATCGCCTTTCAGGGAGAGCCGAAGATAATGAGTCTTTTCGACCGAAGTGATATCCGGGTTCTGGCCGACAAGGGAGACGAAGAGATCATGAAATGACCTCCACGAATGGAATTCTCCATCGAAGTCTGGAATCTTGATCTTTGGAAGTGCACTTCGCATGTGCGAAGATCCCGGAACGGCCGAAAGATCAGCCAGGTTAGCCCCCGTGGAATCGACCTGCTCATAGTGCTCCTTGAGGGCGAGCAAAGCCACCTTGGCATCCTGGTACGCCTGCTGGCATTGGGCTTCGAGGCAATCCTTGAAGTATTCCGTCCCCGCCAAGTTCTCGCAGTTCATTTCGAGAAGAATGGCGTGCTCCCGTTGAAACCTTTCCCAGTTGGTTTCCAACAACGATAGGCGTGTTGTTGCCAACGTTGTATTGGTATTCTGCGGGGTTGACGCAATGGTCTTGTCCGCGAGGGTCTTAATGCACTGAAGAGTGCTGATGAGCCCGGCGATGCGACGCTCCCTCTTGGCGATGTTGCTCGTCATCACGGAAGTATCCGGATCTTTGAAGGAACGCGAAGTGACCGAAGAGCTCGAACGAGTTGCGGCACGAAATTGTCAGACGCGAACCACGCTCAGACTCGAGCAGATACTGTGTTTGAAAATTCACGGAAGGTCACTGAAAGTACTCAGGTCGAAGGGACCGGCGAATCAGAACGCGAATAGAGGCAAAATTGTCCAAAAAAAATCTCGAACCAACCGTAGCCCGAAAAACCAGAAATGTCACAAGGTCACGTAATACACTCGCAATTTGTCCCGAAAATATCACCCGAAGTATCGAACAACCGCACGGTCGAAGGAAAAAAAACCGAAGCGCCCGAAGGACGCGGTTGTCGCGAACGCGAGTCACGTGAGCGCGCGATCTCAGCCGCGAATGCGAGAGAGCGCTTATCACCGTTCGAAGTGTTCGAGTTCACTTGCACTGAGCCTCCACTGAATACGAGGCGTATGACGCAGCAGTGTACCGTAGAGCACGAGCGCGTGTGTGTATAACGCGAAAGTCGCGAGGGTGGTCGATCACAGCAACGAGAGCGAGAGAGCGCGCACCATTGTCCGAAGTGTCCTATCCACACACACAGCTGAGCCTCCAATACGTGAGGCGAAAAACCGTTATATTTGTCGAAGCACTATACCGACGAGCACAAGCGCGTGTGTATATAGCGCGAGAGTCGCGAGGAAGATCGATCTCAGCAACGAGAGCGAGAGAGCACGCACTATTGTCCGAAGTGTCCTATCCACACACACAGCTGAGAGAGTCAAGAGCGACTTGTTTACGAATGGCCGCACAAAGAGGAGACCGATAGCTCGAGCCAGCGTGACGAACGCGTGTTCGCGACGAAGAAACGCCGGTTCTCTCGCACACTGTACGAAATAAACCCGAAATACACACGAAATTTCCTTCCTTTTCTTCAGCAAACACTTAAAAATCGCTCACTGTTCACTCGGATCCGGCTCGAAGGACCAGTAATGTTTGGACGAGACCGCGAATTCTGGTGAAGAGTGATCGTGAGGAAAATTGAGGATGGAAAAGATGAAGAGGCCGGAAATAAATCGAAGAGTTCGCACACAGAAATTAACAAAGAAATATAATTGAGATTTATTCTCCCTTGGTTTTGGATTAATTTTAAATATATAAAATTGGGTAACTGAGGTCGCGCGAACGATGGCGAAGCCTTTCGCGCACACGCGTTTTTTTTTTGTCTGGAAGAGCTCAACGAATATTTATAAACTAAAGAGACCGAAAAACGAAATAATATCGCGGAACGAATCGCGGGCGTAAATCGCGAGAGTTCGTTGATTTAATTTGACGAAGTAAGCCAGGGATATTTTAGTGAAAAACTGTTGGAAAACTGAAGAGCATGAGTTGAACGTATCGTGTCTTTTAAAAGAATACCGGTCGAAGAAGATGACGGCGGAGCCTCATGTCTAAAAGTCAAAAAAAAGGGGGGGGGGGGGGGGTGGTTGTTCGTCGGGTTCGAAGTCCGAGCGAGGCGACGGCCAGTAGTGCCGCCATCTCGAGTGAACTCCGAACGCTGAAAA
The DNA here is from genome assembly GCF_021155785.1 of Neodiprion fabricii. Taxonomy (NCBI): domain Eukaryota; kingdom Metazoa; phylum Arthropoda; class Insecta; order Hymenoptera; family Diprionidae; genus Neodiprion; species Neodiprion fabricii. Next base: position 14,208,722 of record NC_060241.1, on the reverse strand, counting down.
GAATCCTGAACAGTTACGCATGGTCTATAAAGACGGAATGCCTATGGAAAATATCCTGGTGCAGATTGTAAACACGAACAATCATGGTACTGCTTATGGAATCATCACCACTGGTGAAGAGGAAGATATCGAGCTCGGACTGGAGAACGTCCAAGTCCACCGAGTGAAGAGTATGTCAACCCCGGGTGTATGGCAACAACCACGTGATGAAAGAAAGCAGGCGCATCAACATACTGTCGACTTGAAACACATAGCGGAGAAGTACCAGAAAGAAATTTGGAGTATACACCAGAATTTCAGCGATATCTTTCCCTTACAGGAGGAAGACATGGTCAATGGAACTTCAATGACTGAACATCGCATCGAGTTGTCAGATCCTCAACGCATTGTAAATGTGAAAAGTTTCCGTGCTCCACAGGTGCACCAGCAGGTTGTGAGAGAGGGAGTAAAGAAAATGTTGGAACAAGGAATAATAACGGAATCCGAATCGCCGTACAACTCGCCAGTTTGGGTTGTACCCAAAAAACCGGGCCCCGACGGAAAGCCCAAGTATAGAATTGTGATCGATTTCAGGAAGATTAATGAACTTACCGTTCAGGATTCTTATCCGATACCAATAATCGAGGATTTACTCGATCACATGGGAAGGGCCAAGTTCTGTACTACTGTCGACATGACCGCAGGTTTCCACCAGATCAACATGGTTGCTGACTCCAAGAAATATACTACCTTCTCAACACCTGACGGGCATTTCGAATACCGACGAATGCCTTTCGGATTACAGAACGCTCCTGCGACCTTTCAACGCATGATGAACGATGCGCTGAGAGATTGAATCAGAAAATCTGTTGCGTCTACGTTGATGACGTAATAATTTTTGGTGAAACGGAGGAAGAACACTATCAAAATGTAAGAACCGTATTTCAGCGTTTAAGACAATGTAACCTGAAACTCCAGCCGGAGAAGTGCGCCTTCATGAAAACTGAAGTGAGATACCTCGGATATGTCATCACTGACGAAGGAAGCAAACCAGATACGGAGAAGACCAGAGAGATGCAACAATTACCCGTTCCAGTCAACGTTAAGACGATTCGATTCTTCCTTGGTTTGACGGGGTATTACCGAAAGTTTATACAAAACTATTCAATGTTAGCGAAACCATTAACAAGGTTAACAAGAAAGGACACCCCATGGGATTGGTCAGCTGCCTGTCAAAAAGCCTTCGAAACCCTGAAAGAAAAGTTGGTCACGCCACCGATACTTGTAAGATCAGACCTAGCTAAACAATACTTCGTTACCACTGACGCGTCAAACGATGGAATTGGAGCCGTACTATCTCAAGACGGCCACCCCATATATTTCTTATCTTGAACCCTGAATGATGCGGAAAAGAATTACAGCACGACAGAGAAGGAGATGCTTGCTGTTGTATAGGCCGTCAAGAGACTAAGAGTACATTTGCTCAATACACCAGATAAACCCTTCATCATCCGCACCGATCATCGTGCACTCGTATGGCTGAAAAATTGCGTAGAACCCAGTCAACGCCTGTTGCGTTGGAGACTAAGATTGGAGGAATACTCATTCCTGATAGAACATGTTTCGGAAAAAAGTAACGTAGTAGCGGATAAGTTATCTGGAGGCTTTTGCACAAAGGAAGAGATTTTCGGAAAACTCACCGAATTGGAAAAGGGACTATACGGAATCACGCCAATTGATAGGAATCCCGAATGGGTCCACCATATTGCCGCACCCCACATTGACATCGAGAGATTATCACTCACAACAGGCAGAACGAAATCTCACATCAAACTCGTTCACAACCGAAATCGAAGAGTAGAGGACGGAAAATGGGTAAAGATTACCTTTGAAGAAAAGGATGCCTCTGACAACACCCTGACTATACCAAAGAATCAGACTGTTCGACGTGAGAAACTCAGAAACTACATTTATCCAAAAAGGTACGAAAAGATATACTTCTGGATTGACCCTAAGAAGATCACCAAAGAAGAAACCAATTCCATCATCGAAGATCTCAAGAGGATACGTCAGGACTCAGGTGCAGACATATCATTTTGCTTGACAGGAAAGGATGTGCCTAACAAAAAGCAACAGAGAGAAATCATGGCCAGTGCTCACAATGATATCAATGGACACTTCGGCCTAGCAAAAACAATTGACCGAGTAAAAGAAATAGCCGTATGGTCACATATAGAGAATGATATCAATTCCTTTATCCAGGCATGCCCTACGTGTCAGATGTATAAAAAAGAAAGGATACAAATGAAATCACCCGCTATTCTTTTCGAAACCTTTGCTGAAAAACCTAATGATCAAATTTCAATAGATATCGTCGGACCTCTGGTCGAATCTTGGAATAAACACCGATATATCCTCACGATGCAGGATTCAATAACTGAATTCATTAAATGTGCCCCACTTACGAACAAAACCGCGACAGAAGTTATCAAAGCTCTATCAGAGTACTGGATAGGTAACTTCGGGTACCCCAAAGTAATCCTGACGGACACGGGACAGGAATTTTGTAACGAGCTGACCGATTCCTTTCTCGAACACTGTAATATCGAACATATCACCACGACTGCATCCCCCACAGTCGAACGGCTCTATAGAACGGATGCATAGTGTCTTGAAAAACTATATTCGAACTGCCTGCAAAGAGAGACTACACACCTCAGACAAGGTTTCAACAGAAATGGCACGTGCCTTTAACACTTCCGTTCATCAATCAACAGGTGAAACGCCTCACAACCTCATGTTCTGTCAGGAAGACAACAATCCTGACGGTTTCCGCGAAAACCAATTGAAAACCGTGAATAATAAGAAAATGTTGTGAATACGAAAATGGGAGGAACGGTCCGAGAAAGCTCTGGTCTGGCTTACCAAATCCAGAGAGAAAAACCAAAAACAAGTGGACCAAGGAACACGACGAAAAACTCCTTTATATCAAGTGGGAGATAAAGTAATGATCAAGAACCATACACGACAGAACGCCTTGGAAAGGATTTGGAATGGACCATTCGTCGTCGTCGAGATCAACGAACAAAAAGGAAATATCACTTACAAGAAAACCACGGATGATTCTACATCATCTTATTGGAAGACCCATCTGAATAATACCAAACCGTACTACGAATACGACACCGGACCAAGGGAAAACGATCCAATCCCTAGAATTAGATCAAAACGGGTTTAGGGTAACGGATGGATCTCCACGGAATAGAGTCTTAGTTTCTTTTGTTATAGGTGTAGCAGTCTATCCCTAGCCTACTTCGATGTCTTAGTTATCAAAGGGACTTTACTTCAGGAGGAAGTGGGCAAATTATACATGTACCAGGAAAGATGGAAGATATTCCAATCCATTGACGCAAGTGGGTTCACCAAACCATTACTCGACATCCACAACAAACTCAGAGGCCTCCAGACGATACGGGATACCTGTCTGGACCATTGGAATCCTGGTCAGCGATTCCTCGCCCAATCCGCCCTGGACGCTTTAGATTTAGGATTTGCCCGTGCCTCGTCACACAAGAATATTTTGGAAGTCATTTTAGACCTGGGTGTGCCTATTCCTCAAATGACGCGCCGCCCCTCTAAATTAAGGGAATCTCAATCCCACGGAACCAAAACAAGTACTCAAAAAGCGCTCGCGTCGAGCGATGTTACTTACGAAGCCTCACGCGAAGTTGAGGCAGTATTTGGAAAACATATCCTTCTGACGGGCCTGGCAAATGAAATGTATCCCCCAAGGAAATCTCATCTCTCGCCAAACATCAGACGGAAAAGAGGAATGTTTGACTTTTTAAGAACAATCCAAAAATCAATCTATGGAACTGCTAACGCGGATGATTTGGAAATAATTAATGGGAATCTAGCCTTACTAAAAAACGTAACGGACACTCTAAACCTTGTTGTAACAAAGTCAATCAAAGTCCAAATTAACATCTTGAATACAAATCAGCTCAAACTTAAACGCTCTTTGGAAACTGTATGGGAACAATTAGAATCATTAAAAATAAAAGGTAACGAAACGCTTGCTTATCAGGAATACATGGAAGCTATAACTCTAAGTTTATTCGAAATTAAGGAATTGCAACGACTAATCGATCTGGTAATGACTGCCATGCAATTAGAGAGGCATGGTATCATCGATAACACCCTTTTTTTACTGCAAAGAAGCTTGTGACAGCTCTTCGAGCTTTCGACGCCAATGACAAAAAGACACTAATACCTATTAAGGAGGAAAATTACGAGAAGCTTATTAAAATAAGTGATTTAACTATACACCACAGAAAAAGGCAAACTTATCTATATACTCACAGTGCCTTACTCAGAAAAGGAACCTTGGGTAATAATTCAGAATACCCCGGTACCCGCAAGAATAAATCACACTTATGTAACGCTTAACCCAACATATACTTTGAAATTAGTACGTAAGAATTTTATAAGAGAAGTCACATTTTCTCAACTGAAACAGATAACCGATTATTTTATTGCTGATTACCGTCATGTGGGACATCGCAACGATACTATTGAACTTTGTGAGAAAATAACTGATCCCATACCACGAGGATGCAACCTGAGTCGTTTTCTCATCACAGATATTGCTTACATAAGAACGCAGGGATCACAAATAATCTTACCTTCGAAGCCAATTAAGGTAACCGTAACATGCGCTTCAATGCAGACTTTTATTATTCAAATCACCAAGCCATTCCTGATAACCACGAATCAGAGCTGTGAACTTCAAACTTTGAAAACGCGAGTCAAATCAATCGTAGAACATATGACTTCTCAATTAAGGGCGTTGCTTATGCTTCGACGAGCGCGCGCAAACAGAGACTCACGATTTTCCTTCTCATTTCCTCATCTTTAAAGATAATTAGGTTCTTAGGGGGTCATTTTGACGACAAAGAATAGATCTGTGTCGCCTCTTTTGCCGAATTTTTGATTTCACTTTCAGATTTGCGAAAAACGTGCTTGAAACTACGTTATCTTTGAAGTGAGACACAGCAGACAGTGAATTTTTTTTTCAAATTCGGCGAAAGAGGCGACACAGATCTATTCTTTATCTTCAAAATGACTCCCTAAGAACCTAATTATCTTTAAAAATGAGGAAATGAGAAAGAAAATCACGAAGCATAAAACAGCAAATTTTTCGTGCCAAAGGCGGGTGGCTGCAAGCGCCATGACCGCGTTGGCCGGCGACCATGCGAATTACAGGCAAGAAGAGTAGACTCAAACCCCCCCACTACAATTCCCCTCGTTCGAATCATAGCCACTCGGCACGTGAATAGTGTTCCGCGCTTTTATTTTTGCTTGTGTTTTTCTACCGTGTTTTTTATTCTTTCGAGCCAGTATTTATTCCCGCGATAGCTAAGAAGAGAAGGAACCTGTCTTTGAAGAATAAGAAACGACTCGGGATAAAGATTTTGGCTGAATTCCAGGAAAAAATTAGGTAAATCGAATTATTTATATGATTGATGTCGCATTCTCTCTGACTTCGAGATTCAAACACTTGAGTACGAACAATCGCAGGGCTTTAATCTAATTGTAAGAAGGTAGTTTCAAGAGCCGATATTGCTGTTCATAATAGCAGTATAAATTCATTCTCAAGTCTGTTATACATACGAAAATATTAACTAGAATGCATTGTGACGTATGGTACTAGCCTGGTTTGCATTAGTCGCTAAAATATGTCATCAATTTGTTACGTGTTCAGGTTAAATGATCGAAATCAATATTCGGCAATTTGCATGAGTGTTTACACTTTGTCGATCATAAGGAATATTCTTATCACTTATTGTGACTACCTAAGTATCCAAGGTGAAATTACAATGTACCTGGCAGAATTTTCCATACAAAGTAAATACGGCGCGTACGTATTAGGCCACTAAAATACGCGCGTTTTGTTTTTATAAATAAATTTGACGTCATTCTGGGGTAATCATACATGCACACATTACTTACAAATCAGCCACCTGCAAAACTGTCATCAAATCACATACTACTGCGAAGTATAATTTATTTAGAAACTCATGATGATTTTGATATACTATAACTAATGATGACAAAAAAAAAAAAATTGAAATCACAATTGAAAATGCAAAAAAGAAAAAAACAAATGTGATTAAAAAAAAAAAAATTGGAGTACATGGTAGTTGGCGGGCCCATGTTTATATTGCCATTACAACGTCTATATAGCTCGACTTGTATTATTATGCTAAAAATTTGCTAGTCATATCGTTATAATTATATATCTGATTATTCATTTCAGGAATACTTTCTGCAGTCTGACCGAACTGCGTGTAACGGTGAGTCAGACAGGTTCAAAAGTTTTATTCAGGTATACAAAGACACTAATTAAAATTTAAGATTTTAATATTAATATTAAGAGGTGGCGCATAGCACTTTTAGATTTTCCATAAGAATAACATAGGCTAAATGTTGTTTGCTTCTTCTAGTTTTTATAACTAGCTAACGAAGCGTCGTAAAACAAATCTAAAGACAGATTTTTGTAGGAAATTAAATGCTCTACAAAAAAGCAAGCGTACATTTTACTTTAAATAGATGATAACTAATAATTAATTTTTGCAACAATGACGCACTACCTTCCATAGTTTGCGCTTTCTATAGAATTTATTTAGCCATATAATGTATACAATGCTCGATGCCTTGTTATGATATCAATTTTCTCTATCAAGATTACTGTCATGTTTCACTTATACTGTTTCAATTTAATTTCTATGAGATCCTTTTCATACAGATTTCGTGATTATGTGTTTTAAGTTTAAACGAGTTTGATTTCACTTTTATCATTTTATATTATTTTTTATCATTTTGTATTTTTTTGGTGCAAACCCGATCATGGTTGGGAGGTAGGGACGGGTTGGGTGGGTCTCTGTTTGATAGCAATCTCCACGTGGTGAGACCTAGGAGATTGATGATAATTTCGTTGTTATATCATACATTTGCTAACAGCTATTCGTTGCAATTTTCAATTTGGAAGGACCTGTGACGACGTCTGGCCGGTATTCATAAATAATTACGTATCATTTTCGAGACTGTATTAGGAACAGCTCTCAGCCGATTAAGCTATGCTTTGAGCTGGCTCAAGACAGTCCTGCAAATCGAACCTGACTATGAATACCGGCTATCAGACTATTACCAGTCACGTGATCGCATTGCGTAGAAATACGGACGTCGGTGAATATAATTTTCGTTGAAATATCAGGAATGTATATCTACATCAACATACGTATGGGGAATTCTACGCCACGTCGATCAAAAAGTGACCTCGTATTTTTTCAATCTATTCATACTTTTTTTCACATGAAATAAAGGTAAAAAGAATCGATACGCATTTTGGTGTTCGTCCGAATTATGTTTGTTTTCGAAAGTTACAAGACAATCATTCAATTTTGATGCAAAAAGAGCGCGCATATATCCGGTTCTAATCGACGTGAAGACATCGTTTACAGTGCATTCGGAAGGTGAACGATTAAGCTTTCATAAAAAAAATGTAATGTTAAACATTATCGAAAACCCCAATTTTTATAAACAATTCAAATGTTTGACGATTTTTACCTCATTAGTGACAAGTTTTTAAATTATAAAAAAATAGTTTCGGGTTCCTTATTAAATTCTGTATTACTAGTAAATTTTTCAAGTGGAATCTGAAAGAAGTCTCTTTTTTTTTCCTATTATTCATCAGGTGCTGCGTCGTGCCGATCGCGGCACACTGGGTTGTTTAAAAGTGTTTGAAACCGAACTGCCCGTGAGGGGTGGTGGAGGCTAACCGCGTCACCCGCCCCACTCCGGCGACAGCTCGGCTGCTCCGTCTCATTTGTTTCTCACTCTCTCTTTCGCCACGGTTAATGCGGGAAGCGAAGTAGCCCGCGCTTTCTAGCTAGGCAATGCCCTTAACAGAAATACATGCAGATACCATTTCCCCGCTGAACGAATTTGTAACAGGCCGGGAAATTGTATTGCATCACGTGATTAACTTTGATACCCTTAAGGATCAAGGACAAGCCATTTTAGCCCTTGAGAGTGTCCTCGCGAATAACACAGCGACCCTTCGGGTCAACAATACATGGGCTAACTACAAAAGTATAGGGATCCCATGAATAGCTGCCATTTCTGGAACGATATCCGTCTTGTTTATTCTACTCTTGCTGTGGAAATTTAATGTACCCACCTATATTTCAGCGTTCACCGGATATTGTTGCCAAAGAAATCCCTTTGCTTTGGTAGTATTAGAACGAAGGAAATTAAAAAGAAAGATTGAGGAACAGGCTAAACGTAACGAAAGAGTCCTACGAGAAATCAGAAGCCGCAGAGACGCTCCTTTGTCTTCGTCGGGAGATGTGATAGAGCTGGACCATTTGCGATAAAATGTAACAGTTTTATATCCTCTCGTCGGAACATGCCGGGGTTCTATTGAATGAGTACGAAATTCGTCGTGCGGCGTAGCCCGCCTTGCGCGCTTGGATTCCTTATCGGCAGCAGTGCTCAAATTACGCGATTATATGCACTTTATATGTACTTTATATGCACTGTCGTCGAGCCCGGCGAGAGGCCGTGTGAGCAGTCTCAATACTGCTTCCCGGCGTAACGCACGCCTAATCTTGCTAGAACATAAATTTAATATAACGTTGACGCCCGCATTTACCATTGTTGTTATCAATTATAACGTAATTCTCTGTTTTGAATAAACGTATGTGTTCAGTCAACACCCAAACTGCCCGGGCGAAGCGAAGTTCGGCTTACCCGCAGCAAGAAGGCAGCACTAAGCAGAGCACAGATCACCCGACAATCGATAGCCAATCAATGAATCTCTAGTTCAAATTCACTGACACTTGCGCATTTCGCTATTCTCTGACGTCATTCGCTATGAATTTTCTGATTGGCTCTTAGCTATGGGACATGCTTAGTCTTCCTCACGGGGAAGAAGACTCGTTTTCCAACGGTTTCCGCCATTATTCTTCTTTCGGCTACCTCAAGATCACCTCGTGTTCTTCTCGCAGCTAATTTTTCTAATTGCTTGGCTTCTGTTAACCAAAATTACTGTGTGTAAATTCGCTTTAAATCAATTATTTAACTAATTGTGTTTGGGTGCATTCGCTGCCACGTGTTACTCTTGGCATTGTATTTATTCGGGTAATTCGCTAACTGTATATAGTGTACAATAAATATCATTATAATTTTTTGTTTTTTGCCAAATTCAGTGCGCGCAGTTTTTTATTTTCTCTTTTTATTGTGACAAACTGTATCAGACCAGATCCCGAATTCCTCTATTGTTACTCGCTTTAACATTTGGTCCTTCGAGCCGGATCGGTGCTGGTTTGGTCACAATAGAATTGTGCTTGGCTTATTCTCTGGGTTATTTCTCACGTTAACAATTCGTGTTCAGCATTTGGTGTATTCGCTGTGCAGTGCCAATCTGGTGAAAAGCTAAGTGTCAAAGGCATCGCTGGACACATCGGGTGTCGCCTTTGGCGGTCAGTGTACACCGGTACATAGAACTTTTCCGTATCATTTGACCGAAAACTTAGTTCCGGGTCACCAGCACTGTTATTCGCATCATGTCTCTCAACAACAAGGCTGCGCTGCAGCAGGACCGGGTTGATTCTCTGGCCAACATTGATCAAAGACTCACGCCTGAGGCACTTCAGGCGATGTCTCTCGAGCAAGCCATGGCCCAGTTGGCTTTAGTCAATAGAACCGTCGACCGTATTGAGGCCTTGCACGAACGCATTTACGAGGAGCACGAAGAAGTGCTCGAACATGAGTACCACACCGCTCAGGTCTATCAACGTGGTGCAACGCTGTACGGGAGCCTGCAGACCCGCTTAGAGGCCAAGGTGAACTCCCTGAAGGCAGAGGCGACACCTAGGCATGCAGATGCTACACAATTTTTCGCGACTGGGCCATCCTCTACTAAATTGCCTCACATAAAACTACCGACATTCGACGGGGATTATACGAAATGGCGTGGGTTTAGGGACTTATTCACCACCCTCATAATTGATGCCGAACAACTCACTGGGGCACAGCGCATGTCCTACCTCAAGACACAACTCAAGGACGATGCACTGGCACTCATCGCAAACGTGCCTCTCACAGACGAGGCATTCCCTGCTGCTTGGGATCTCCTCGTCGCGCGTTATGATAACCCTCGTCGGCTTCTCAACACCTACTTGGAGGAACTCCTCACCACAGAGCCAGTGCCTAATCACTCGGCACCTCAGCTAAACGCACTTGTATTACAGACACAGAAAATTATCGATGCGATGGGAACCTTGCGAGTCTCCATTGCGGACTGGGACCCTATCCTGGTTTTCGTCACCCTCAGACGTCTGGTACCAGAACTTAGGGAGGAGTGGGAGAGTACCCTGGGCATCTCGAATGAGCTGCCGGCGTACCAGAAATTACAAGACTTCCTCATCGGAAAGGTACGCGCTTGGGAGATCAGCGCCATCGGAGTCACCTCAAGACCAACCTCACCCAAGGAGGACAAGGCTTCAACCTCCAAGCTGCTAAAAACCTCTGGCAAGCCCCCAAACACACGGTCACCCTCACATTCCAGCAAGACTGCAAGTACCCCCTCTGGTTCCACCGCTCAAGTATACTATACACCTAAAGAGGCTACAGATGAACCTGGCATCTGCCAACTGTGTAGGCAAAAGCACTTTATTTTGTACTGTCAGCAATTTAAGGTTGCCTCTGTCGCACAGCGCCGTACTATGGTTCAAGATCACCGACTGTGCTGGAATTGTTTGGGACGCCACCGCTCACAGGACTGCCGCACCACTACAAGATGTCGCCACTGTGGCAACAAGCACCACACGGCCATCCACGAAGAATCTCGGGCTAATCCTCAACCGACTGCTGCTTCGGGCAGCTCAGGGCTCAATTCTCTGGAAACAATAGCCTTACTTGCTACAGCAACTTGCAGGGTATATTCGACAACGGGAGCTCCTCTGACAGCCAGACTTCTGATAGATCAAGGTTCTGAGCTGTCATTCATGACGAATTCGCTACACAAGAAGCTGGGACTTCCTCTGAAATCCGCAAACGTGGGCCTACGGGCCATCGGCAACACATCTGCTGGCCGCACATTGGGCTCATGCACTGTTGAGCTACATTCGCTATATGGGAAGAATTCGCTAAAGATACAGGCCCACATTCTCTCTGTGTTGGCGGTAGACTTGCCGTCATACACCCTTATCGACAAGAAATGGTCGCATCTACTGGGACTGCAATTGGCTGACCCGCAATTTCTGCAGTCCAGACCAATTGACATCATTTTGGGAGCAGCACCTGCAGCTTTCATCATGAATGAGAAGATTCGCAAAGGGCCTGTTGATTCGCCAATTGCTCAGTCAACCCTCTTGGGCTGGATTGTCTACGGCTCAGTCAATCCAACTGCTACGAAATATTCGGCCAATTCTCTGCACGTGTCAGCCGACGAACAACTACCGGATCTGATCTCCAGATTCTGGGACCAGGAAGAACCGCATGATGAGCAGCACATTCGCTATAGTGAGCAGGAGGACGAATGTGAAGCTCACTTTAGATCCACACATTATCGTCACCCAAATGGGCGTTACGTGGTGCACTTGCCACTCAAGGACAAGGTAGAAGCACTTGGGAATTCACTGAGATCCGCACAATTTTCACTGCGTCGGGTTTTGAAACGGATGAGCACGGACATTACTTACAGTGACCTCTACCACAACTTCATGTCTGAGTACGAGAACATGGGTCACATGAAACACATTTCTATGGCAGATCTACCGGAACAACATTGCTTCCTACCTCATCACGGTGTCCTCAAGGAACAGAGCACTACTACAAAGCTCAGAGTAGTGTTCAATGGATCATGCAACACCTCATCAGGAGTTTCGCTGAATGGGATCTTACACGTTGGGCCAAAAATACAAGTAGACATCTGCGATGTACTACTCCGCATTCGTCGGTTTCCAATACTTTTCGGATCCGACATCACAAAGATGTTTCGGCAAATTGACATAGATCCGAAGGACTGGCCGTTACAGTCCATCCTCTGGAAGACCAAGGACAATTCTCAGCAAGCGTACACCCTCACTACGGTCACATACGGCACAACTTGTGCTCCTTATCTTGCTGTAAGGACTCTACTGCAACTAGTAGAGGACGAAGGATCCAAATACCCGCTGGCAGTAGCTCCAATGACTGAAACCCGTTACGTAGATGACATCTACGGGGGAGCTGACACAGAGACGGAAGCGATTGCAATCGCTAAACAAACCAGGGAACTCTGTGCAGCTGGATGCTTCCCATTAACAAAATGGTCAAGTAACAGCGCTCGGTTACTCGCTACAATGTCACCAAACGATCAACCAGTGAACTCGCTACGGGAAATCGGAGATACTACGGTGAAGGTCCTCGGAGTTGGCTGGAATCCTCACCACGATGTATTCCAGTTCAACTATCACTTGGCTGAAGATCCTCCAGCAACAAAACGGGCAATCTTGTCTGAAATTGCTCGTCTGTATGATCCTCTCGGTTTCCTCGCTCCGATCATCATCAAAGCCAAGGTGATCATGCAAGAACTCTGGCTTGAAAAACTGGGCTGGGATGATCAATTGGCTCCGACACAACTCCACAAGTGGACGGTATTTCGAGCGGACCTCACCAACCTTGCTAACCTCCGGGTAAACAGATGGATTAATCTCAAGGAGAATGTGTCTGCAGAGCTCCACGGGTTCTCAGACGCATCCCAACTCGCTATGGCTGCGGTGGTCTACCTGAAGGTGACGGATCTTCAGGGGAATTCGTCAGTTGCACTTTTATGCTCCAAAACTCAAGTAGCCCCTCTGAAACCACTCACAATTCCACGGTTGGAGTTGAACGCTGCCGTACTTCTCACCAGACTTACTCTCTACGTGCGAAAAACACTTAACTTGGAGCAAATACCAATCTATTTGTGGACTGACTCTGCAGTAACCCTCGCTTGGATACAAAGTCAACCCTCTCGCTGGAAAACTTACGTACGCAACAGGGTTGCGAAAATACAAGACACTCTTCCTGGAAGCCGCTGGACCTTTATCGCTGGGAAAAGTAATCCAGCTGACTGTGCTTCGCGAGGACTGTCAGTTGGCAAACTGCTGAAACACCCGCTTTGGTGGTCGGGTCCAAAATGGCTCAGTTTGTCCCAAGAAAACTGGCCAACTATTGAACCACCTGCTACGACCGCAACTCATCAGGAAGAGAGACCAGGTCTAACCTTCATGACATTCGCTAAAACAGATTCACATCCTCTGCAAATTCTCTTAGAACGCTTTTCTCGCTGGGTTTCGCTGGTTCGAACGCTTGGAATCTGTCTACGTGCCATCAGCCGAATGAAAAAGGTGCCACAGTCCTCATTAGCCACCCCGCTATCTGCTGGAGACCTGGAACCCGCAAAATGGCTACTGGTCAAATATACACAAGGCCAGTACTTCTCATCGGAACTCAAGCTGCTTTCTGACGGGGGATTCCTACCAAAAAATCACCCACTCGCCAAGCTGACCCCCTTTGTCGACTATCACGGAATTTTGAGAGTCGGTGGCCGCTTGAAAAATTCGCTATTGGACAGTCAGCAGAAAAATCCAGCGATTCTGCCTAGATACTCACTGCTGACGTCACTCCTCATCGATCATGCACACAAACGGAACTTTCACGGGGGAACGCAATTGACTCTGGCTGCGTTACGCCAATCCTACTGGATTATTGGTGGCCGCGTACCAGTCAGATCTCACATCTTACGCTGCGTAGTCTGTGCTAGACACCGAGGTGTTCGAGCACAGCAATTGATGGGACAACTGCCCCCCTCTAGAGTGACTCCCGCACGAGCGTTTCTACATACAGGATTAGACTACGCTGGGCCAGTCACTCTGAAAACCTTTCAGGGTCGTGGAGCGAAAACTTACAAGGGGTGGATTGCAGTTTTCGTGTGTTTCACGACCTCCGCTATACATCTGGAACTCGTCACGGACTACTCTACAAGCGCATTCATCGCAGCGTATCGGAGGTTCGCAAGTCGCCGGGGCGTCTGCCACACCATATATTCGGACTGTGGTACAAACTTTGTGGGTGCAGATGCAACTCTAAGGGCTGAATTCGCATCAGGATCAAGATCACTGGGAGAACTTTCACATTTACTGGCTACAGATGGCACAACCTGGAAGTTCAATCCGCCTGGAGCTCCGCACTTTGGAGGTAAATGGGAAGCTGCCGTCAAGTCTATCAAATTCCATCTCACAAGAACTATCGGAGAGCATCTGATGACTTACGAGCAGCTCACTACGGTTTTGACACAGATCGAAGCCGTGGTAAATTCTCGGCCTCTCGCCCCACTCTCGGAAGATCCTGCCGACCTGGAGCCTCTAACTCCAGGTCACTTCCTCATTGGAGAACCACTCACCGCTGTTCCGGAACCTTCGCTACCTTCAACAACGGAATCGACGCTAACTGGGTACAAGTTGCTACAGCAACTGTTGCAACAGTTTTGGAGACGTTGGAGCAACGAGGTGCTTCAACGTCATCAGGGCATCTCCAAATGGCATCGGGCGTCCAACGACATCAAAGTTGGCTCTCTGGTGCTCCTCACAGACGAGCGGTTCCCACCTACCAAATGGCCACTCGCTAGGGTAATCGCTATCCACCCAGGGAAGGACGGACATACCCGCGTAGTGACACTGAAGACAGCTACCACGGAATTGATCCGACCAATTGCGAAACTATGTGTTCTGCCCATTGAAGATCTTGACGTCTCAGCCGTCAACCCGGGGGAGAATGTTCAGTCAACACCCAAACTGCCCGGGCGAAGCGAAGTTCGGCTTACCCGCAGCAAGAAGGCAGCACTAAGCAGAGCACAGATCACCCGACAATCGATAGCCAATCAATGAATCTCTAGTTCAAATTCACTGACACTTGCGCATTTCGCTATTCTCTGACGTCATTCGCTATGAATTTTCTGATTGGCTCTTAGCTATGGGACATGCTTAGTCTTCCTCACGGGGAAGAAGACTCGTTTTCTAACGGTTTCCGCCATTATTCTTCTTTCGGCTACCTCAAGATCACCTCGTGTTCTTCTCGCAGCTAATTTTTCTAATTGCTTGGCTTCTGTTAACCAAAATTACTGTGTGTAAATTCGCTTTAAATCAATTATTTAACTAATTGTGTTTGGGTGCATTCGCTGCCACGTGTTACTCTTGGCATTGTATTTATTCGGGTAATTCGCTAACTGTATATAGTGTACAATAAATATCATTATAATTTTTTGTTTTTTGCCAAATTCAGTGCGCGCAGTTTTTTATTTTCTCTTTTTATTGTGACAAACTGTATCAGACCAGATCCCGAATTCCTCTATTGTTACTCGCTTTAACAGTATGAATATATATAATCGTTGCGTAA
Source organism: Neodiprion fabricii (assembly GCF_021155785.1). Classification (NCBI taxonomy): domain Eukaryota; kingdom Metazoa; phylum Arthropoda; class Insecta; order Hymenoptera; family Diprionidae; genus Neodiprion; species Neodiprion fabricii. The sequence goes on along the minus strand of NC_060241.1, from coordinate 14,193,257 downwards.
TTTCCACATGACAAGTTCAACATTTTGTACCCATCTCAAAAGTGCCAACCGCCGCTAAAGAAGTTTTCACTTTAAAAAATTTCACCATCTAATGCGTGTCCATGCGTGATGCTTCAACATTATACGTGAAAGGTTTGGAGAAGAAAATTGGGCTGCCGAAAATTCTGGGTGAAAAAGCTGAAGTCGTAGATTTGAGGGATTTGGGTCGTCCGTCGTTGCGGAAATTGAACTAAAAGTCAGATACTAATTCAAACTGTGCACATTATGCTATATTACGTCCACATTGTGCAGCTCAAAACGTATTGTTACTGCGAAATCTTCTGCTGAAAAATAGAAGCCGATGTCTACTCGAACAATTCTTCATTTCCATTGTCTAAGGCATGGTCACCATACTGTTAAGTAAGAAACATGAAATTACATTCATGTATCAGCATTACGAATTCTATGTAACAATGTAGTCTTAAGTTTTTTCCAATAAAATATTTTTTATTATCAATATTATTATCAATACCAACCGTTTTGATACGGAACCTCTGTCATGCTGGTTAAGAGTTTATTTTAGAAACTTACAGAATTCAACGTCGCACCGGAATCCTTTGACCGTGGGCCGCTCAACGTCAAGTCAAATCTCGTCGGACGTTTCCGAGAATTGTTTGTGGACCTAAGATTTGTTCGAGGTCGTTGCATGAGCCTCCCAACGTCGTACCTCCCCCTCGAAACCACTTGATCATCAGAGAATCTTCTCGAACCTTCTGGAAGCTCTCAAGAAGTGACACGTGCGAGTATTCTTAGTCGAACGTCCATGGATTCACGGGTTGAGCTTGAACGCTCGAGGGTTCACCGGTGCGCTCGGTAATGTAGTTACTCGATCCCGCTCGATGAGCATGATAACCGAGAGCGTTATTTATCTGGTAAGAGTAATACTTGAGGTAACTGATAGCTAATTTCACACACTTCTTACCGACGAAGAACGCTCGAGGAATAGAAACTACGGCAGTTTCGGGGATTTCTTACCAACGATCACGGTCATCTGGGGGATCTTTTACCGACGATCATGGTCATTTAGGAGATTTTTTTATCTACGACCGATCAGCAGAGCACATTTCATCTTACGAGGAGTGGGGGTAACCGTCGAGGGTTTGCGTCTGGGTAACCTTCAAGAGTTTGCGTCTGGCTTTGCCGGTAAAGAGCAAGTCTGGAGATGATGTTACGAAGGCAATGGAATCTGTGCTTGTTCAACGACGGGTGCCGAAAAATTTACACGTCGACAGAGGAACAGAATTTTACAACTCGAAATTTGAATCGCTTATGACACGTTACGGAATCAAACTTTACTCCACGTACAGTAATTTGAAGGCTTCGATCTGTGAACGTTTCAATCGCACGCTGGAAGGTAAAATGTGGAAACAATTCAATATGCAAGGAAGCTACAAGTGGCTCGATATCTCATCTGATTTGGTTTCGGCTTACAACAACGCCAAACACCGAATCATAAAAATGAAACCGTCGGAGGTCACCGTTGCAAACGAGAGGCTGTTATTACGTCAGGCGTACGGAGGGCTTCAAGTGATACCTACCATATCGGTAAAATTCAAATCCGGCGACAAAGTTTGAATCAGCAAATTCAAAAATGTCTTCGAAAAAGGTTACACTCCCAATTGGACGACCAAAACATTCACAATAAGTCTAGTGAAAAATACTCATCCTGTGACGTACAAGCTCAAAGACTACCGAGATCAACCCATCGCTGGTGGTTTCTACGAAGAAGAGCTCCTTAAGGTTAAACGTCCGGATATCCATCTGGTGGAGATGGTGCTCAAGAAGCGTGGAAGATAAATATACGTTGAATGGTTAGGTGTTGACAATACACAAAACAGTTGGATAACCGAATCGGACATGAAACATTTGGATAAATGAATTTTTTGTAAAAACGTGTGTGCCTATTTATTTTATACCCGACACATAACAAGTATGCATCTTTATTTTTTAGACAATCGACAGACATATGCATCGTTGTACAATTTTTCATATTTCGGAGCGTTTTTATTCACCATCCTAAATAATAATATTTCATATATCATGTCACAGTTATAAATTTCAAAGCTGAGGTGCAGGCTTGTAGCCCCACGGGAGCGTGTCGGTTGTGTTTTGAAACACGATCCGCTTGTCGTCATTCCAGCTCAGTGCCACTTTCTGCTGTTCTACGGTGTATACCTCGTGCTTTCGACTCAATATCAAATGCTGATTTGTAGACAAATTTTCACGGTTCAAAACACATTCCAAATAATCGTTAAAAGTTATTTTTCTCAACGCTGATCCTTTTACACCTTTGGCACGTTTATTGTCTTTCTCATCTCCCAAGACTCGGAATGCGTACAAATTAGCTTTTAATCCTACAAATTCGAGCATTATTTTTGCGTGAATTCTCATCTTTCATCAAGCCGCCAACTTTTTTGTTCGCTAGAGGCATTCCATAAACGTTGTCAAGCGGATAATCAGACGTATCGAATTTGTGCAAGTCTTCCTTCATATGTTCGTATATGTCGGGGACGGTAAAATTGTAAATCAAACTGTCGGTATCCGTATACATTAATTTTGCTCGGTTGCCCAATTTCCGTTTAATATAATTATAATGAAAATCGTAGATGTATGTTTTAGCCAGATCCATGATGGAGAAGCTTGCATACAACGGTTTGTTTAACTTGAGTTTCGTCTTACTCATTTCGACGATAATTATATCTTTGTCCAAAACGGTACCGCTGTGAAAATTGAGTTAGGCTATAGAAGCTCCAGCACCGCATCTTCCATCCCATTTCGTGATCAGCCTGACATCTCTATACTTCCTAACATTTTCCATTGTTTTGCCAAAAACTGCGTTGTTCATCAGTTTGTAAAAATTTTTCTCGAATACGTTGTGAGATTGTTTGCGCAAATCGGTTTTCAAATCTATGTGTTTTTTGAGCCACGGGGTTTGTCTGAATTTGAGAACTCTGTGAATTTTGAGTAATTTTAAGCCTAATTGTAAGCATTGTTTCAAAACGCTATAGTGAACAACGTAGTTTTTCTTGGAAAATAGCGTGGGCGTCAATTTCGGTTGCTTACTATTCGAGATCGGAGGTATGTAGTGCTCCCGACACGGTGGTAAATCCTTATGAATTTCATGCAGTTCCTCAGGATATTCCAAATCCACCTCCAGTATGTAACCAAACTCCGCATCGTCAGAGATGGTAAGACCGTCGCATTGTCCGAAGTCTGATACCCATTTGAAGGAACTGTATGGCAGAGCAAAGCTCATAGCAGCACCGTACAAATTATTAACGTCAAAGTACTTGAGATAAGATGCTTCGACCTCAGGATCGAATTCCTCTCCCATATATCTATTGTTGGCCTTTGCGTATCTGTTCGAACACTGTGATACACCACCTCGAATACCCTTTTCGATAAACATAACCATGTCTATGTCGGTGAGAAGCTCGAGTTCGATGCCTGTACATTTTAACATTGCATCAAACGACAGACCGGGCGCTGTGTAGTAATGTAACGGGTCCAGTTTGTACGTCGTCCAACAGCTCTGTCGAAAGTTTTGAAAAACGTCGGCCAGTAAAAACACGTCCGTCTGTAAATACAAGTCCGAATACTCTCCCAAAGTTTGAACATTAAAAGTTTGCCAAACTTTACATGCATGTGCATAGTCCTCGTCTGATATATCCTGATCATTTAATTTTGAGTAAAATTGTTGTTTGGATGGTAACCGTGTGTCCTCGAGCTTCTCCCAACTGTCTATGTATTCGTACGGAAACACTCCTTTCCTGGTCAATAACTGAAATTTATCTGAGCTACGATAAAATTATCGTGTGATCGATTTTTGATCATCACCGAGATACGTTGCTAATTTCTCAAGACTACTGGGCATGAAACGGTAGGAATCTACGAATCTAAACTTTATATCTGTCCCCTCGACATATTTTGTAAAGCGAATGTACTTTTCTTTGTTTACGGATAGAAGTTCAAACGTGCCCTCGTAAGATGTAGCCAGTGCTTTGATCAGGAAATGTGAATCGTAACCTGACAGATTGTGGAATATCCCTGGGATAGTGTGCGAATTTTGGTAATTTAGATTGCAACCTTGATTAGCAGCACCACGGTACTTTCCCGTAAAATGGCGGTGATCACGATGTTTCACGTCTGTAAGTGTAAACGGTTTTTCACAAATGTGATACACTGTTGTTGAATGAAATTCGTTGATTTGATTAAAATTGAGCGGCTACATTGATACAACAGTTTTGAAATAAACTTCTAACGAATGTGTCAATTCCGCTAACTCATTCACAAACCATTGAATGCAAGTTTCTCCGTGATTATTTTGAATTTTGAAAGCGAATCGTCAAACGCACGATGTAGATAATAAGCTATACTATACGGAAGATGCTTCTGATAAATTGTTGTTGTACCCATCTTTTTGAGCGTAGGTTCCAGTAAACATTCGAGATCCGCGTAAATGCATGATGTAACGGTTTCTTCGTGCTTGAAATTTTTCAATTTCAGTATTTTTACCTTATCTGTAGGTAAAATAACTTTGGTTTTGTTTAAATTCATGCAATATACATTGTACTTTGTTAAACATCTTTAAGAATGAAAGTGAGTCAAACATCTATCACATAACCAAGTACGACATTTATGCTTAGAAATTTGAGATCTTGTTAATCGAGACAGATTTCGTACACATGTAAACTGAAAGATTCTATTTTTTTCATAATTTTCCATATCAACATCATCATCATCATGGTCAGTGATTTCAGTTTCTATCGCCAAAAGATGAATTACAGGTTTATCGGACTCATTCTGACTCAGGTGAATCGGTACTATTTCACTTTTTTTCCGATCACCTTGGTCTATTCCATAATAGACATTATGGTCATACCATAAACGTTGATTGAAAGACTGTTAGGCTTCTCCAATTCTGAAACGGTGTTTTTGTCTAGAGACATAGGAAACTTTATACCATCATACCGTAGCACCGAGCTGAAATGCTGGTTACGAGCTGGTCGCGTTAGGATGGTTGTTGTCAGTTGGGAACAGAGCTACGGTGACCGACCAAAGAAAGCAGTAAGAGTCGTTGTTTCTGATGTTTACCACAGCCTTCTTATTACTGATATGCTTAGGTAACGGGGTGTATGTGACCACACCGCCTCATAGTGGCACGTATTTGTTGATATTCACAGTCAAATTTATTATTTCAGTCAGCGACCAGCCTGAATTCTATTCCTGGAAATCTCCCACCTTTTTTAACAAACGCTTCGTCGCATTTTCGATGAACCATTCGTTTATATCCGTTATCTGGAGGATGATTTCATTTCTCGTATTGAAAAATTTGATCTCTTCCACCGTGTCATCATATTTTCTAGCTTCAAATTTACAAGCCAGGATAACGTTGGCTTTCAAGCTCATGTCTTTCTTCAGAGCGTTTTTCAGTCTCGTCACAGCTAGTACCTTTGCGTCTTCTAGAAATCTCTCCACATCATCATGCTTCAAATTGACGATGGATCCATTTCGAATTATATTCTCGAAAGCTGATTCCAAATCTTCCCAGTGAACTCGATCGCTTCTTCTTACTTTTCGCGTACCTCCACCCGTTTTCTAAAGATGTTTGAATTTTTCCGCGAGCGCTTTCAAGAGTCCGATCGTTGTGATGATTCTCGTCTTTTCTCCAATCGATGAAGCCTTTCGCGAAATTTTGTTCAGAAGCCGAATATTTTGACTTTCAAATTTTATCCATTTCTGATTTTGTGCTGTTGATGATGATTTGTCCAAGATTTCATACGCCGATTTCATAATATTCATCAATCTGAAACACTTCGCGGATTCCATCTTGAGCTTTTTCCTCACGTAAACTTGACAAGTTGTGACTTGATGATAGTTTGCAGTGACGAGCGTTTTTCTTATAGGGCGGCTGTACGTCTGTTTGTGTATGCGCGCGCACCTTTCAGCATTCTTAGAGCGATAGTAACCCAACACCGCAGATCCATGGCTCTGAATGTGCTGCGGCTATTGGTAAGTGGTAAGTACAAGTACTGCCGCCTGGTGTTCAAAATTTAAACTAGCGAAAACGGGTCCGCTGTCATATGGATATTGCTCAACATATTGATAATGTAAACTTTAATTTACAATTATTGAGTTTTTTTTATTGTTAGCTAAGAAACAAACTAAAATTAAAATGGAAAGTGTTGTTGATGATTCGGGTGTACGTTTTTCTCCGAGGGAAACAAAAAGTAAAGCTTTTTGCAGTGTGTATGGATGTAAGAGTAAAGCTTGTAGGGATTCAGATGTCAGATTTCATCTTTTTCCTAAAAAAAAACAATTTCATAAAAATTATAAATACGTTCGGTGAAGAAGAAAAAGTAGACTGCCGAAAAATGTGGCAAATTGTGTTAAAAATTGGTAAAAATGTTACCGATAACATGCAAGTTTGTTCTTTGCATTTTAAACAGTCCGATTATTTTTCACCAGGTGATTATATTATATTATATTTGTTTTTTAATTATCTTAATAACTTTTTTATTTGCAATATTAACTAAGGGCATTACTTTCTTATGTAGATTTAAGCTCCAAAGGCAAACGAAGATTAAAACAAAATGCAGTTCCTTCATGTAATTTACCTTCTACAGACAAGACACCAAGATTAATCACCAACAAAAATACTGACAGAGAGACAAGAAGATTACGAAGAGATAAGAGTAGGAATGAAGTATTGCCAGCTAGTCAGCTTAGTTGTCAAGATCAGGATGTGTTAGATACTAATAACTTAGATACTAATAATTTGACAGAGGAACCGGATGACCAAGGAGAAAGTAGTTCCATCAGTTTAGTTCAAGATACACCTCTGCTTACAGAAAATGACCAAATTTTGGCTACAAAACGCCTGGTTGATATTGGTGTTCAGATTAAAAGCGGGGATTTAATCACAGATTTTTGTGATATTTTAAAAACTGAAAAAGAGCTCAACACACTAACTGGTATTATTAATTTTGATATCTTAAAAACTATTATTGACGTGGTAAAGGATGGCTTTCCTAAATATAGATTTGAAACGATGAACCTTCGAAGTAAAATAATAATGACATTCATAAAATTGAAGCATAATTTATCATATGCAATCTTGGCAGTTTTGTTTAAGTATTCATCTTTATCACAGTGTCGAAGAGTAGTCCTTACGATAATCGATATGCTTTATGTTTGTTTGAAAGAAGGCATTCCTTTTCCGGATGAAGATGAAATTTCTAAGAATCTCCCAGTATGTTTTGATGATTTTAGAAATGTGAGAATCGTTCTAGATTGCACTGAAATATTTATCCAAAGACCAAAAAATCTATGCTGTCAACAAGCAAGTTATTCTCGGTACAAAAGTACTTACACAATAAAATTTATGACTGGAGTAACTCCTGGAGGAATAATATCATTTATTAGTGAAATGTACGGAGGAAGAGTTTCAGATGATGCGATATTTGAACAATCCAAAATATTAAATTATCTAGAAAAAGGTGAAGCAATAATGGTTGATAAAGGGTTTCGAGTTGATAAATTATGCAAGGAAAAAGATATTAAGCTTATAAGGCCTCCATTTAAGAAAGAGCAGCTTCAATTTACCAGAGAAGAATTACGATTGAACGCTGAAATAGCGAGAGCTCGTGTACACGTGGAACGTTCTAATCAACGACTCAAAGTCTTTAAAGTTTTAGGTTCGCGAATGCCAATTGGTTTAGTGAAGAAAGGCAAAGAAATTTTAACAATAATTGGTACAGTTGTCAATTTAAGCTCTCCGATTTTGAAAGATGATAAATTTTTGTCTGAAAAGGAATAACTTTATTATAAATTAAATCTATTATTCGTAATATTACATTAAAACTATGTAATTCACCTAGAATGTTAATAATAAATGAAAACACAATTGAATATGTTGCAGGTATTTATTTAAATTTAAAAATATTTTTAAAGAACGGTTATTCACAAATAATCAACATTTAATTTTGTTTATGTTCATCTGTGCATGCATAGTGTAACATTTCATTGAAATATATTAATTTTAAAGATGTGAATAAATCGTTTACGAATTGTTTATCAAAATCTACTGTTAAAACTTTCATACTTCTATCAAACGAAGAAAATATAATAAAATCAGTTTTTTGAATATTTAAAATACCCATTCCGAACTGAATTTGGCCATAATACTTATGATTTTTTTTTAAACTCAAAATACTTTCATCTTTTGGATTTGTTTGAATGAAATTGAGTTTAGAAATAACTTCATTTACAGGTAAAGATTTACCCTCATATGGACATTTAATCTCTAACAATTTAATTGGTTTATCCTTATCGAAAATAATACCGTCAGGAGAATATCCTAACCACGGATTGTCTCTAGAAATTATTAGTCCGCATTGAAATACATTGGTAGATGGATTTAATTCTTGATATGTTTCTCGAGCAACAGGTTCAAATTTTAGACCATGTTTCATTGCTGGAGTGCTAATATTTGTCGGATAGAAATATTTCATAGACTTATTTTTCCAATTGGGTTTTAAATTTTTTCGATAAGTGTATAACTCGTAACATCGCGAGCCAGTTATTCGAAATTGACGTTCTTTCTGCCAAACACTATAAAATTTTTGAGTTTCTAAACAAATATTATAAGGATTCCCAATTAATTGCTCTAAAAGTTTCTGGCAACATTCTCTCAGTGGTCGGAAGGGTTTTTCAGAAAGATTGAGTGGGATTGATGACGAGAATGAGTGTGAAATCAAACGTTGGATAAGTTGTAAGTTCTCAGGAGGTACAGTTTCAATAGTAGGTTGTTGCAGTGGAGCATGCCTTCCAGTTCTGTGATAAATATATTCAAAAACGTGTGAAAATAAAAATTAAACACAACATGATTAGAGAGTCATAAATTTTGATGAAGTAAATGTTACATACAAGTCATGATTAGAATTGATTGAATTATTCCATCGAAATAGTAAAAAAGTTTAAATTCATCGGCAAATATATACAAAATTGATTAAATTAAAAACAACAATTGTTTATATAAACAGTGAATCATAAAATTGTTTTCATGAAAATTTACTTCAACAAAATTTTCATTAAAAAAAAAATCAATCATAAATAAATTAATCATTCACGCTCGTACGCATGCTCTGACAAAGCTGATTTTAAATTTTTCGAAAAAAGTTTTTCCTTGATTGACTTCTTGACATCATCACTTAGTTCCTTGTGATTTTTCTTTATATAGAAGCAGCCGTGTTCACTCAAAGGCTTTGGATTATATTGTTCCAAACAAGCATTGCGAGGTGCACTCCAAAGACATTTCCTGTCTGTTGATGAAACCGTTTTGAAGCCAGCCAAATCATTACTAAAAAAAAATAATCAAAATATAATTAATTTGGCTTGGTAGTAGAAATTACATACCAAGAAACATTGAAAAAATATATCCCACTGTTTAAACTTACCGTGTGCAAAACACCAAAACACCAGCACTATGTTTACATGTTCCACTGTTCCCAGCTGTACAGCTGCACACTGAGGAAATAACCTTATCAGTTTTACTAATAACTGTTGTTATTTCGTGAGGATCTCCCCGAGTATTGGATGATTGTATACAATATGATAATAATTCATACTGCTCTTCATTTTCACTCAAAATTCCCGTATAAATTAAATGATTCGCATTGACAACTTGCTCGCCTTCAATAAAATTTCGGCTTTTCGTTGTAGACTCCAAATAATCCAATACTTTGCACATTGATAAAAACATTTTTTTCATTATTAATAGAACTTAGGGTAATGTCCTTTTTTAATGTTTATTATTAATAAAATTTAAGAAACGGATTTGTTTACATACAGTTTACATATGACATTAATCAGCCGACCCGTTTTCGCTAGTTCAAAATGTAGTCACCAGTTCGCGTGATTGCAACTCCCACTTACCAATCGGTCGACCTTGCACTCTGGTCTTGACTGAAACCGTCCAAAATTCATCGTAGAGTTCACATGACAGTTACAAGCCAGAAAGAATGTCACGTGGTTGATATCAAACTGACATCCGAGTCAGTGAAAAACAATTCTCAGAACCATTAATTTTGGAATGTCGCGTGGTTGATAACGTGGGAAAGGAATTTAGAGTGGTTAATGTTACACATCAGCAGTCCTGTCGTGGGAAAAGAATGCGGGACGGTAAAAAAGTTCTCGTCCCCGCTGCACCGTCCACCGTTGGGAGACGAGTACCACATGCAGATTTTGACCTTCGGTCGGTAAGATTGTCGGTAAAACAGCACGATTTTGACTTTCGACCGCGAAGAATTGTTGGTAGAGCAGTGCGATTTTCACCTTCAACCGATACAACTGTCGGTAAGGTTGCACGGTTTTGACCTCAAGCCGGTAAGGCAGACTGTGACGTGATCGCGAAAAAGGGTTTGAGTCAGGGGAGCATGTCGGTAAGTGTCAGTAACAGGAATCTGCGTGTAGAACCCCCATTGCTATACTACTATTCGACGACGAAAAATTCAAAATGGCTGGTCACTGACAACGCAAAAATCTCATTATCAAACTGTCTGTCGGTATTATAAAGCAAAAATACAGGCGACGCCATCTATCATAGCACTCACGTCAGCAACACTATTGTAGGCTTGCCCCTCGTGGGGGCACATACCGACTGTCGGTAAGGTAGAAATCAGGGGCAAGTTTGCCGGTATGCCGCCATTTTGTGGTCCAGAACCCTCTCATTATATCTACCACGCAGTCAACTTTAACATTCGTACTTTGTCGAAATTTATGGTTCCATGAATTTCCAATAATCACATTACCCGCGTTGCACTGATGACAAACTTAGACAGTTGATCGCACCACGTGGCACGTGTTTCCACAGGCTTCATGTCCTCTGTCACGACGGTCTCGTTGAAGGCGCTGGAAATATTGTACTGCGTGGTGTATTACCGTTTTCTGTAACAAAGTAGTTATAGTCTCAGTGATTGAACATGTACTGAGCGAACAGCAGCTTTCACCCATACCTGAGACAACCCACAAACAGTCGCATAGGTTTTGGTCTTGAAACTTTCACTTTCAAATATTTGTTTCTATCTTTTTTAGCACATTGAAATGAATAAGCTTCGAAGATTTTAGAGCTTTTGCTACGTAAGTAATAGAGAAGCACCTATTCTTGCTTTTTTCTAATATTTTTGGTTTTTTGAAGTTTTCATCTGACTGAATAATAAAACAAATAAATCAACAATACGATTTTTCATCTTTGACTATTACAATATTTTAACATAGATTCAATGATAAAATTCGTTTTTTTTCAGCAGGCTCGTAGTTTGAACTTTGATTTACACGAGGAAAATTATGCCTCACCTGATGGTCAAAACTTTTAGGTAGCAAGGATCCTGGTTTCTCGAGCGGTGCAATCATTATAACCATCGAACCTGGTTGTTTCGTCAGACATCAGATGCCAGAGTGAATTTCATCAGGCCATCGCCACCTTCTTGTTATCAGTTGAGGCAAAATTGAAGAGCAAGATATACTACAGATCATAATGGCTGAATATCCCATCATTTTACTTCAATCGAGCCAATAGCGATAAGTTTGTTACTTAGCCGTTGCTGCCAATTCATTCTACCGAGGAATCATTCTGTGCACTATTGTATTTCAAGCATTATCATTGACCAGCATTGGTTTTCAAACTTCATACCATTTAATTTGGTATCTTATTTTGAAGCTTACTTTTACTCTCTTTGGCATTAAATTCAAATCAATAGTTTTTCGAGTCCTCAATTAGATTGTAGGGTTTAATTTTCCTGGGGAAACCGAATCAATTTAAGTCTAGAATTGTTAAATAACTTCAGTTAAAAATTTCTTTAAATTCAATCTTAGTTGAGGGTGTCATCTGGCTAGCTAGTTGCACGATCACTTAAAACCGAATCCAATTTTACACTCTTTATAGGGTCCTACGCTAAGACTGAAAGCTTGTGAATCTCCATTTACCGCAATTATTTCTGCATTCCATCATTAAAAATTAGATATTCATTTATTTTGATGGAACAAGGAACACAATCTTGAATCCGATAAGTCAGTATCCTCGTAATAATGTTCTGACATTACTCAAAATCATGAGTGTCCTTGAAGGTGATTGTGTCGTCAAGGCGCATTTTGAGAAAGTTGATTTTCAACCTGTGTCACAGGATGTGGTCTACGTTCCTAAGTCCTACGCTTTCAATTAGATTTTCTCTGTTTCGAACCGCACTAACATAAAGTACAGAAATCATTCTAATAAATCTCATAATACTTGAATTTTCAATTTGAGTATTAGGTTTCCTTTATTTATTCAAGCAAACATCATTGAAAATTTGCGAAATGAACTCTGATAATCATTATACAATTTTCAATAGTAGTAGCAATAATTTATTGATCGGAAAAATTCATTGACTATCGATTATTTGTGAATTTTGTTGAACTATTTTCGAGAAAAAAAAGATCAACAGACCTGTTACAGATAGTGAGATATTTAAATTTCTTGAACGCTTGGTTTAATGTTTCATTTTCAAAAGTGATAAAACTCAATGTTACCGCCTGAAATCACAAGAGCGTGAGAAAGCTGCTTAGTTGCTTGAAAGTGGCGATGATCTTTGTACGTGTGATAAATTGAATGGGCAGATAACAGTAAATATTAGAGATGTAATTATTCTGGCCGTATCACCTGTTGATAGAATAAAATTCCATTGCTATTCCTAATGTACGAAATAATAAAATTGATCAAATAAAGTGTTTTCACCTACCTGCTTCGTTTCGTCCAAGCACCCAACATTTGGACAGATTTCTCATTTCAGTCGAATAAAGCCAATTTTCAAAGAGCATTAGCTTCAATTTTCCGAGTTACTACCTCGACTGTTAGAGATTCTAACCTCAAAAATTTGAATGAACTACATCGCCGTCAGAAACAGAGTTCGACAGCTGAAACTCGCAGTGGCCAGCCTGCTCTAGCAGCTGACAAAACTCGCGCATGCGCATTGTATGTATAGTTTCAACAGATTGTCCCGGTATGTATGTACACTAATTTTACGCATGCAATTTACAATTAGATATACTAAAAATGCAAGAGTGAATTTAAAAAGATAAAATGAACAACGACAATTGCGAAACACTCGAAAAACACTCGCGGAACACACTCCAAAAGAGATAAACTCAGTAGAGATCAATGAACACGTACGTCCCGCCGCAAGCCGCGAACTGATGCCACTGGAACTTCTGAGTAGCAGTGCTGTTATAGTCGTAAAACCAAACATGACAACAGTCGAACCAATTGGCCTCTTATGACGATCGAAAAATATATTCAGTACGGAATCAAAAAATTAAAAATTTACTTTAGTGAAATGTGACAGTCGCAGTAAAATATGATTGGTTATAACATTTTATGTTTGACCAAACATCAAAGGTGAGGTGTGGTAACAGTCGTGACAATTGTCGGGTGGATAAACACGGTGATTTTGAATCGCCCCAGGCTAATATCTCTGAAACTAACCAAAATATGGGAAAACATCTTAAACGAAACCTTTTGGGTGTCGAGGGGGAAAGGATACATGCAGTTATATTTTTTGTAGATAAGCGGGCTGAGCTACGGTAGAGGTCAACTTGGTTTTCTATTGACGAAACGGTATTGTTTTTCTTGCAGAATCTGAAAGAATATCAGATTCTGCATTCAAAATATCTGGAAATATTTAGTATAAAAATAATCACGAGATGAGAGCTGAGCGGATTGGATCATAACAGGGTGGTCATGTTATTATAAAATACTCAAAGTACGAAAATGCATCACTAAATTAAAAATAAGAATTACACATATGTTTGTACATAAGTATAGCATTGACAACATTTCATGCAGATTTCGAAATTGATATCATAGAATTTACTATAATTTCGTAATGATTCATAGCCACGGGAAGAATTAACAGGTGAACTCTGCACTCAAATCTGGAAATAATCCTTTGCGAAAATTGAAAGTCCCCATAGTGTTCAAATTGGCACAAAATTCATCGGACCAGTTAGGACTAGATAGATTGCCGTGAGTGGTGCCCCCGAAGAGATATAAGAATAATAAAGATATAAAGTTATTGGCGGCGAGGCATATGTCGGCCCTTTTGTATGTGGAAACGTCCGCTGAATAGAGAAGGAAGAACGATCAGACAGCCGTTCCTCTCTCTCTTCAACGGCAATAGCGCGACAGGGACAGACACGGCTTAGGGACTTGTGATCTCATTCAATGCCCGGACGCTTTGAGCGCTGCCTCACAGCCTCTATCTTAATATCTCTATGGTAAGAATCAGCCGAAAGTGTAATATCGAAATGGAAGAAGAGAGAAGAACTAGTGTGTCACTGCTACCCTTGTTTAATAACGCGTGTTAAACAAAGCAACTGGGATGCACTGAGCTCCCCTTTTGTTGGCCCAGAAACTCCATTTCTTACATCTTGAGTGCCTCAAATCAGCTTTCACTTTCTTTTTCTACCACCCATTATTCAAATGAATTCTTTCTTTTTTTGAAAAATCAGCAGGAATTAATGAAATGAGTATTGTTAACGAGTTTGGCGTTATTTCGATGTCGAAGACCATTTTATTCGTCCCACTCGTATTCAAATCTGTGGTTGAGTCGAAGAGGTCAGGTTATGCCGCCCGCGACGTAATATTTATGCTTTGCTAGCTGTCAACTGGGTTAGGTCATACGTTTCTTCTGCTAGCTGTTAGTCGAGACTAGCTATATGGACTACGATTCACCGTCGATTGTTCGAATCTATCATTTTTTTTTGAAGAAGTGGAAATTATCAAATTGAAAGACGGAGAAATTACATGCTTGTTGGGATTTCGATCCCAATGACAATTTTATTCGTCCTAGTTATATCAATTTTGCCGCATTGTCAGCTTCGTCAGGTTATGTGTACTCTGTGCTAGCTGTGAGTCGAAGGGGGCTGAATGGACTACGATTCCTTGGCGACTGTTCAAATCAATTTCGAGGGTGTAGTTCACAGAGTTGCCACGTGATTTGTTTGTGGCAGCACCAGCAATACTCGCTAGCAGAAGTTATTACCGAGCCGCCACTCTGTATCTGCGATAAAGGATGTAAAAGCATGATTTCGGCGTGTAACGTTAGTAAGAAATGTCGCCCAAATGAAATGTCGGTGTTTTTCGTAATTGCAAACCAGATCAGCTGCTATTTTTTCATCTCACCATCAAATTCTACCGCACAGGCCTAAAAATGTGTGTTACGTCAGCGCTAAGTGGCATCATACCGGATAGTTCGATCTATGCAGTGCAACTGTGAAAATTTTTTCATTGTGTGAGTGGTTACTGATCTGTAATGTTTTTTTCAAAATTCGTAAAAACAAAAAAATCGCTTATCTTTTTCCCAAAATAAGGTATTAGTTGCCCAAGTGTCGTTGTGATCGCTTCAACGGTGTAGAAGTTTTGGCATCCCGCGTTTTCGAAGTGTACCACGCTCCTTTAATAGCACCTCAAATCTTGACTCCTCAGGCTTCGCCTAGGCAATTTGAGGTCAGAAATGTGATAGTTTTCGAGGGTTTTCTCTGCATTGTCTGCAAGTATAACTACTAGTGGAGATAAATGTAGGCAGGACCAAATTATCTGGGGGCGAGTTTGGAACTATACTTATTAATTTTGCTATAAAGTTTCCTGTTTGGATGTTACACTTCGTCGCCGGGTTTGAGCGTGGACACGTCATCGTTGACGCGTTTATGATATTGCGCTTGTTGTCTCTCCTGTGCGCGCTTCATCTCAAACTAGAAACGATGTCGCAACTCGTCCAGCCGTTGTACACGATCCAGCCACTTCTGGTTCCTTGCGGTCTTTTCCGGTGAGTAGGTGTCTCCAGGTCTTCGTGGATCCCAGACATTCAAGAAATGAAATGAGCTGACTACCAGAGTGGAGTGGATTGCCATGTTATACGCCTGACATAGAGGCGCGATTAATTCATCCAACATGTCGTGATTATCGTCGTGCAAAAAACTTGATAGCATCGGGATTATGTTCTGATTCGTTCGCTCAACTGGTTTGGCCTGCAAATGGTACACGGGCGTAAGCACGTGCTCGTTGTCGTGTTCCTGCTTCAGTTAGTTTATGAATTTGTCTACAAATTCGATCCCGATATCCGTTATTACTCACTCTGGAAATCCCCATCGGTAGAAAACTTGCTTTATAGCCTGAGTAATTGATTTTTCGGTGGCAACTGCAAACGCTACGCATTCAAACCGTCGAGAGTAGTAGTCGGTGATCACCAGGAATACGGTTTTGCCTCTTTTCAATCTGGGCATCGGTTCCACGATGTCGATTGAGATGCTCTTCCAAGGGCGTGAAATTCCCTCAGAGCCACTTATCCTCGTTTCTTCGAGTTATCGGCCTTGTTCTTCAAGCGTGTCTGGCACTGTAAGACAAAGTCGCTGACGTCTTTGTACATGCCGGGCCAGTCATACTTCTCTCAGATGCGGTGATACGTTTCTTCAGTGCCCCAGTGACCCGTGTTGATTGGACAATGATGTCTCTCTAATATAGAAAGAATTTCTTTCTCTTCAACGACCATTTTCCAGGCCATCTTATCTTCCAGGATGCTTTTTAACGGGTGTGGGCGGCAGTAATACAGCCTTCCATCGGTTCCGATCTTGAATTTCGGGCATACGCTCGGTTTCTTGTTCACAATCTCGATCTTTCTGTTAATCCATGAGTTTGATTGCATAAGACGCAATCTGTCTGTTGTCGCGGTGGATTGTAAAATTTCTTGCCACGTGGCTTCTTCAGTTTGGCCTTCGAATTATTGAGATAGGTAATCCGGGGCCTCATGTTCCGAGCCTTTATTCTATCGTGATCTTATGCAACAAGAGTTTCAGTGCCCACCGGGCAAGTCACGTGGTTGGATTTTCCATTGACACAAGGTATTTCAGGCAGTTATGATCGGTCACAACTCGAAATGGTGATCCCCCGAGATAGCATCGTAGCTTATCCACTGCCCATACGATTGCGAGGCGCTCTTTCTCCGTCGTCGTGTATTTTGTCTCGGCTCCTTTCAATGCCCTGCTGAGAGAATAAGTCAGGTGTTCTTCGTCCGGTCCTTGCTGGGTGAGGAGTGCCCCTATTCCTGTGTCGAAAGCGTCGGTGTAAAGTATGAATGGTAGCTTCGGATCTGGTGTTGAGAGAGTCGGAATGTTTTCTAGCGAATTTTTGATCGCTTGGAAGGAGCTTTCTTCTTCTTCGCCCCATTTCCAAGGTACTCTGACGCTCGTCAGTCTGTTAAGAGGTCCTTGGACTCTTGCTATGTCCTTGAGGTGACGGTGATACCAGTTCACTATCCCGTTGAAGCGGCGTAGACCTCGTCGCTTCCTCGGCCTTTTAATGTCCTTTAAAGGAGTGATTTAGGCCGAGTCCGGTCGTAGGGTATCTTTGTCAAGGATAAACCCAAGGAATTTGACTTCGGGCACTGCGAAGTGGCTCTTCTCCAGGTTGACTTTGAGTTTCGCTTCGATTAAAACGTCGAACAGCGTCTCCAGGAGTAAAATATGGTCTTCGTAGGTCCTCGTGGCGATGATCCAGTCGTCGAGATAGACGAATATCTTGGCGATCAGATCTTCGCGGTCCATCGTGATCAGTTTTTGCCGAATTCTTTCTCTGAGTTTGTCCATGAACTCCTGAAACGTCGCTGGCGCTACGCAAAATCCGTGTGGCATCCTTTTGTATTGAAACAGTCCTTTGCCCTCGAAGATGAAGGCTGTCAAAGGCTGTGACTCTAGATCCATGGGAATTTGGTGAAAGGCTTCGCTAAAATCGATGGTGGTGATGAAGATTTCTTCATGAAGAGCATCCAGGATTGATTTCATATTTGGTAGCGGCCACACTGACATGACCGTCTTTTCATTTAGTCTTTTATAATTGATGCAGAAGCGGAGTTTTCCATTTGGTTTAAGTACGAGGAGCGGAGGGGTGGCCAAGGACTTTGGCTTTTCTCCACGTACCCTTTGGCGCGCAGACGATCCATTTCTGCATTCAATGCGTCACGTATAGCCGGTGGTCTTCTGTACGATTTCAGTTGTATGGGCGTGGACTCGGTTAGGATGATTTTATGCGAGATTAGGTCTGTGCAACCCATGTCGTATGCGTTGAGTCACTCTGACACCCACGACAACAAAGTATTCAGCTGCTCTGTCTCCGGCGCTTTGAGACGTCGCATCTTATTTGCTGAGACTTTGTACATTTTAAACGGAATTTTAACAGATGACACTACGACACTTTATGTGTTGTTATCGTAAACTCGTATACCCCAGTTAAGCCAAAAGTCCGTGCCAAGTTTAATCTCGTTAACCAACTGTTCCATGATGGAGAACCACTGGATGCTACCCACATTCACAATGTCAATCATAAATGATATGTGCATCTGGGGAACAATTCTCTGATTGTCGGCTAAGGTCACTGGTGCTGCGATTGTGTCTTCTTTTCCATGTTCGATCGCGTGGTGTTTGATCGACTCATATACGTCTCTATGCACGAAAGAGAAATTTGCGCCTGTATCGACGGGAGCAAGAAATCATTTTCCACCGATAAATACGGTTGTATACTAAGTTGCTGAGCAGGTTGGAGGTTGCTCTGGTATAGTCGAGATTATCCCCCTCGCGTATCTTGGTGCTTTCTCTCTCAGTGGAAAACATCCCGGTACTTTCGCGCCGCCGAAGGTAGTTATCTCTGGCCCGCCGAATTTGCAGTACAATTGTAGTCTAGCGCAGATTGCGTCTTCTTCGTCGCTGTCTAAATTCCTCTCCTCCTCCTTCTGTACGGGACTGGCCCAGCGGATGCTGGCGTTGCCTGCAGCAGCCCTTCCATCTCTGGTCCCTCCCGAGCGTGCACGCTCGTGTGGCGTGGCTAACCGCTCCTTCGCTTTCCCGGGATTTTTAGCTCTTCCCCGCCCCTCTGCGTTTTGGGTTTTCATCTGGTGAAGATTCATCTTCTTCTTGGGACGCTTCCCTATTATGCGGTGTAACGTGGCATTTTTGATGCCCGTTACAAGGGGCTCCTTGAACCCTGGGCGGAACCAAAATTTAGGAATTTCCGAAATTAAGTCGCGAAGTTTCTGCAAAAGAGCGCCAGGACTAGAGTCACGCATCCGAAACTACGAGAGGGGACACCTTAGCGAATAGCGTAAGATATTTCAGATTTTTTTTGTTTTTTTATTTTTCGAGCTACAACGACATCAGGCAAGAAGTCGACACCGAATTCGAGGAAAGTGCGAAGTGGCGGACTAGCGACAATTGCGAAGGAAGGATGTCGAGGCTGCGGAGGGGGAGCCGACGCAGATCCCCGCATCGCGGGAATCCAAGGTGGACGTGATTTCCGCTTGCGGCTGGCGCGCCGCAGCCTCTCCCCCTTCACCCCGCCAACAATTGACCAGCGAACTTGCGACGGACCGACTAGCGACGAGGGAGCACCACGCTCACCGCCAAGACGTCATGGAGCTGCGCGGAGGACGAGATTGCGAGCTAGCTTTAAGTTCTGCGCAGCGATGCTATTGAAGGTGCGCGTCGAGTTGCGTGATCGACGAAATCGATGACGGATCGAATATTGCGTATTCTTGTGGGTATGACGTCACGTGTGGGATGGCGTATCGAGATCCGTGTTGCGGCAGGTAGTACGTTTTCGAAACCACTCTAGTTCTGGCGGTCGTGATGAGTAGTCACGTTTTGGGGAGTTTCGCGAAGTAATAGAGTCGCCCAAAAATAGCGAGGGGAATGGAAAGGGGGTTGCAAGGATATAGAAGGTAAGCGCTGCTTCTATCCCTGCTATTGAATTTCGAGCATAATTGTGAAAGGCTTGCCGAGTACCGAATAACCGTTTTGGATTTGCGTTGTAGAGAAGTACTCGAAATTCTTTTGCCGATTCTTTTGCTTGATGACCGTAGCCTGAGTACGCGTGTTAGAGTAGAGTAAATTTTGCGTTCCTGAGAAAGTTGAGTAGAGTCACGGGTTTTAGTTGAGTCTTTCTCGTTAGTGAAATCAAGTATAGCCGAATTTCGCTGTACCGGGTCGAGCCGCGTTATCGGGTTTTTTAAGTCTCACCTCTCGAGTAGGTCTGGAAGTGCCGAATTGGAGTGCTCGGATTAGCGGGTAACGTCTTGGAGGATTTTGAAAAGATTTGATATCGGATGCGTTGCGATTGCGTATAGTTTAGGTTACGTTTAGTTGCGCCTGCATTGAGTTCCGTACCCGTTAGTTAAGATAATGTAGATTGAGTTGCGTTACCTTGAGCTTGTGTTTAGTTGAAGTTAAATGTAGTCGTGCTTGCGCTTAGTTGAATTGCCGTTTAGTTAAGATAGTGTTTAGTCGAGTTGAGGTGATGTATAGTCGAAATTGCCGTTGCGTTAAGCAGCAGTTGAGACGAGAAGTTTGAGCATTGAGTTTTGGTTGCGTTTAAAATACAGTAACGTTTGCGGATTCGTTTAGATTCAGGGCAGCTCGCGGTAGCGTCGAAGCTCCGAGTCAGGTGGGATCTCGGGTGAGATTGAGGACGCTGTCTGTTCGGTAGTCCGACGGCGCACCGTCGAAATATTAGTTTTGGTTTCGTTTCAAGCAATAATCGCCATGGAGAACAAATGGCGAATCTGCAAATTAAGAATTGCGTATGAAGATTTTGTGATCGTTGAGTGACGTTTTAGTTAGGGAGCCGCGAGCTCATTAGAGTAAGAAATAGAGTAGGTTACCTGTAATTTTCTGTTTAATTTTAGACTCGCGATGAGCGATTTTTGGATTATATTTTTTTTGTTCTGTATCACCGCTATTGGGAAATATAAGATTTCATTTTACTTTTGTTACATAGCGTGTGTATTTCGAGTGTCTCTCTCTCTCTCCAAAAATTACCCCTTCCCTCTCCGCGGTACTGAGCTATCGAGCATATGCCCGAGGAATAGCGCATTAATGATTTTGAGGCGTGTTAATCACGCCAGGCGCCCAACAAAAACTTTGCGATATTGTTTTAGATCCAGGGTACGTCGTGGACGCCAAATTATTGTGCACGCGGTAAATTCTCGGTCATTTTGTCCAAGTGACCGAGGAGCGGGAAAAATCCACGTCACAGCGCATACCACTTCTGGAGGTTTGTGCCTCTGTATCCCTCGTCGTGGGCTCCGTGGCTTTGTTGCGCACACCACTTTTGGACCTGTTCGCCTCTGCGCTGCACGTCATGGGCTCTGCGTTTTTCTTGGTGCCGGGTGTTACCACATATTTTCTTCGGCATCCGCCTGCAGGTGGTTCAACCAAGATCTCCTCTATAGGAAGGCCGGCCATCGGCTCCTCAGCCCCTGCCGTCTGTTTCCTCGGTGGGCTCACCTCCTCCTCAACAATCGGGACAGCGCGACTGTTGTGTTTCGTTTGAGTACGTCCTTGTCATTTGGAACGTACGTCATCAGAACCTTCGTCCCCCAGGCTCCCCGGTGTTGAGTGGACTTCAGGCCTTTCGACTGTGGTAAATTGTGTTGGCGGTGTTTCTGACGTAAATTGCTTCGCATATACAGCAGGTTTTAACTCGGTGTTGGATCTTCGTTTTTATGGTTTTGCAGCCTTTCACTTCTCCGGCAAGTTAGCTGTGGATTTGCCGGGCCGTCTTAGTTTTTTGGTTTCCAGTCTTTGTTGAGTGGGCACTTGCAGGTTGCATTGTTTATGCTCTTTTTATTGGACCTGAAGCAGCGTTCGACCATCGGTTTTGTGCAATGGTCAGATCGCCGTCCTCGTTCTAAACAGTTCTAACAAATGGCCTCCCTCAAAGCCTCGAGTCTCGTCTCGTCCAGGTTTTCGTTTTCTGGATCAAACGTAACCGTTGTCGGGTGTGCTGCGCCAGACTGGCTTGATGTTTCGCTGTCAGATCCGCTAGACGTATATTCCTCCTTTGTTCATCCAGGCCTCTTCTTCTTGTTGGTCCTCTTCGCGAATCAGATCATCTTGGGTGGTGGTTTGTATCGTCTGGGATTGGTATCGCCGAGGTCTCTTTCTTCGATCGCTGCGGCTTCTGCTAGCTGGTCGAAGATCTTGAATTTACGGTTTTTCAACTTTTCAAAGAATTCCGGTCGAAAATGTCGCACAATCCAGTCAATCCGTACATCATTCGTGGGCTTATCCCTGAGCAAGCTAAATTGCTTGTCGCACCAAACAATGAATTCGCGTGCAGATTTATTCGCTCTCTGTTCACTTTCTACAATCTGAGCCCACATTGAGCTGTTGTCAAGTTTCAAGGGGGGAGCCTGCTTTAGAGGCTTCGAAAAATCGATTTTTTTTTTTCATAAATGTCTTCCTAAACTATCCAAGAATGTGTCCCTAAAATTTCAGAAGCAAATTCGAAATATTTTCGGAGTTACAGAAGAAATAGTGAGCAAGCGTCGAGCAGGTATACGAACGGCCGGATCGGATAATCGAGTTTCTGTCTGTGTTTTTAGCAATTTCTGAGTTAGTTATTTGCAATTCGTGTAAACAGAGTCTGAAGGGCAACTCTATGGACCAGAAATCCCTGATTAGCATATTAATGCGGTAAGTTCAAGAAAATTACGATTTTTTTCTATACGAAAACTTTGACGCGTGATTTCTCGGTTTTTTATTATTACGATTTTTCGTAATTGGCGGGAAAGATGAGGAAAAAATCGAACGTCCTATCGAAACAAGACAAAATGGATTATATTCAGGATTAAATTCTCTTCTAGTTGAACCTCAAAAACTTTAAGAAAGTTAAGATTGACCCACTTTTTGAACAATCTGAAGAGAATTCTTTTTTTAATTTGCAAAAAATTATTGAATTTTTCACTTTTTGTTGAATTTTCTTGGTTTAACTGGAAGCTAAACTATTGAAATATTAAATTTTTTTGGGTTCTTTGTTTCAGATGGAAATTGCGACCTGCATCTTTCCCGCCGCACGACAAATGCACACTCGCGGCGCCTCGGCGAAATGCTTGTACCACGCACAATATGACATGTATCTCAATGAAAAAATTTGAGAAGATTGTTGACATATATAACAATGAAACCTCAAAGTTTCGTTTTAATCGGATATTCCTTTCCTTCCCAAAAAAATCCTCGTAGAAAACGATTTTTTGAAGCCTCTAAAGCAGGCTCCCCCCTTAATAGCGAGAGAAGTGATTCATGTGACATGGGAGGTATGTCTCTGAAGAGTGAGACGTAAAATGTATTGAGTTGATCGGGGGAGAAAAAATGTAACGGGAATGATGGACTCGGCTTAGTCAGACCTAAGTATGCTAGTTCTTTCCAAATACGAGGTGGTTCACAGGTATTGCTGAGTTTGGCGTACAGGAAATCATTTTTCGCTTTTCTTAGTTTAAGTGTGACCTGGTCTCGAAACTGCCGATATACTGCAAATCCCAAAAGGCTGTTCGAACGCTTAGCGTGCTTATAAAGAGTGTTCCTTATCCTAATACTTGATTTAAGTTCTGGAGTAAGCCATGGTGTCACAGGTTTAACAACAATGAAAGAGCGAGGTAGAGCATGTACATCGAAGGCAGTACAGAATGACAAGCTGATAGACTCGACCAGTGAGTCCAGAGACTTAGTAGTAGAAAGACCAAGAAACGTAGGTTCGATGTTGGAAGTGAGCATTGAGTTTGAAGTGGATATAAATTCAGTATCACAAAATTGACTTCTGGAACGGCGTGTAATTTTTAGAGGTTCAGAGAGAGCCAAGTCGAAAGCAAACTTACGGTGAAACATATCATGACCAGCAATGGTGCTTCAGATTTATTAAAAGATAGTTATTCATCCGCACTATCGAGATTTACTACGTCGAGCCAAGAGTCAGAATGAGCAGTGTGATGAGTAGCTTCAGACCGTACAGGGAAGAGTGAGTAAGAATGAATAAAATCTGTGAGGGAATTCGATTCGAAAGTATCCAATAATAAATTGCAATTTGAATCATCTGCAATAATAATGTTTTTATATACATGACTAAAGCTAGTAAGACTAGAAATATAATCGTTGAACAATAGGCCTTTAGGCCTCCTATACATAGAAGTAAAAGCACCGATTCGCCATTCGGTTGAAAGATATCAATAATCAGAAGTTCTGGAGAGTTTGAGAACTGACTCGGTGGTGAAGCGAGAACACTTGCTTTAAGAGGTATATGAATGACGCATGCTACCCCACCACCTATTTTACCCTCGCGATCGTTCCGTATAATGAAATAATTTTTCAGTTTGACCAGATCATCATGAATGCTCGAGTGTAGCCACGTTTCAGAGATCGAAATAATGTGAAAAAAGTGCGTTTCAAAGTTAATTTTTATTTCATCTATGTGGGCTAATAAAGAATTTGCATTGAGCTGTGCTATTTTAAGGTGAGGTGGCAATGGAGGCAGAGATACGACAGTAGGGGCACAGGTCTGGTTCCTAACGATCGGGCTTGCGAATGGCCGTCAAATCAACTTCTCCAGTTCAGCGGCAGTACACATACTAATCAAAGGCTGACCATTATCTTTTCTTACGAAAATACTCAAATTTCGTGTCCAAACGAATTTATAGCCGCACCTCGTTGCAAGTGCTTTAGTTTGGCGCGAAAGATTATAAAGATCTGACGGAACTAGATCGTTAATATGAATATTCTGATTATTTTTCATGCCAAAGACCTCGCTAATTATTAGTTCACGTTTATTACGTTTAGATTTTATAACAGCCTTTCGAACTGCAGAGAAAGTGAGCCTGACAATAAACGATACAGTCGTACGCGTCACGTTATGATCAGATGGAGCCTGAATCTTCCGGCTGACGGACTGATTTTTCCTTTCTACTACTCGCACAGATAGTATGTGGTTCGAGAGATCGCCTATTCCCAAGCTCACGAATATTTTTTTGACCATGTCAGTGGGTGATAGCTTAAGTCCTGGAGAAAGACCGGCAATAATGATCTCATTGGATACGGCTGATTGAGACACGCTTAGTTTTGCGTTTAAGTTAGTAATATTGCTCGATGATTGAGTACGAGTTTTCGCGAGGTTCATGATCTGAGAAAAGTGATTAGCAACAGTTTGAAGAAGCTTTGGCAATTCTTTCAGTGTGACGTTTATCTCATTTATGACACGTTTGTGTTAGTTAGCAAAGGCAGTAAAATTTGATTCAGAGTTACGAAATATTGTAGCTATGGACTCCAGAGTAATTGGTTGCGTAGTCTGGGATTGGGAAAAATATAAATCGAACAGGCTCTGCGACCCGGGGGTATTTCCAAACATTGTCGCAAGGTTGTTAGCACAGCAATTATTTGCAGATTTATACTCAAGGTAGTATGTAACACAACCGGGATGAAAAACTCGAGAGCAGTCTATACAGGATAAGTGATTATGAGCTATAGTTTTTTGCACTTGTAGCAAAGATTCGACATGCGAATAAAATACCGATATTATCGACGAGTTAACAGCAACAGCAGCAATGATCCAGGCGTCAGATAGATGGCGATAGTAGTTTGGCTCGTTGATCGATGAAGTAGATTTAGCATAGTCGTCGATTTGAGATGACAAGCTGTCGACGAGAAAAAAAGAGAAACAAAAGTAGAGGTGAAAGGATAGGTGTGGGGGCAGGATGACAGTGCGCTGTCTGCAGATTACACACGTCGTTGATGTTGATGGCTAAATATGATACACTAACACACAGCTCAGAGAATTATACCCATGCGCCGTTGATCACCAGAGTACGATATCGGTGATAACGATTATTCTTTTATCCAGGACGAACAGTTCAAAAAAAACCACAGGAACCCTCTAAAACTAGGAGAAGCGGGTCAAAATGTGATAAACTTGAAGCAATAAGCAGCGTGCTTAGATCTGCAAAATACTAAAGAGAGAGAAGGACTTCCATTTCCGATTTGGATGTGAGTGTCTGGTGTGAGATCTTTCTCTTGTTTAAGTGGAAAGGCGAGAATTAGCGGAATAGAAAAGGTAAGGAGAAAAGGAAATAGGGCAGAGAAGCAGCGGGGAGGACCAGGACGGGCTGACGAGTGAAGGGAATAGGGAGGCAGGAGCAGAAGGGACGGACAGGTGAGAAAAGGATGAGAGTTGTTTGAGGTTAGTTGGAGAGAGCGGCGGACGGCAGGAGGGAAAGATAATATAGAAGAATAGGCGGGGACATCTAGGGAGCAGGAAGGATAGAGCAGCGACAGATGGGCGGCAGGCAGATAAGGTGGGGAGCGGTGGCGGAACGAAAGAATATGAGCAACGCGGGTGGCCAGAAAGAAGGGGCAAAGAGAGTAGAGGCGGAGAAGAAGAAAGGGCGGCCGGGTGTAGTAGCAGCGATAGGGAGGTAAAGGAGTCATAGCTTGGGATCGGCGATGACGGTGATAGATTTATGAAAAAGAAAGCCGGAGAAGGTAGCGGTGAAAGGGGAGGAGGGTGCAGATGAGATACAGGAGAGAGAAAGAGCATTTGGGAAAAGCAGGAAAGTTCACCGGTCGCCAGAGGGCAAGGCAGGGGAGGAAGGGCAGGCAGAGGGAGGGAGTATACAGGATATGCTAAGGTTGATTAGGGAGAAGTTGAAGATATGGCTAGAGGAGGTCAAAGGGCAAGGAAGCGGGCTCAGGGAAGAAATGGAGAAGATTAAAGGGGAAATGACTAGAAGGGAAGAGCAGTGGGAAGTAGAGAGGGGGAAGATGAAGGAAACAATAAGAGACCTAGGTAAAAGATTGGAAGAGGTAAAGGGGAGGAGAGAGGGGGAGATGAAAAGGGTAAAAAAAAAGGCTAGAAAAATTAGAAAAGAAGCGGGTAGAAGGTGGGGGGAAAAAGCAGGGACAGGGGAACGCAGAAGTAGTGCAGGCAGCAATAGAGAGGTTAAAAGAGATGGAGTGGGCCATAGAGAGGAAAGAAAGGCAACAAAGAAGGGGAAATATTGTATTGAGAGGAGCGAGAATAGAGAAGGTAAGGGAAAAGGAAGGGTTGAAAAAGATTATGCAGGTGATAGGGGTAGAAGTCGAGGTAAAGGATATGTGGGAGGTAGGCGCGAAAAAGGGGGGAGAAAAGGGGATATGGATAGCAAGGCTAGGGAACAGGGAGCAAAAGAGCCAGGTAATGGAAAGAAAAAGTCTCCTAAAAGAGAGGAAGGAGAGAATAGAGGAGGATCTCACCTGGGCAGAGAGGAAAATGAAGTGGAATTTGAGGGAGATAGCAGCTATTGAGGAGAGAAGGGGAAACAGAGTAAGAATAGGGTATGCAAAGATTTGGATGAAGGGGAAAATGTGGAAGTGGGATGAGATGGACAGGTGCTTTGGGACGGTGCGGGGAGTGAGAGGGAAGAGGGGCGAAGGAAGGGGAGGAGAAAAGTAGGGGAAGGTGATAGGGATAGGACAACGAGTGACGAAAGGCAAGAGGGAGGTATAGAGGCACAGGCCGGGGGACGTAGGGAAAGGCAGTCGGGGGAATGGGCAGTGGGGAGGGGCAGAGGCAGGGGGGGGCGGGAGAGAAAGAGGAGAGCGAGGGGAGGAGGTGAGACGGAAAGGGAGGGTTGGAGAGTCGTTTTCTGGAATGTCGCAGGGCTTGCTAGAAAAGACGAAGATTTTTGGAGGGGTCTAAGGGAGTGGGATGTGATATTTTCAATGGTGACATGAACAGAGAAGAGGGGGTGAGAAAGGATTAGGAATGAGTTGCCGGCAGGGTATGAATGGGAAGTACAGTATGCGGTGAAAAGAAATAGGAAGGGAAGAGCAATAGGTGGAATGCTGTCAGGGGTAAGAGAGGAGATAGTCAGCGGGGAGGGAGGGAGAGTAAAGGTGAATGAGGGAATGATAATAAGGAAAATAAGTGTAGGGGGAGAAAAATGGCTGGTAATAGGGATATACGTAAATGGGGATCTAAGAGAGTAGATAAGGGAATTAAAGGAGCAAGCAGAAGAGGCAGATGAAGGAACAAAGTGCTAGCGGGGGGCGATTTTAATGCCAGGACAGGGCAAGAGGGGGAAGGATGTTGGGGAGAAGGAGAGGAGGAGAGTAGGAGTAGGAAATCAGAGGACAGGAAAATAAACTCAAAAGGTAAGCAGCTAGTGCAATTTTTGGAAGAGACAGGATGGGCAATAATGAATGGGTACATAGAGGGTGATGAGGAGGGAGAATTTACGTATGTAGGAGGGGCGGGGGTGACGGTGATAGATTACCTCGGAAACAGCGAGGTAAGGGATAGGATCAAAAGGATAGAGATTGAGGATAGGATTGACTCGGACCATCACCCAGTAAAGGTATGGATGAGGGGGAAAGTGGCCAGGACAAGGAAGGGAAAAAGGGTAGGGGAAACTAGTAAAGGGGACCGGACCGAGGAGGGTAGGATGAGGTTTAGAACGGGGGTCAAATGGGAGGGGGTAGAAGATGCGGATGTGGCCAGGAGATAGAAAAAAGAAAAGGGAAGTTTAGAAGAGCTTTAGAGGTAGAAGGGAGGGGGAGGGAAGTGAAAAAGGGTTGGTGGGATGAGGAATGTAGGCGAAAGAAAGCGGAAGTTAGGCAGAGTCCAAGGAACTGGAGAAAGGGGGAGGGAAAAGGGGAAGCGTATAGAAAGGAAAGAAGGGAATATTATAAGCTATGCGAGGAGAGGAAAAAGAAAGAAAATGAGGGATTCATAGAAGAGGCAGCAAAAGCAGGGACAGTAAGCAAGGTATGGGAGATAGTTAAGAGGGAAAGAAAGAAGTGAAAGAGGGTAAATGAGGAAATAGGCGAGCAGGAGTGGAGGGAGTATTGCATGGGATTATTAGCGGGAGTGGAGAACAAGGTAACAGAAGACGGGGCGACAGCAAATAGGAAGGGGGACGGGGAAGAGGAGATGCAGCGGGAAGAAATTAGAAAGGTTATAGAAAAGCTGAGGGACGGAAAGGTACCAGGGGGGGATGGAATAGTTAGCGAGGTATGGAGGTATGGGGGGGAAGAGATGGAGCAGTGGGTATGGAAAACATGTAGTAGAGTTTGGGTGGGGGAGGGCTGGACGGAGGATTGGAGAGAGGGATTGATAGCGCCAATAGTAAATAAGTGGGAGGGGAAAAGGGTAGAAGAGTATAGGGATCGACGTTGATGCCAACATTATATAAGGTGTATGCGATGGCACTAGCGGAAAGGTTAGAAAGAGAGGTAGTGGAGAAGGAGATGATACCACATAATCAAACTGGCTCCAGGAAAGGAATGGGCACAATTGACAACGTGTATGTGCTGAACTATTTAATCAATAGACGGGTGGGAGGGGATAGGGGAAAGATGGCGGCGTTCTTTGTGGACTTGAAGGCGGCGTTCGATTCGGTGGACAGGAAGGTGATGTGAGAGACTATGGAAAGATGAGGGGTGAGGGAAGGGCTAAGGCTAAGGATAGAGGAAATTTACAAAGAAACAAAGAGTCGGGTGAGGAGCGGGGGAAAGGTAGGAGAGGCGTTCTGGACGGCGAGGGGGGTAAGGCAGGGGTGCCCGCACAGTCCACACCTATTCAACCTGCCGCTGGCGGATTTAGAAGAGGAAATGGGGAGAAGGAGAAGGGTTGGAGGGGTGGAGTTGACTGGCGGCAGGGTATGGACGTTAGCGTATGCTGACGATATAGTGCTACTAGCGGAGCGTGAAGAGGAGATGGAGGTAATGACTAGGAAGTTAGAAAGATATATGGATAGGAAAAGGCTGACGGTAAATGTAGGGAAATCAAGGATCATGAGATTTAGGAAAGCAGGTGACAGTAAGAAAAAAATAGATTGGAGAAAGAAAGGGAAAAGGAAAGAGCAGGTTAAAGAGTTTAGATACTTAGGGTATATAGTAAAGTGCAATGGGGGACAGGAAGCACACGTGAAAGAGAAAGTATGGAAGGCAGGGGTAGTATGGCTAATAGTATGGCTAGTATGGCTATGAGGCAAGTATGGGGGATAGGAAGAAGAAGGTTTGGGAGGGATTGGGAAAAAAGAATTTGGTTATTTGACAGGCTAGTATGGACGGTAATAGAGTACGCATCATAGATATGGTGGTGGAGGGAGTGGAGGGCGGTTGGGGCGGTACAGGATAGATTTTTAAGATGGACGTTAGAAGTGGATGGGCGAACACCGGGATAGTCAGCAAGGGAGGAGCTACAGAGGGAGAAGCTAGGGATTAGGGCAGGGAGAAGGGCATGGAATTTCGAAAGGAAGATGGAGAGAGGGGAGGGTAGCGAGTTAGCTAGGAGATGTTGGGAAGAGATGAGGGAAAAGGTAGAAGTTAGGAGGCAGGCATAGAGATAGGAAAGAGAAAGAGAAAGTTTCTTTGCGGAAAGGGGAGTAGCGAGTAGAGAGGTAGTCGCGAGAAGGGAAAGGGGAGAGGTGGTTTTTAGGGAAATAGAGAAGAGAGAGAGGGAAGAACAGAGAAAAGAGAAGTAGGAGAAAATAG
The DNA here is from genome assembly GCF_021155785.1 of Neodiprion fabricii. Taxonomy (NCBI): domain Eukaryota; kingdom Metazoa; phylum Arthropoda; class Insecta; order Hymenoptera; family Diprionidae; genus Neodiprion; species Neodiprion fabricii. The sequence continues at coordinate 14,162,843 of NC_060241.1, read as the reverse complement.
GGCAATCCAGATATAACAGATGGTACAGGTTGATGAAAGGAGAAGGGAAACCAGGCTATCCGGGAAAGGGCTGGGGGGAAAAGTGGTGGACCAGGGTGGCAAGATTCAGATTAGGAAGCGAGATGAAGGAGGCAAGGTACTGGGAAGAAGAGGAAAAGAGAAGATATAGGGTGTGCGGGGGGGGAGGAGGAAACATGGGAGCACGTATGGGAAAGGTGCGTGGGATGGGATAGAAGGGGGGAAAGCTGGCAGGAGGGGGTAAGGGAGATGTTAGGTGAGGAGGGGGTGGTAGAAGTCTGGATGAGAGAACTGGAAAGGATCAGGAACGTACGAGAGAGTGAAAGAGTGAGAGATGAATGGGAAACGGAAGTCGAGTAGGATAACGACGAATAGAGATTGGAATAAGGTAAAATAGGATAAGTTCAAGTAAAGATAAGGATAAAGAATAAGAAACAGATAAGAGAGAAAGTAAGGGAATGGCAATGCAACGGCACAGGGCACAGGCAATCACAGAATAAGTAAGGATAAGGTGAGATGTAAAAACAGGATAAGAATAGGTTAAGAAAACATGTAGAACCACTGTAAAAGGAGAGAAAAATGGGAGTCTTTGTAACCCCAAGGGGCACAATGAATATCACATACATACATTGTGACGGGACACCTGGCTGGCGTACCGACACCTAAAGTTCAACGCGTGCCCCCAAATATTGTGCTTGGAGGTGACAAGACCAAATCTCACTACCCACTTGATAACCCCACCACATACCGGTAATCCAACCAAATCGCACGATCTACCGTACCCCTTCTTCAGGGGACGCGACCAATCTCTATCCCCGAAAACGGCGAAACTAGACAGTAAGAGTATAAAAGACGAGCGCAAATGTGGATCTATTCATCTATCATCTATTGAGCCACACGCCCAGGTAGATCTACGAACGATTTAACGCGAGGACCCATCCGTGTTTATATTCACGGAGCATCCCACGTATACGAGGAGCCGGATATCGACGGACCCACGATCAGGAGACGTGGAGTTGTCCTTCCAGGAATCCTCACACACCACTTCCCATCAAAGGAGGGCATTCAACGTATTAACATTTTTACTTGTTTTTAATTAAAATTCCTTAGGTACTAAGGAGCCGTGTCTGAGTAAAGAACAGCATTGCGTCTGACCTTATAGCTCAGATACGGTGATCGTCTTACAATTCTCTGAACCATAGGTAGGGCACTTGAACTTGTAGAGAGTCTCGGTCATTGCGACTGAATGTCTTAATACAGGTGACGGTATGTTTGCGTAGAATTCCCTTTCATTTGACTACCACGCCAACAATATTCAGTCTTGCCATCCGCAAACTGAACTACTATTTAAGTCCTCCTGACTACCATGCTATCTTACAAATAATATTCCGTCTTAGTACTAACTAAACGAATAATTATTAATATCGAAACCAACTGTCAGTAACGACTCCGCATTGTCGAATACCGTCCCTCTGATGACCAGGCTATCACGTAAATAATATTCAGTCTAGCCATAGGTGAACCGAACTATTATCTAAGTCCTTCCGATTACCATGCTATCACGAAATAATATTCTGTCTTAGTTCTAACTAAACGAATCATTATCAATATCAAAACCGACTTGTCAACGACAATCCAGCATTGTCAAATACCGTCCTTCTGACCACCATGCTATCAAGCAAATAATATTCAGTCTTGCCGTAGGCAAACCTAATTATTATCAAAGTAAATCAGGAAGTGCTATTCCTTCCTAAGTTACCACAAATTTCTCAAAGATAAAAAGGAAAATAGATTCAAAACTTTACATCCTGTCTCTTATCCCGCCTCACAGGAACAAAACATTCACTCATTATTTCAATACTTCCTTTCCGGAAACAAATATTTCGCATCACGAGACATCTTCTCATAGCGATCGATCTGTGCGTGCTTCACACACACACAGATCAAGTTTGACCCTCAACCGTTTACACGGCCTATGATGATGGGTTTATTCCACTCGTGCCTTTGCACATGAGGGTGAGGAAACAACTTCTGAGGCTATCTCGACGACCAAGTTGAAGCGGTCAAACTGTTCAAACTTTTCCAGGAGTTGATCACACAATCGACAAGTAATCATTCTCCACCTTCCTTCCGAGTCCAGAGACCGAATCCTGCAGCTCTATCCAAGAGACAGGAAATTCTCAAAATTAATATGACATTCGAGCTTGCGCGAAATCTCCACGTTATCTCATATGTTACGCGTGAAATTCTGACGAAGTTCAGCCCGTGAACAAACTCGAACCGTTTCAACATACATACTAAAGAGAGAGAAAGAGAAGGAAAGGGAGAGGGAGAGGGAGAGGGAGAGAGAGAGAGAGAAAGAGAAGTCTCGTTAAAGTCTTCGGGTTTTCAAATGAGCACCTTTTTTCACAGCCACTTTGTCAAACACCTGTTTCTGCACGAGGAATTTTTCAAAATGCTAGAGAAGTTTCAAACAGCTGTTCGAATTTGTACAAAAGGAGACACGCTCAACCTCCGCCGAACAAAAACGAACCAGCCAATCGTTCATGGGGTGTACACCATGTGATGTGCAGGCATAAACGTAACGAGGGAATGGCATAAGCTGGGAAAATTTTCTCAAGAGCTCGCTACACGCTTTTTTGGTGATCGATTTTTTTCCCATCACATGCCCCACGATGATATGGTTGAAGGGTATGCAGGCTCAGATTTGCTCACAATAAAGAGTCATAAAACCCAAAAACTGTATGTGCACAAACCATCCGGTCAAGAGTTGGCAAGATAAGATTTTTCTCACGCCAAACACTGCTCACTACCTGCTTTTCGTTGACCGATTTTTCCCATCACATGCCCCCACGTTGATAAGGGTTGGGGTGTGCAGGCTGAGACTTGTTCCGTCATTATATTTTTTCATTCTTTAATGGCGGGTCCAAAGCTTGAACCCCCCACCACCACACCCAAATTCTTGCGATCTATCGGCATATATCAGCTCAACGCATCCGATGGAAAATTATAGTGAGGGTGGGTGGTATATGAAACGTAAGCCTATTCCGATAGTCACTCTGTTCTCATCGTCTCTTAGCTTCGTAAGCGTTTTTAATTCCTTGCGGACGGATTTTGAGTGCAAGTAGATCGGCGCACCGGCACCCGGTTGGCCAAGCCCTGGTTGAGTTAGAGTACTACTCGAAATTCGTATGCCGATCTCCTTGTTGATGACCGTAGCTTGAGTTTTCCGCGATAACGCGTAAAGTCAATTTTGTTCCGGTAAAGTCTCGCATAGAGTCGCGGTTTTGAGCTGAGTCGATTTCGGTTTTGAATTGAGTGTGGCCGAATTCCGCTGCACAGGGACCCGTCGAGTCTGCGTATAACAAAAAGTGTCATCTTTCGTGTAGGTCGCGTATCATCGCGCGTGGACGCTCGGACTAGCGGGGTGGTTTGCGAACTGCTCGGGGATGACGACTACGACGGGAGTTTGGATGCGCAGTGATACGCTATAAGCAAGCACGAAAAGAAAAGCTTCCTAGAATTATTAATTTGGTCGCGATTAGCGCGTCGAGTCACGTTCTTTTGGTTTAGTTCATATATTATTGTTCATCAGTAAGGTGGAGATTAGCGCACGTAGGCATAAGGAATTTTCTAGATTTATGAACGATCGCAGTTAGCGCATTTATTATGATTTCGGTTAAGTTTTTGTCTAGCGGTTTATTGTTACGTGACGGTTAGCGCCGTGAATAGTAGAGGACGGTCGCGGTTAGCGCATCGAGTCACCACCCTTGTTTTGTTTTTTTCTTTTTAATTATTGTTTGGCAGTAAAGTGGCGATTAGCGCCCGTAGAAATGAGGGGTCATCCCGATTTAGTCATTTAATTTCCTTTCTTTTTTTCTGTTATGTTATTTTTTTTTCTTTTGTTTGTTAGACCTAAGTAGTTGAGTATGAGTCGCAAATAGAGAATTACGAATTATGACTTCTCGTGGTATTTTGAGTCGCAGTGAGCGAAGTTTTAATAACTATTTTGTTTTGTATGGTTTTTTTTGTTAGTATTATCGTTAGAAAAAAATATATTTGTCGATTTTATCAGTGCTTTGTAGAATTACGTGTTGGCGTACGTGTTTCGTATCTCTCTCTACCCGAAAATTATCTCTTCCCTCGCCATGGTACTGAGCTGCCGAGTATATGGTCGCGGTATATCGCATTACCGATTTCGAGGCGTGTTGATCACGCCAGGCGCCCAACAAATTCTGCGTTATTGTTTTAGGTCCAGGATACCTCGTGGACGCCGATTTATTGTGCACGCGGTAAGTTCTCGGTCATCTTCTCCGAGTGACCGAGGAGCGGGAAAAATCCACGTTACAATATATACATATATGAATGTCAAGTATTATTGAATGATTATGATATGAATCTTATCAGGTTTAAAATATTAAGAGGATGTACTTAAGATTATCCACCATTGGTTCCTGAATCTTATGAATTATTTTGACGGTTATTCGATAAGTTAGTTTCACGAGTTAGTTTCATGAGTCAGTTTCACGAGATATAACATCATTACTTATTTGCGAAATATATTCTATGAATTCTGCTTTTACATTCCGATAAGATTGTTCACATGCAAAATTGATGGATTATATGTATTCATACGAGTTTCTGAAGATCTGTATAATTCAATCTTTTTCTGATTTTTTACCCGCACCTCATTTTCAGTCACATCGTGTGTGGGGATTATTGTTTGAGCGGCAGAGAAGAAAAACGATCCTCGTAGTAATTGGTCAGTTTCATCTACCTCAAACATCATTGGTTGAGGCCGATGTGGGAAAGTTGAATCTTTAGGGTGCTAAGTAACCTATTTAAACCCGCATCGTCTGAAAACTTGCACCCATTTTTCAAACTATACTGACTGCAACAACGAATATCAGAAAAAAATGGTTCTTGATCTAGAGAGATTTCTGTAACTACCAAGTTTCATCATCTTGCTCATTATACATGTTTTTATCGTAATATGTTTAAGAGTTTTTGCGTTGTTTAATTATTTGTGTTTATATGTGCAAAGAAAAGGTTTGCAAGTTTTGAGAATTCTTCCTTTTGATTTATTGTTCATTGTTCGTGATAGTGTTCTGCTTAACATGGTTTTCGCTCTTTTTGTTTAAAGTGTTTGTGCTGCATTTTAATTTAAATTTTGTCGTTTATCCATGTTTACAGTACCTGCTGTGGGCTCTAGGGTGAGTCAGTACAAAGGATTTCAAATAACGCCGCCAAGAGGGCTGACAAAGTTGTAAAAAACTATTGGAATTGTGAATCGTGTTAATGTTTATAACATCCTCATCGAATCTAATACCCCGCGATTGCTCCAGATGAAATGATGATATATATATATATATATGTATATATATATGGATCCGTTTCGAGAATAATTCATCGATTTCTTCGTGTGGATTCAATTCCAAAACCATCTTGCGCTTAACATCGAATGGCACGTTTTCGTCAAAAAATGACATTGCAGCTGCCTCAGCATTCAGGTACCATAAGTGGTTCCTGAATTTGTTAAGAGTGACATTCGCGACCTCTTGATCAATCGACTTATAGTTGTAGAGGTTTTTCAAAAACTGTAAATCGTTATTTGGCGCTGCTGACGCAAGTGGAGCAGTAAACCATACTTCAACGTATAACATCACGATAAATATCGATGTGTCTCGAACCGCCAATCGTTCCCCGTTTGTCATTGGATACTGTTCTCGAAACATGAACATTTTCAGGCAATATATTGCTTTCGCCATCCACCGTGCGTGATGGAATGCTCCCGGGTAAATGAACGTGACGTTAGTGGATGGGACAGATTGAATAAAAAGGAGGGTCAACTCCAGGAACTCCTTGTAGTCGTCTCTCGGTTGAAAATTTTTCAATGCATTCTCTGCAAATGATCTTATTCTTTCAACGTGGTTAGGTATCAAAATTCCTTTGACGTATTCATCTTCGATTCCACTTCTGTAACTGGTTGTGTCTATTTTTTTCCATGTGTCGCGGAAATTTTTGAAGAGTGGAACGTTTGGCCCAGTTGTAAGAGGCAATTTTAGTTCGAATACGCTGCGCAACACCAATTCGAAGATGTGGTGTCTGCAAGTCAAGAACAAAAGACGTGTTTGCAACAGGTTCTCTAATAGTATTGCTGCACCGTTCTTATTTCCCAAATTGGATGCCGTTGTGTCACAGCAAAGAGCCTTTACTGATTCGCAAAGTCCCCAATCTCTTAGGACATCATGGATCGCATTTGCTTGGGTTACCCCTTTGCTGTTTTCCAATGCTGGAACACCAAGGAGCTTTTCAACGGTACCATTTGTAACGACAACAGGTAGTCTATCAACCATTGCCCGTTTTGATAGATCCATTAATAGTTTTCCATCCCAGTGTAAAACGAGAGCGTCCAAAGTTTCAGTTTGGAAAACTTTTTTAATTTGATCAGCTCTTGCTGCACGCACTTTTTGTCGATATAATCGAATCGATGTCCGGTTGAGAATCAAAGATCGTAGATCAACGTTCAGAGCGTCCGCTATTGCAGCAACTAGATGTACTGCATCTCTATCACTCACTTCACATCTATCGAGGACGGCAACCACTTTGTTATTGAATATATTGATATTCCCTCGAGATTTTTTGCACGCTGATGGCCCAGCTTCATCTTCACTGTCGTTATCAAGAGAAATATTGGAGTATGTCCCGATACTTCCTTGAGTCAGAGTTTGAGAGATAGGGTCTTCTTCACTTGACGATAGTTCCACGAAATTGTCTGAAACGAATAACAATTTTTTTGGAATATTTTTCATCTAACGTTCAATGATTAAATAATATTATAAATAAAAGCTATCACTTACCTATCAAATCAATGTCCATTCGACTTTTGGATTGTCTTTTAGACATAATTTCGTTTCGCCTTTCCTCTTCTCTTTCCATTCTTTCGAAAAATTCTTCGACATTGTTGATAAATCCGACGCGACCATTTCGTCTTTGATTTTCAAGAAACGTCCTTCTTGTTTCATCAACTTCTTCGAGAACATTTCCATGAGCAATATCAAATAAATTATTCAGTTGAGAAGAAAAATGTTCTTCTTTTTCGCGATTTGAAGCTCTTGTCTTGTGTCTTTGCAAACCTGTCCATTCCTGATGCAAAGCCAAAAGTTTGTCTATACAACGGGACTCGCTTTGAATCGGCAATCGCGCTTTGTCCCAAAAAACCTTCACTTCTCTTATGACTAATCTTGCACTATCCCGTGTATTTAATTTCACTTCTCGAATGTTGAAAAACAGAACTTTCAGCACTTGTTTTTTTGATGGCAACTTATTTCCATAGATCTGAGTATCAAGGTCGCCGAGTAAAAAAATATTTCGGCGTGGATCAGGCTGTACAGTCATTACGAAATAAGGTTAAGGCACATGCCGCTACAAGTCCGTGAGTGTTTTTATGAGGATGGTGACGGGTGAAATTACAGGGAAAACTGTCGTACGCTAGTTAGTTCTTATTTCCTATAGTCACACGGATGAACGTGCCGCGGATGATTTATCGTACAGTGATAGCCCGTCTCTAATTGAGACCAATATGACACGGAAAAGTTTTAACCTATGAGAGTGCGCGCGATATGTCGAATGTACGGGAGATCCGATGAGAGAGAGCGCGATCGGGTAACCAAATAAAAAAACAAAAAAAAAAACAAAGGTGAAGAAATCTAGGAGACCTCTACGGCCTACGTGCGCTAGTCACCGTCTTAATAATACTCTAATTCGCAAAAAAAAACCAAAAACCAAAATCGGACTCGATGCGCTGCCCGCGATCGTCCTCGACTACGACGCTACTCGTCACTTAATTATACACCGCTAAACAAAAACGTGATCTAGATCATACTCGACGCGCTAATCACAATTGTGATTGAATCTAGCTGATATCTTATTTCTACGGGCGCTAGTCGCCACTTTACTGATGCACAAACATCCGTAAACTAAATCAAAAAGACGTGACTCGACGCGCTAATCGCGACCAAATTAATCACTCTAGGAAGCTTTTCCAATCGCGCGAGTGTATAGCGTATTATGACGCATCCGAGCTCCAGTCGTAGTCCCTATTTCCCCAAAGTTCACCACCCTTTTTACGTTCGCAGACTCGACGAGACCCCGTGCAGCGGAATTTGGCCGCACTTAATTTCACTCCGAAATTGTTCCCCACTCGAAACCGTAACTCGACGCGAGACTTTACAGGGATCCCCTTGACTCTACGCGTTATCGCGAAAACTCAGGCTACGGTCATCCTCAAGGAGATCGGCAAACAGATTTCGAGCGCTACTCTAACTCTAAGATTACGTGGGCCGACCGTTTATCTGTGTGCTAATTTAACTTGCGCTCGAAATATGCCCGCAAAGAATTATGAGCGCTTACCGCTCCGCAGCCACCCGAGGAACTCTCCTACTCCAGTTTCTGCCATGTCACACACAAGTCTCTATTTCTTTTTTTTTTTTTTTGAATTTTTGCTCTACTCAACAGTCGCGAACTGTCGCCAGGACTCAAGTGACGAGTCCTGCAAATCGGAGCCGCAATTCGAACATGCCCCGAACATAGGCGCCATCCATAGTCAAATTTTTCCCGATCGCATTGGGGTTCTCGTTACGCAATTCTTACAATCTAGCGTATCGCTATCGTTGAATTCCGCTGTCGCGGGGTGTTGATTGGCTGCCCAGTCTCGGGTACCCCGTAGCTTGGCAGTGGCGTAGTGATGACTTCGCGCGGGTACCTGTCGTCAGTTGGGCGACGGACGGGGGCTACGGCTCGCCGGCCACCAACGGGAATCTCGTCCGCCTTGGATTCCCTCGCGGCAGAGCTCTCCGTTGGCGCTCTCTCCATAGCCTCGTGCGAGGCCCTTCTTTCGTCGCGATCCGCCGCGATTGCCATCCAGTAACGTCGTTCCGATTTGCTGCCGATCCCCTGTCTAAAGCCGCATTTACTCGCCACCCAAAAAAAAGTAAACAAAAATCCTGAAAAGTCTTATTCGCTAAACCGGCGATGGTCCCCTCTTAGAGTCTCGGATGCGTGACTGTTGTCCTGGCGCTCTTTTTTGAAATGAGCCGCGGTCTGCTCCGCGTGCTCCCTAAGTCTGTGGTCCGTCTAGAGTTCGGGGAGCCGTGTGGAACGCGCAGTAAAAATGCCACGTTACAATATATATATATATATATGCACCTTAGGTATATATATATAATATATATATGTATATTGTAACGCTAAATTCTGTTACTGTAGGAGGAGGACTTACCGTTGACACTTTTGCGCGATTTTCCATTTATTCAAAATAATAAACTATAACAAAATCAATTAAGTTGGGCGCCAGACGCGTTAGCTTTGATTCTTAAACAATAATACGAATCAATGAAAATAACACGAATCCGTAAGAAAAACAAATAGAGAACCCGTTGTATGGCTGGCTAGGCTCAGGTACGCACACGCACACGAAATGGTAGAGTGGCGGTATTCAAGGCAGCCGACAATAATTACAGAATTAATGAAAATAATGAAATAAAGAATAAACTCATGTCAGAAGGAAAATGAACAGGTCGATCGATCATATATTGTCGAGAAGGTTACATGGTCGAGACAGGCAAATGAAATGGTATCGACAACGGTAGCTAATAAAATAAGCAATTGTTGTTTACAATAATTTCGGTGGAATAGAACTAAACGGTCGCTTTGAAACGAGAGACGGCAGTTAATAGAGAAAAATGAACGTAGGTCGGGAGATGCGATATAATGCAAGAATTCACTTCAAACTACATGTCACTGGGTGACGTGATCTTACCCAAGGTGCAAATGACGCTGCGAAAATTATTATTCTGTCAATTGGAAACGAGAGAACTTCACTGAAATCGGTAGAAAACACGGTAACGATAGCTTGGTAGATAATACGACGAATGTACCATAGGTTATAACCAGTACGAGAGGTTGACATTCATTAACAATGTACAAAATCTGTAGCGTAAACGATCGACTGGATAACTTTCGGTATAATTATTCATAAACGATAGAATCAATAATTTATAATAATTACGGACCGGAGGGATTGAAAATTAAATTAATATATATATAATGTGATTTATTTTGGAGGTTAGGTTTTGCAAATTAACAAGACATGGCGTTGCTCTGAAAACAAAGATTTTTATTTTATCCTTTTTTTTCCTTCAGGGATCTGTGCATCTTATTATTTCATTAACAAACTCTCACCTGAAAACAAGGAGACGACATTCATGTTCTTTATTTAATTTGCCGATTTCTCCTTGACGTTTCACTATACTGTCTTTTATTTTGAGCCTCTTTGACACATGGCTCTTCTCTCTTATCTCTACCGTCTATAGCGACCCCGGGTTTACCGACATGGCGCATGCGCCTTTCAAAGAAATGTATTTTCTTTACATATTGTTACAACGGGGGGGGGGGGGAATTACGAAAGATCTAAGAGAATCAATGAGTTCTCTGTGCGATTTAAGCGAACGCCGAGCCAAAGAAGTCTCACGAACAAGGAATATTAAGAAAGAAAATAGATGTATTTGAACACAAGCTCTCTTTTTAAAGTCTAGAGACTGACTGTTTTTACAATAATATCGGTTGACGCAGCAACCTTATTCTTTTTAAAGACATAAGAGGTTTATAAACGTCTTTTATCTATGATGACTACTAGATCATTTAAAAGGGGACAAAACGGGTGATTTCACCCTTTGTAACATTACTCCCCCTCGAGGAAAAGAGTCGACCCGACTCGGAAAAGATAAACAATTACAAAAATGTGATCTAGCAGTCAGTGCTCGAAGGTGAGTTGGAGCTGTGGCTCTAAAAATTAAAAGACTCCCTTTTTACTATCTGGCATTTGCCCACAGTCTCAAGGTAAACCACAGAAAACCTTGAGCAGATAGTTGAGCGTTCAATTGAATTTCAAAATTTGTGTGCCTTGTTTTATAAAGGTAAGTGTTAAGGGTGAGTTAGTGAGTTCTTCATGAATTTGAAGACATCAAAATCATCCGGATCGTCGCCGAAAAGAAAATTCATTCCTCTTCGTACAACAAGGCGGGAAACCATAACTGGGAAAACTCTGAGTCCTAGACAACGGAAAGGTTGATTCCCTCCGAGAACCGGCACAGGAAACAGGAAAAAGGAACGGGTGACTGAATCCAAAACTTCTTCAAAAAAAACAGCACACCCTAGAGTTTGGAGGACTAATGTGAGTGGTGGTATAACAATTCAAATTCATCAAGTGAATTTGGGAGAATACACGAATAAAATAAATTAAACATGTAGTCAAAAGAAAAGGAAAGATCTTATCTGAATATCCGGAGAACCCAGGCTAAGACCGGACAAACAGTACAGCTGGAGGTAACATCGGGAACAGCCAAAGACGACAGATTCGTCGGGAAAAAAATCTATAAAAACTCAAAGAAACTGACATATGGGTTAGAAAAATAAGAGAGGATCGACCAATCGCTCACTACTTCATTCAAGCGCAGAACCGAAACACTCTTCAAGCCAAAGAAATCGATGTATCAAAATTTCTCGAATCGACGGAAGTCGAAGATCCCGACCTGTCAACGAACTTTCTAACCTTCAGAGAGCTACTGAAACGATGCTCTTGACTGATAAGGAGCTAAACGATCCAGATGAACGACTTCAGATTTCGAACGAGGGGAACGTCTAATTCTAAAAACAACGTCGTTAATCCGGTCAACAATAAAATAAGGACCTTCCCAATTACTTTGGAGTTTGGGACAACGCCCTTGTTGCCGCCGAGGTTGAAATAACCAAACGGAATCTCCCTTCTCAAATTGTAAATTTCTAGCTCTAATATCATAACGATCCTTAGTCTTATCGGAGACCATACGAATTCTTTCCCTAGCAAATTCATGAACCTCGTCCAATTTTTGACGGAAAACGGAATTAAAATACACCTGGGACGAAGTCACGGAAGGATTGACGCCCTTTTCTAAATCTGACGGAAGTCGAAGATCCCGACCCGTCAACATCATAGCTGGAGAAAAACCGGTAGTATCGTGAATTGCAGAGCGATACGATAAAAGAAATAAGGGAATCCACTCATCCCAATCTTTCTGATCCTGATCAACGAAAGAAGAAAGATAACGAAGAAGCGTCCTATTCAATCTTTCTACCATTCCATTAGACTGCGGATGCAAAGCGGTAGTACGAGTTTTTCTAATCCCTAAAATTTGAAGGAACTCCTTTATCAAATTCGACTCAAAATTTCGACCCTGATCTGTGTGTAATTCAAGAGGAGCTCCGTAACGACAGACAAATTCTCGAATGAAAGCTCGAGCAATGGTGCTAGCTTCTTGATTCGGAATTGGGACTACTTCTAACCACTTTGTAAAATAATCTGCTATCACCAGGGCATACCGATTTCCTGACCTAGAAAGAGGAAGAGGGCCTAGGATATCCATTGCGACTCTTTCAAATGGAGCTCCTACGTTATATATTTGAAGAGAGCTCTTCCCTTTTTCACGAGGTCCCTTCTTGGCTAAACAAACCGTGCAAGTTCTGCACCAATTTTCAACTTCAGCTCGGCAGTGAGCCCAAAAATACCTTTCTCTGATCCTACCTAAAGTCTTATTAGAAGCGAAATGGCCACCAACAGGTGAATCATGAAAGCTTGATGAAATCTCAGTTATCTTTTCTCTAGGAACCAGAAGCTGCCAACGTACCGACCTGGAGTCAGGTGATTCCCATTTCCTATAAAGCAACTGATCGAGGAGAAACAAGGAGTCCCACTGCGCCCAGTAAATTTTCAAAGACTGACTCATAGAAGATATTTCTTCCCACTGAGGCCTAACTCCTGTGGATTTCCAATTCCGAACCAGGAGGAGATCTGAATCTTTTCCCTGGGCGATGATCCAGTCTTCTTTGTTTTCAACGAGAGAAATTTGACGAACATTAAGCGAGGGATCTAGCTGTTTATTTAAACGAGAGCACTGTTTGCAATCGTCCCCGCACGGACGACGAGAAAGTGCATCAGCATTACCATGCAGAACTCCGGGACGGTGTTTAATTTCGAAGTCATATTGACCTAACCTCTCCAACCATCGAGCTACTTGGCCTTCAGGTGATTTGAACGAAAGAAGCCAAGTTAAGGAAGCATTGTCTGTCCGAATCAAAAATTTCCTTCCATAAAGATAATGATGGAAATGGCAAATAGATTTTACCATCGCTAATAATTCCCTACGGGTAACACAATAATTGCGTTCTGGTTTAGACAAGACTCGACTGAAATAACTAATAACGCGCTCTTGATTATCCTGAATTTGAGACAAAACCCCACCTATACCACAGAGAGAAGCGTCAAAATCTACGATGAATTGAGAATCGGTGATGGGATAAGCTAATATCGGTGACGAAGTTAATAATTTTTTAAGGAGAACAAAGGCTCCTTCGCATTCGGGAGTCCAATCGAAAACAACTTTAATTCCTGTAAGAGCATGGAGAGGTCTCGCTATAGAAGCAAAGCCCTTAACGAAACGTCTGTAATAAGTACAAGGTCCTAAGAAACTTTGAACCTTTGCTTTTGAATCGGGACGAGGCCAATTCAAAACCTTTTCTATTTTAGAAGGATCTGTCTTAACACCTTCCGCTGAAACGACATGTCCGAGAAAAGATACTTCCTTTTTGAAAAAATGACATTTTTTGGGACTCATTTTTAGACCAGCTTGGAATAAACGACTAAAAACCTGCTTAAGATTTTCCAATTCCTCATCAAAAGTCTTACCAAACACAATGATGTCATCGAGATAAACTAAACAAATCTTGCCAGTCAGACCTTGAAGAGCGAATTCCATCGCTCTTTCGAAGGTAGCTGGTGCATTACAAAGGCCAAAAGGCATAACTTTAAATTGCCAAAGTCCACCTAATCCTGTGACAAAAGCTGTTTTCGATTTGTCTAACGGATTCATTTCGACTTGCCAATAACCACTCTGTAAATCAATCGTAGAGAACCAACGGGCACCAGAAATTAAATCAAGGGTATCTCCTATTTGAGGAAGCGGATATGCATCTTTCTTGGTGATCTCGTTCAACTTCCTATAATCAATACAAAACCTCTTGGAACCATCTTTTTTATTGACCAAGACAATGGGAGAAGCCCACGGACTAGAAGACGGCTCAATAACATCTGCTGTTCTCATATCCTCTACTAATTTTTCAACTTCCCTGCGACCATTTAAAGGAAGCCGTCTAGCTGCCTGTTTAATCGGAGCGTTATTCCCTACATCTATCGAATGCTTAGCTATGGTACATCTCCCGATGTCGGCAGAGTCTTTAGCAAAAGTCTCTTTAAAATCGTTAAAAAGGCAAACGAGACTGTTAGTCTGAGCGATATCTAAATCTCTAGAAGACCTAGTAAAGAGTTCCGTGAGATAAGAAGGAACGACTAAAGAGTCTGAAACATGTTCTAAAACGCGCAAAGACGAGAGGGTTTCTTTCTGTTCAGAAGAGTTAATAAACCTAGACGTTTCGAGGTTGATTTTACGATAACCAGAACAGAGAGTCGAATCGCCGGTAGAAATGACGCAGTTGTGAGCGGAAAGAAAATCTACGCCTAAAATGCCTTCATCTTCTATATCAGCTACTAGAACTTCATGTGGGGATTGAACACAATCCGCTACTGTTACCTGCACGACCATCTTACCTACTACAGGGGTAGTTGCTCCGGTAGCAGTGCGAATAGACACAGAAGGAATAATTAAAGCAAGAGACGAAATCATATCAGGACGAACAACGGAAATTTCGGCTCCAGTATCTATTACCCACAAACAACTTGGTCCGTTAACGGAACCTTTAGCATATAGGCCGGTACGACGCAGGCCTCTAACCACGAACTGTGAAGCAATAGGGCTGAGAAACTTGGAAGAAACCGATGATATCCGCCCTTTCGAAACATCGGTAGCTAGTTTCCCGAATTCTGAGGAACAGAAGGTTGCGCTGACCAAACCGGATTAGAGGGAGCCCTCTTGGAGGCATTTTTGCGCCACGAATCTTCCGCAGTCTTCAACTGACGGTCGAGTTTAAAACAATTCTTCGCGATATGTCCTCTTACGCCGCAAAACTGGCACTCTGAGACAGGCCGATTGGAGTTTGATCTATTGTAACGAGAGAAACCACTATTTTTCCTTCCTGGAAGAGAATCTGAGCTAGGCTGATTAACTGAAGGACGGGACGAAGAATTTTCTGAAGGTTCAGCTTGGCTCAATCGATGAAGTTGACGCGAACCTAAATCCGCCTCGTTTATGGCTTCTAATTCTAAGCCTTTAATAATTGCTTCATGTAGAGACGTTGGAGCTGCGAGCCTCAGATGATACCGAAGCTCCGGATTCCGAATCGCATTAATGAATTTCGCCCGAGCTATCTGATCTCTAGCCTTTTCTGCACAATCAGTAAGAGAATGTCGAGCGAGACGTTCGATGTCATTTCCGAGAGAGGCTAAATCTTCCTTGGGCCCTTGACGTCTATTTTCAAACTGAGTAAAATAAAGTTTGGAAAGATGTTCTTCGCCAAACCGGAGTTTAAGAGCCGCACAAATGCTGTCGAAATTTTCAGAATCCGAATCTGAAAGCGATCCAAGAACTACCAAAGCCGGACCAGACAAAGACGCTGTCAAATTAGCTGCTTTCTGGGACGGATTCCAACCATTAACCTTACTAATCATGTTAAACTGACGTTTATATAGACTCCAAGCAGACGAACCGTCATACGAACCGGGCTTCGAATTCGATTGTTTCGAGGGCAACTCTACAATACTCGCGGGAGGTACAGAAACCTGATTGAGTCCGAACGAGCTCTGAGTTTGCGGAGGGAGAACATTGACAGTTCCGCGTGATTTTAAAAAGGCCAGAAACTCTGACTGAATATCTACGCTAGGATGAGACGACGCGACAGGAGGCTCAACTACTTCCGAAATATCACGTGACGGAACATCGTGGCATCGCGGAAAAGAGCTAACCTGAGCTTGTCGCGAGACATGAACAGGTGGAAAATTTTTAGCAACAGGGGGAATTTCGCCTCCCCCATAAATAGCGTCAGACCTTGATTGATCCGGAATTGAATAAATGGAGGTCCTCCGTGCTGGGACCGGAACTGAAGGAAGAGAAGTCCTTCTACCTGGGGATGGAACTGGGCGTATCGGGAATTCCTGCGGCCGCTCCTGAAGCTTCTGCACACCTTGCAGGATCCCGATCAACGCCTGGGACACGATTTCTTGTTGTTGACGCTGTTGCGAGAGGAGTTCGTGCAGAAGATTCTGCTGTTCTTGTTGCTGCTGTTGTAGCAGTTGTTGATGTTGTTGTTGCTGTTGTTGATGTTGTTGTTGCTGTTGTTGATGTTGTTCTTGCTGCTGAATCTGACGCATCAGCAAATCTTGGTTTCCCTGGATTAGCTCCGCCAAGAGAGCTAGCTGGGGCTGAACCTCAGCTTCCGAACGACGAGAAATGGGCGGAAACGCTGGTTCAGAAGAACGCTGGCACGACGAAACGCGTTCGGCAGCTCGTCGCTCCGCGCGTGATGCTCTCGACGTAGGAGTTCGTTGCATTATTTTAAATACTTCTTTACACTCAAAATTCACTCAAATGGCACAGAAGAGATCCCGCTTCTGACACCAATGTTACAACGGGGGGGGGGAATTACGAAAGATCTAAGAGAATCACTGAGTTCTCTGTGCGATTTAAGCGAACGCCGAGCCAAAGAAGTCTCACGAACAAGGAATATTAAGAAAGAAAATAGATGTATTTGGACACAAGCTCTCTTTTTAAAGTCTAGAGACTGACTGTTTTTACAATAATATCGGTTGACGCAGCAACCTTATTCTTTTTAAAGACATAAGAGGTTTGTAAACGTCTTTTATCTATGATGACTACTAGATCATTTAAAAGGGGACAAAACGGGTGATTTCACCCTTTGTAACAATATATATATATATATATATATATATATATATACAGGGTGTCCCTAAATTGCCTCCCACGGACTAGCCAGCATGATACCTTGTTAAAATCCAACCGAGAATTTCTTTTCCGGAAGCTCGTCCGACGCATAGTTTTTGAATTATAAACGATAGCGCTAGGCCAATCAGAGTGCACCATTTCATCTGGATTTGCCGCCACGGAAATTGCTGTTTTGTTCGTCTGGGTGAATTATTATTATTCGGTTACAAAGTAAATATCGGCACCTCCCCTCACTCGCTGTTGTACCCCTTCTCGAGCGCTGACCTCGGTATTGTTGCCGCGGTACACGCTGCCGGCCGCACATCCATGGGCGCACACTTGTGTATGTAAACAGAAGCGCATCCTCAAGAATAAGGGATACAGCAGCGAGAGAGGGGAGGTACCGATATTTAATTCGTAAGCGAATAATAATAATTCACCCAGACGATAAAAACAGCAATTTCCGTGGCGGCAAATCCAGATGAAATGGTGCACTCTGATTGGCCTAGCGCTATCGCTTATAATTCAAAAACTATGCGTCGGACGAGCTTCCGGAAAAGAAATTCTCGGTTGGATTTTAACGAGGTATTATGCTGGCTAGTCCGTGGGAGGCAATTTAGGGACACCCTGTATATATGGGAATTTCCATTCTCAGCGAAAAACCCGAATATTCTTCTCTCTCCGACATATATATATATATATATATTGATCTATATTTCGTAACCAATTTTTTTGAGGTTGAGAGTAAAACGATAGAAATGAGATAATTGGTTACCCTACGGCGCAGTCACGAACCTGAATAATTAGACATAGAAAGAGATACGAAAAGAGAAAGATATGATTGTTGGGCGCCAGACGCACATGCGTCAAAAATAGATAATTAAAGAAAAAGATAAAGGTAAAGGTAAAGATAAAAATAATAGGTAAAGGTAGGGTCAGGTTCTACGACGGTTGTGCGCAGCTTGCTAAGTATAGACAAGATAATGGTAGAGGGGAGGGGTCGAATCCAATAGACAAAATAAGAAACAGGTGAAGCAGGAATAGTATCAAATATATCAATTAAGAAGCGATAAATTTAATAATAAGCCAGTAGCTGAAGAGATTGAGATACAATTACGATAAATGCGATAATTAACAATATTTACAGCCAGAGAAAAGTTAAGCGAGAGATTTAACAAATAACAGACCGTTTTTTGAATGAGCGGGAGATATGCGTAAGCTCACGATACTATGATTCGAGGTAATAACTAATACGGTTCTATAATGAATATGCAGAACGGAAAAGATAAACGGTACTTAAATTAAGCATTAAGCAAGTAAACCATAAAATATGAGAAGCGATTATACAACACATGCGAAATACAAAAATTGTAATAGTTATCTCATTACCAGAATGATCAGAAATAGGCAAAGACGGGGAATTATGAATTACAAGGTAAATTCAAGGCAACAGGTCAAGTAAAAAATTATTAGAAAATATAGGTACTAACAGATAATACGTAGTCTCCAGTTTGCGGCAAGTGCGAGAGAAAGAGAGATAATATTCGGTACGATAAAAATAAATTCAAGATAAGACAAACAATATTCAAGATAATTAATATGCACGTACGGCAAACCAAAGAGGCTACGGACAACTACGATCAGCGATGTTAGCGAAGAAAATAATGGAAAAGATGTTATGCGATACGGCACAATAGTCAAATGTCAAATGAACGACAAGCGGGACCACGCAGCGATGTAAGATCGCGCACGCGGTACACTCACTAAGATACGATAATCAACGGTAATAGGTAGAGAGACAGATGTGAACTAATCAGAGAAAATATAACGAAATAGCTATGCTCAATAGCTAAGATAAAAATTGATCCTTTAACGGAACGCGCTGCTAGACAGCGGGTTTAGACATTCAAATTATTCCAGAAGAGAAAGACAATAAAATAAAGCAATAGTCACTACAATGCGTGAGTAATAGTCAACCAGTCGCGAAGTTACTTGCAATAAGACAGAGAAAGGGACAAGATAAGAGATGAGAGAGAATAAGGTACGAGCCCAGGTGGCTCAAGCAGACCAACTGCAAGATAAACAGAGAAACAATACGAGCCCAATTGGCTCAAGCAGACCAACTGCAAGATAGAGAGAGAAAGAGATAAAGGCAAAGGTACGATATATTGCAAGTAATCTCGTGGCTTCACAAAATAGAAAAGGAACCTCACTTACGTAAAAGAAGATATAACAGGTACTAGAGAATGCGGTACGATAGTGAGAACTAAATCTGTAGATAGCGGTAATGGCACTAAATATTGGGATAGCTCGTCGTTATTATTCTAGAACTGAACGTAGAGTGACGAGATGAGCGATGATCCTGATTTTCTTCGAGCTGCTGTCACGTGATTCTTCCTCAAATTTGCGGTATTCTGATTGGACCAGCAGGTCGCATAGGTCTGGTCTACGGGTAGGCGGCGAAAATCCCTCGCCGCTTGTTTTTCTTCTCCCTCGACGACAGGTATCGAGGTATCGGGACGTCGGAAGGTGGTCAAACATGTTTTCCGTCAGCTGTGCGGTATCGTTGGTGAGAGGGGAGGTCGTACCGCTCATGTGTTGCGATATTGAGGTGTGCGGATAATATTACGTCACCGATCTCTTGGACTTGCGACCGACTGTACTTCACTCCTTGCTTTACTGGTACTCCCCGTTGTAGCTATTTCGTCGGTGCTGCATCCCGGCCCTCGCTCATTGAAGCCCTCATGCCGGAACGATCTGGTGGTGATGGCCCTCAACCCGGATCCCCACACTATATCCACCAGATCCACGTGGTCAGCATATCGTAGCCTATTTTATGCCGCGGTCCTTCGATAGGATGGTTCGTGAAGAGAAAACCGTCCTCTATTTGATAGACAACGACTTAGTAGGTGTTAGGGTCGGTTCAGCTCCAGGCTGATAAGTATCATCGACGGGAGGCTTTGTTGTGTTTTTGACGCACAGCCCTGTACGCCGCCTGAAGATGCATCCGAGCGGTAGAAGCATTCATTCGTGGTTCAGCTTCTGGCCGATAAGTCTTAAATAGTCGGAGGTACTATTTGTGCATCACGCACGACCCTGTTCGATAACTAGATAGGCATCCATCACGAGTGGTTTCAGCGGTATTCGTTCGTCTGTAGTCGGTGGTGGTCGATGGTGAGCTGGTACGTGACCCCTGTCAGGCAGTGTCCTGGTATCTTGACACGAAGATCTCGTAGATGGTTCTCGTAGAGCGTTACAGAATTAGAAAATAGCATAAAATTAGCTTAGTGAAGAGAATTCAACTTAACGATAATTAGTCGTTCATTTTTGGAGTATTGGCCTCAGACGTGCTTTCGTTATTTTTAGCGATATTTTTACCTAGGGGAATGCGATAATTCAACAAAGTGACGGGGTACGCAATACCACGTCACAATATATATATGTTACGTCCGTGAGTAGAGTTTACTCCTGAACGGAAAGAGTAACCTGGTTGGCTTCGCCTTTAGGTTTCAGGTTAACCGGAAATCAGGATGGGGATCGAATAAACTTGAGTATGTTTGATAAATCGATTATATGTTCATTGCGTAGAACTTGAGATACCGGTAGGAATGAATTGTGTGGTACGAAAGACATATAAGAAGTCTAGATGTGGAGTTGTCGAGAGTTGGAATAGAAGTGTCTCTCGAGACGTAAAACGTACGGGTGCAGAAAAGGTGTGACAATGCTAGAAGTAGGGAATGGAATTTGATGAGTAAGCGCGATAGTAAATAGCGTGAGACTACCTGGAGATAAAAGGACAGGACAGAGACCATGAGATTGATGTAAGAACTGTGGGAGAGTTAGCGAGTAGGAAAAATAGAGAGAAGTGGTATGCTGGACGTAACATCCCCGCCCCGTCAGAGGGAGCATAGCGGTAGATATGGTCCCGAATATGGAAAGCAAGAAGGTGGAAATGTCATATACAGTAGTGAAACATGATTTCAAAGTATGTGCTTAAAATTAGCTTTATAATGTTTCTTATTATAGGTAGTGTATGGTATTTATAATCTGAATATAATATGTTGTACGTATATATGAAAATGATAATTGGTGTGTGTTTACAAGTATGTAGTCGCAGTATGAATGTAGATTGAATATTGATTGATGCGTTTAACAACATCAGTTGGATATTTGAGGGTAAGTGTTTGTAATAGTAAGTTTATGTTTGAGATGGTATGGTTCATATTCTGGATTGCGTATGAGCGTAAGGCATATAGTTATAATACTATGGTTACATAATGTTGTTCAAATCTAGGCGCCTAGAGTTGATGCGCGTGGAAGCGGATTAGTACACTTAAGATTAATCAACAATGATTTCTTTGATTCGCTGGTTCCTAAGTAAAACTATGTTTTTTTTTTTTTTTTTTTCGAGATACAGAGTTTGACCTATTTGTACAATGATATCGGTTATGAGTGTAGATATATTTTGGGCTAATTGTAAACTAAGGGTATAAGATCGTCATTACAATCATTTTAATGCAGTAGCGTACACAAGCATATATTTTACTTATGTCTGTTTGGCAGCGCAACAGCAGATCTTGGTAGCAATATAGTAGTTGCCCATTTGTAATAAGGTTTTCGTAAGGTTTTGAGTACTGGTGTGTTTAAAGGAACCGGAGGTGGTGTGTAAGGAACTGCATCATGGGTTTCTACTTCGTTAGGAATGGGTAGGACAGAAGAAGTAGGTCGGTAGATAATATTTAGCTCGATTGGATTTTCATACCCTGTTTGTCTGGCTCTAAATGTCTGGTTCGTTTTTTTAACTTTACAATGTGTGCACAGAGTAATGACTTTGCCGAGGCATGAGTGACGGTAGAATAAGTATAGGGTTGCGAGAGATAGTAAACCTACACCGCTGTAAGTAAGAGCGTCCAGGATGTGAAACATATAGCGCTGTGTGCGGTGGTGTGTGCTGATATCAGTAGCTTGTTTTACAATATCATGCAGTGATAGTTCGGTATTGGCCAAGGCATGTACATTTATGTGCGAGGTTTTGTGGAGTGGGGGGATTGCAATTAAGGATAAATTTGTGGTTTCATTCAAATTAAGGTTTTTGTATATCCGGTCCAGATCGAGGGTGAAGTTCGGGATGTATGAGTGGGTTTCAGATGAGGTCGAATACCTAGTTGTGGAGAGTGTTACCTCACCTGTGTAACCAGTGCACTTGTTATTTAGTCGTAATATTCCGGCTCCTGAAATGGCGATTCGCGAGGTGTGGTCGTTCGGACATAATATGTGTACGGTTTCTGGTTTTGCTGAGGAAAATATCCAAGCGTTGGTGATGGAAAGTTCCGTCCAATATGTGCTTTCGAAAGATGTTAGTCTAACGTTGCAATTTTTTGTTAGTGATTGTGAGAAGTGGAGAAACAAGTCGACTTCGCATAGCTTTTGGATTCCGCTGTGGAATAGTGGTTGACTTTGTCTGCAAATGTATCTGTTTTACGTGAAGATACATTTGTTGATTTTCGGTGCGGATAGCTGGAAGTATGACGCTCTATTTAGTGTTATTGCTACATAGTCAGCACTGGGTTGAATGTATGCGGACGTCTTGGAAATCGTGTCGCAGGATTGTCTAAATGGTATGGGTAGCAAGTGGTATAAATTGAAAATATCTCTATTTAAAATGGGTATTGAGATGACGTAAATCAATCGCGGCTCAAAATATGCGATTTCTACTTTCGATATTCGGACTAACTCTTCAGCGTACGCGGCGTCTATGGGAACGGGAAATTCTAGAAGAGGTTTCAGCAATTGAAGGGTTGGATGCTCGAAATCATTTGTTATAGAGATAAAATTTTTGGATGTATTATTCCTTGTTGTGCAAAGAGAATAGCGTCTATTAGGTTGTTAAGATCAAGTTCGTAATTATTCATGTATCTGTCTAGGTCAATGAGGTGTCTAATAAGTGAGATTGCAGTCTTGCTTGTGGGCATGAATCTTCCCGAGACAGTCACTTGGTTGCTCAGGGTTGCCAATATGCGGTCTTGTAATTCGTTGTGGGATGCAATGTTACGGATCGGAACTATTAATTCGACTAATATGCAATTTAAATAGCAACACTGTGATTACGGCGGTTATTCCTTTCGGTTTCCCCCTCTTAGTCCAGTATGACCGGCTCCTTAACGACTCGGCAATACTGGGACAGTCCTTACGAGAAAACCAAACAAGGCGGTCACGCACTTCGGTATTATTTTTTTTTCAAACGGTTATTAGCGGCTTTTCTCGGGATACATCCTCGTAATAATTCACGGTTTTCTTATCTGTGATTAATTTGTTCGGGTACTTCCGTTCTGTGTTTTCTTCTTGTACTAATCTATTTTCTGTGCGGAAAAAGAGGGAAACGATCAGGAAAACCTCAATCATCGGTTCGGTACTCGTGCCATTTTCTCTCCCGATTGTGAGAAACACCCGACAGACCAAGTCCCTTCGAAAGGAAACCTACGTTTATTCATACTCTTCAAGGCTATTCGCAACACAACGTTATCTAGTTCGTTACGATATGCGCCCAGTGTCGATTGCACTATATTTGTTTGTTTGTTTAGCAGGATCGCTAGATGGTTTGTATCGTTGTATAGATTATCTATCTGTTGGTTCAAGTATTCACCGTCTTCTACATCTAGTGTTCCAAAAAGTGATTTGGAGAGGCTTCCCACAAAGTTTAAGGCTCCTCTTTTGTCGCGTTGCGTTGCTCACTTGGCCAGCTCCCGGTGCGCTTTGTTAACTGTGCTATGACCAATTAATGATTTTATTTGCTTTTGGTATTCTTTGATTGTACTTATTCTGTTGGCTAACAATTCTATATGGTCACTCTTATCGCATCTACTTGCTAAGGTAGTGCATTTTTCACGTATTTTGTTCGAATAGTCTGTAATTTTTAATAACTGGGATAACATGTTACCAAGATCCACATCGTTGATCAGCGTCCATTCTTCGTTGAATGTCCGTAGATTGTTTGTTTGTTCAAAGTGTATGCCGGGATTACCGTTAAGTTGTTGTATTGTGTACGGTATTTCATCGTGGTCGGTGATTTCCGCACTGGCCCTGTAATGATATACATATTCTACTGAGTTTGCAAGAGCTTGATTACTGAGCAAATCGCGTCTTGTTATTGTCGGTTGTACTGTGTTTGATATTGAACATACCGGCCTTTACAATGATTTTGGAATTTCGACCTTGCTTCGTTCAATAGGTAGACAGTAGGCTGATTCAAAAAAAACGGCTAATTTTTTTTTTTCAAAATCCTCACATAAAAACTTCCGAGAAGGTGTGAAAAGACGCCTGTAAAAAGCAGAGCCCTTAATATTATTATTAAGAGGTCGCGCATCGGGAATTTCTGTTTCCCGTTTAAATAACACAGGAATAAATTTTTTTAAATTTTGCAATTTCGTATTTGTGCAACGGCTCATTGAATTGGCGGACCAAAGCATATTTTTGTAGGAAATTTGACGCTCTACAAAAAAAAGTCCTTACAAAGTTTTCGATAGTCACACTCCTTCAAAAGTTATTCGAGGTCAAAGTTGAACTTACAAAAAAATTCAATGTTTTTTTTTTCGATGATACTATGAACCTTTTCTCATTATTTTGTTATAAAGAGGATAGATTTCGGAACAATTACATTTCCAAATAGTCAAGTGCATCAGTTATGGATTCTCCATGATAACATGTTTATTATTTAACATCGCATTTTTGTAAGGTAACTTTATATTGACTCGATGGGAAAATTAATGATTGAAAAATCCCAATTAGAGTAAGATATATTTATTAAATATATCTTTATAACAAAATAATGAGAAAAGATTCATAGTATCATCGAGAGAAAAAAAAAAACATTGAATTTTTTCTAAGTTCAACTTTGACCTCGAATAACTTTTGAAGGAGTGTGACTATCGAAAACTTTGTAAGGAGCTTGTAGAGGAGTTTTGTAGAGCGTCAAATTTCCTACAAAAAAATGCTTTGGTCCGCTAATTCAATGAGCCGTTGCACAAATACGAAATTGCAAAATTTAAAAAAATTTATTCCTGTGTTATTTAAACGGGAAATAGAAATTCCCGATGCGCGACCTCTTAATAATAATAATAAGGGCTCTGCTTTTTACTGGCGTCTTTTCATACCTTCTCGGAAGTTTTTATGTGAGGATTTTGAAAAAAAAAATTAGCCGTTTTTTTTTAATCAGCCGAGTAGACAGTTTGTCCTACTTCAAATCTTTGTGGGTTAATTGTTCTGTCGTAGTGTTCTTTACTTTTCTGTTTAGCTTGTTTCAGGTTCAGTGCGACGCGTTTACGGTTGTCTGTGAGATTCGCTATTAGATCAAGGGGGAATGTATCGTATGTATGCGTGGATGTGTTGCTTAGTATCGCATCTGTCGGTAGTTTAGCTTCCGAGCCGAAGATCAGCTGGTGAGGTGAATAATGTGTACTGTCGTGTTTCGCTGTATTATAGCAGAAAATTGCGAAACGTATGAATTCATCCCAATCTTTACCTGCGTTGGTGTAATGTTTGATGTATTCCGTAATTACAAGGTGACTTCTTTCTAATGAGCCGTTTAATTGCGGTCTATAGGCGGTTGTTCGTAATTGTTTAATTTTGAAGAGTCTGCATATTTTTTTGAAGGCCGTACTCATGAAGTTTCGTCCTTGGTCAGTGAGTATAGTTCGCAGAGATGCATAGCGCGTGATGTATTCTTTAGCGAATACTGTCCCTATCGCCTTTGCCGTAGCATCTGGAAATGGAATGGCGTCTAAGAACTTGGTCAGATTGCACTGGATCGTCAAAAGGTAGCGGTTATTCAATTTCGTAACAGGGAGTGGACCAAGTAAATCTAGGGCTACTTTGACAAAGGCCTCTGCGGGCGTGTCAGTGATTGCCATGGGTAATTTTGTTTCGATCCTGACTAGTGTTTTCCTCTGGCACCTGCCGCAAGATCTGATGATATTTTGAATTTGCTTTTTCATATTCGGCCAAAAATATTTTTCTCCTAGTTTACTGAAAATTTTTGTAACGCCTTAGTGTCCTCCGATCACTGACTCGTGGTACTCTTTGATCATGTCTTCGCGTAATTGTTCGTCTGGTATAATTGTAGTATTTCTACAAAGTGTTACTCGAATGTCTGAATCCGCAAAAATGTGATGAATGAGTTTTTTGAAGATAGATCGTAGAATATCATCTACTCCTGGTCCTGACATGGGGAATGATATGGACCGAATGTCTAGTCCGGACAAGATAATCCTCAAGTTAACTAACGTGTAGAAAATGTCGTCAAGTCTGCCCGGGTCTGATTGACGTGGTTTCACTGCGAGGGTAAAAATGTATTTGTTGTTTTTCAACCGAGTTTTAATTACGTCGGATATTTCTGGATTCTGGTTTTGAAAGGATTCCATGCTTATTATATTTCCGTCTTTCAACTGTTTTTCTAGTCCTTCTGTCCAACCACAATTAACTGATACGAAATGAGCGTGATTGTGGCACAACATGAGAAGTCCGTCATTAGTTTCGGTTACGTTGGGAGTTGGTCATATGTCATTTTGATTTTTTATGAAGTAATCTAAGTGTCACGAGCGTCGCATATTTACACCAAATCATCATAAACTATGTCAATTAATAATATCGCTTCAGAGACGAGGAAGCATAGCTTAAATATATTAGTCAATCTATATAAAATATTTCTTACAAAACAGTTCGTGGCATAACCGAGCGGAACGGCGTAGTTGACGGACAGCAACGTCAGCGTCTCTGCGGCCGCCAGATCCCGGGTGTAATCAAAACCGGGATGAGGCGATCGCGAGATCACGTGCTTCGAAGATGACTGTCACGAGGCGAGCCTTTGTTTCAAAATTGTAAATTCAGCGAAAACCTCGCTCGCCGCCCGACGTTCCAAGGGGTGTCGGACGAGCGAGCGAAGTCAGTCCGTTAGAGACAGAGTAAAATCAACATCTACGGAAATAGGCCCCTTCAAAGCTGTCGAGTATAAAGTTATCAGTCTTCAAGTCATCGACGAATAGAGAGTGAATTCCTTTAATTCTACACGCGTTGTTCAAAGCGTCTCGCGTCGCGACGTTAGTCGTTCGAAGCTAGAATATAAGAGTAGAAAGCTGTGGCACAAACTTAATCAAGTTGTGTAGTAATAAGAATAGTGATAATTGAGAGAGTGTAAGAATTCGGTGTAGAAACCACCAAAAGAGTGAGTAGATGTATGAACGAGAACAACTAGGTTAAGAACATTCATGTAAGCTTCCTCGTCTTAGATATTCACCCGCTGCTTTCGCTTGCTATTTTCAGTTGCATTTGATTCATTAAAACTTGATCCCATAGTAAACATTCTATTACATTAATATCATTGAATCCTCCAAACCTATTCCCAGGATCGCCCTGTAGAGGACGATCACCTCCCGACCCACCAAAAAAATAAGAATAAACCTCTACGGTTACCTAGAGGGTCAAGTCGTCGCGTGCGAGACCGCTCTGCACGTGACATAAGCAACAAAAGTTGTCATTGTGAATATGGGGGCGGTCCGGTTTTCGCTCTTCGGGATTGTCGCGACGTTGTGAGCATGAAGGTGGTAGCGTTGCCGTAGGTACAACGAAGGCATCGCTATCCGTGTCTTCAACAGCTGACTCCGGATCATGAGTCACGGAGTCACTCTCCGAGATATCAGTTGGTTAGCGCGAGGGAGTAGAAACCGGAGCATCTTGGAGCTGACCTAGTGCCGGTCCGACGCGTCGGCCGACGAGTTGAAGGGGGAGCAGGGATTCTGGGTGTTGATGCGTTTGCTTCAGATTCAGAAGATGTCGAGTCATAAGTCGGGTTTTGATACTTACAAATGGTGATCGCTATGTCTGAGTCTTTAAATATGTAATGCATCATCCGATTAACAAGGTTCTAGTCTAACTTATCTGAGCCGCAGCCTAGTCTTGGAATCGAGAGCGATTTGACTTTGTCTTATTCTAAGCAATTCTTTAGATTTACTAGGGCGTTGAACAGTATTTCTTCAGTTGGTTTCTGGTAGTGGTATTTTTTGGTTACTAGATTGTAAATGAGGCGGTTACCATGTGGCAGTGTCAATACGTTCGTTACTTCAGGATCTAGTTGTTGTAGTTGATCTCGGGTGATTATTTTCCTATTGATTAGTTGTCCCGCGACTCCTCGTGATGTCTTACAGTCTGCCGAGATGCAGTGGGCTAGGTTATCTTGTCTGTCGAGGAGATTGGCGCGTATCTCCTGAATAAATTTACTATGCTTTAATGGTAGGTGGTTAAGATCTGTTACGAATTCCGTGAATCGAGGGGCGTAATTTCGTCCTTTACTGGTACAGTGCTCCCCCCCTAAGATATCCCTTTGTAAAATATTACTTCCCCTCATTTTACTATCATTTCCCCGCAATTCGGCTTCCCCACTATACTCAGTATTTTTTACTTGCGCATGCACTTAAGTCGGTACTATAAGTCAGCTGTCTACATATACATAGATATACTTATAGATAGTCAAGTGATATTCGTAGTATTAAGTATAATTAATAATTAGATCGATAGTAAATAAAAAACCGTCTTATGTCAAGCGATAAAAATAATAACTCTGTGAAGCGTAAACAACCGACAGCGGTACCCGTTTCGGTAAAAGTAAATGCTTTAAAAGAATTGAGTAATGGAACCCCAAAAAATGTTATTGCTAATAACCTCAATGTTACTGAGCAAACAGTAAAACAGTGGGAAAAAAATAAAAAAAAGTTTGATAATTCAGTGAAGGAATATGGTGATGAATTGCCTGAAGTTAAAAGAATGAGAAAAATTGATAATGATTATGTTGACATGGCTACATGGTTTTGGTTCAAAGAAAAATGAGCTGCCGGCGTTCCAGTCCAAGGTTCTCATGTCCAGCTTCAAGCCAAAATTTTCCATCAAAAAATGGGTGCTAAAAATTAGTTTTTAGCAAGTAACGGCTGGCTTTATGAATGGCAACAGAGGCACAAGATTCGTAATAAAAAAATCTGCGGAGAAAAATTGTCTGCTGATACTGCTGCTGCTGATGAATACAAATCTCAGTTTAAAGATTTTGTTATTGAAGAGGGCTTATCTTTAGATGAAGTATTTGATTGCGACGAAAGTCCATTAAATTATAAAATGTTACCGTCATCAACATTGACAGCAGCAAGTTAAGCTGGAGCTTTTGGTATTAAAGGAAAGAAAGAAAGAGTAACAATCATGGCTTGTAGTAATGCATCAGGAACTTTGAAATTACCTCTTGTGTTGATTGGTAAGTCTGCCAAACCTAGAGCAATTAAAAATTTAAAGACGTTGCCTGTTTATTATAAAAGCCAAAAATCTGCGTGGATGACATCCGGTCTTTTCAAAGAGTGGTTTGAAGATGCATTTGTACCGGCTGTATCTAAATTCCTAGACGAAAAAGGACTTAAAAAAGCTGATTTGTTCGTTGACAACTGCGCTGCTCATCCCCGTCTATCAAAAGGTAACATATCAGTTCGTTTTTTCCCACCAAACACAACTTCTTTGTTACAACCAATGGATCAAGGTTGTCTGCAGAATTTAAAATTGTTTTATCGCAGTAAATTAATGGCACACATCATTGATTCTGACAATAAAGGCAGTTCTTTATTGGCCAGTTGAAAATCTGTCAGTATAAAGGAGGTAATTTTTTGGATTGCTGACTCATGGAATAAAGCGTTGCCAGATACACTCAGAAAATCATGAAGCACGGTATGTTGAATGATAAAAATGTTTATATATATATAATTGATACTTCTTAACTACAATTTCTATTTCATTTTTAGTTGTGGCCGTTAGATTCTACTTCTCAAGCTGAGGGAACTCCATTATCTGATGAATCGAGTGATACTGCAGGTGGTACTGAGATATTAGATGAATTTTGTGAGGTGATGAAAAATCATGGAGGTTTATCGAATGTAAACGGAGATGATATAAGAAGCTGGTTCACTCTGATAACACACTTAATCCGACTAATATTCTCAGTGATGAAGAGATCATTGATATTATTAATGAAAATATTGATCCACTAAATATTGAAAATATTACAACTCAAGAAAGCTGCGATATTCTTCATGAAAGTATTAATTCTAATTCACCAAAAGTTTCAACTACAGAAGTCATACAGGCTGTTGAAACCTTGACAAAATATTGTGATGATTGCAATTTGTCTAGTCAAAATACAACGTTGTTTGAATTAAGAGAGTTATTAAAATCTCAAGTTGAAAACTTGAACTCTGAAAATTTTCCTCCTAATTAGTTATTAATACATTTATGTGATAATACTATACCTAATGGATAAGTAATGTATAGTGTGTTGATAATTTGATTAATAATTATTTTAAATATTGCTAATGTACGAATTTATATTTGAAAGTTTAACTTTACGTGGTATTCAATACCATAATTTATAAAATATCCTTGAAATAACTTAAGTTGTGAATTTGATGTTGATTTTAATTTTCTTATTTGAAGATAACACTCAAATTTGATATTTTTGTACTGTAAAATAAGTGCAATATTAGTATAAACGATAGCTATGTCAACAGATGTCAAAGAAATAAATAATTCATTTCAAATATCACGCGCTTCTTTTAAGTATTTCGTGTGTCACTGCGCATGCTTCTATTTTTAACAGCCCCAACTTTTAAGAGTAGAGGGGATACCTCTCTAAGATATTTTTCCTGGAACCAGAGCCCCGAGTCTGAAATCTTAGGGGGGGAGCACTGTAGTGGCTTCGGGTGTCGGCTGATTCAGTATGTCGGACTGTTCTTCACGTATTTTAATACTACGATCCTACGGCTTACCCGAGTTTTAGTTTGATTTAGATGAGGTGAGTGGTTGAACTCGTTCCGTAGTTTGCTTAATCGTCTTATCGACTACGATCGGTACCTCCATTGCGCTGCTATTGTCAGTCATACTGGCACTTGAGTCAGAGGTAACAGTAGAAGTCGAAGTGTCTTGTAATGCTTTGTTTCGTCTTCGTGGGGAAGGGCTGGTGGATTCGTGTGCAGATCCACACGCTCGTATTGGGTGCTGGTCTACATGTTTCATTCTCTTGTGAGCGCCGGTAGATGAAGATAGCGTATCTGGTTCGCGAGCACGTGTTGGGTGTTGGTGAGCTACTTTGGCGCGCTTGTGGGCGTCAGTAGATGAGCATTCTGTATCGGGTCGAGGCCGTTTTGAGGTAATGGGTAGAATTCGGAAAGAGTCGACAGATGGATTTCTGGAAAGCGCGGTTGCGTTGGAATTCGCTATTCCTTTTTTATGTTTTGTGACGTACGAATATTCTTCCAACTTCAGTCTCCAGTGCATTATACGAGAAGTCGGGTCTCGTACGTTTTTGATCCACTTGAGTGGATCGTGGTCTGTTACCAGGGTGAAGGTTCTACCGTAAAGGTAAGGACGATAATATTTGACGGTATAAACGCCTGCCAAGTATTCTTTTTCGGACACCGAGTAATTGATTTCGGCCTTTTGTAACACCCTCGATGCATACGCGATTGGTAAATCCCCGCCACCTTTGTCTTGACTAAGTATTGCTCCTATTGCATACTTTGAAGCGTCGGTTGTTAGGACGAAGGGTTTTTCGAAGGCTGGATTTTGCAGTATCGGTTCTCGACATAGACTATCGGGTAGTGTTTCAAACGTGTCATACAAATATTGCGCAACGATTATATGTGTATTTATATGTTTATTCAGACAGAGAAGTTGAATGGTAATTGATAACAACAAATGGTAAAAGGAAGCGTTAACGTTATATTATATTAAATTAGACGTGCGTTACGCCTGGAAGCAGTATTGAGACTGCTCACACAGCCTCTCGCCGGGCTCGGCGACAGTGCATATGAAGTGCATAATCGCGTAATTTGAGCACTGCTGCCGATAAGAAAGCCAAGCGCATAAGGCGAGCCACGCTGCATGATAAATTTTGCACTCCTTTAAATGATCCCCGGCATGTTCCTACGAGAGGATATAAACTGTTACATTTCATTAGAAATGTTACAGCTCCATCACATCCCCCGACGAAGACAAAGGCGCGTCTCTGCGGCTTCTGATTTCTCGTAGGATTCTTTCGTTACGTTTAGCTTGTGTCTAAATCCTGCGTTTTAATTTCCTTCGTTCTACTACTTCCAAAGCAGCGGGATTCCTTTGGCAACAATATCCGGCGAACGCCGAAATATAGGTGGGTATATTAAATTTCCACAGCAAGAGTAGAATAGACAAGACGGATATCGTTCCCGAAACGGCAGCTATTGATGGGATCCCTATACCTTTGAAGTTGGCCCATGTATTATTTACCCGAAGGGTCGCTTCGTTATTCGCGGGGACACTCTCAAGGTCTAAAATGGCTTGTCCTTGATCCTTGAGGGTATCCAAGTTGATCACGTGATGCAATACAATTTCCCGGCCTGTTACAAATTTGTTTAGCGGGGAAATGGTATCTGCATGTATTTCTGTTAATTGAGAAGTCATATGTTCTACGATTAATTTGACTCGCGTTTTCAAAGTTTGGAGTTCGCAGCTCTGATTCGTGGTTATCAGGGATGGCTTGGTGATTTGAACAATAAAAGTCTGCATTGAAACGCATGTTATGGTTACCTCAATTGGCTTCGAAGGTAAGATTATTTGCGATCCCTGCGTTCTTATGTAAGCAATATCTGTGACGAGAAAACGACTCAGAGTGCATCCTCGTGGTATGGGATCAGTTATTTTCTCACAAAGTTCAATAGTATCGTTGCGATGTCCCACATCGCGGTAATCACCAATGAAATAATCGGTTATCTGTTTCAGTTGAGAAAACGTGACTTCTCTTATAAAATTCTTACGTACTCATTTCAAAGCATATGTTGGGTTAAGCGTTACATAAGTGTGATTTATTCTTACGGGTACCGGGGTATTCTGAATTATTACCCAAGGTTCCTTTTCTAAGTAAGGCACTGTGAGTATATAGATAAGTTTGCCTTTATGTGTGGTTATAGTTAAATCACTTATTTTAATAAACTTCTCGTAATTTTCCTCCTTAATAGGTATTAGTGTCTTTTTGTCATTGGCGTTGAAAGCTTGAAGAGCTGTCATAAGCTCCTTTGGAGTAAAAAGGGTGTTATCGATGATACCATGCCTTCCTAATTGCACGGCAGTCATTACCAGGTCGATTAGTCGTTGCAGTTCCTTAATTTCAAATAAACTTAGAGTTTTAGCTTCCATGTATTCCTGATAAGCAAGCGTTTCGTTATCTTTTATTTTTAATGATTCTAATTGTCCCCATACAGTTTCCAAAGAGTGTTTAAGTTTGAGCTGATTTGTATTCAAGATATTAATTTGGACTTGATTTATGTGCAAGGACTTGGTTACAACAAGATTTAGAGTGTCCGTTACATTTTTTAGTGAGGCTAGATTCCCATTAATTATTTCCAAATCATCCGCGTCAGCAATTCCGTAGATTGATTTTTGGATTGTTCCTAAAAAGTTAAACATTCCTCTTTTCGGTCTGATGTTTGGCGTGAGATAAGATTTCCTTAGGGGATACATTTCATTTGCCAGGCCCGTCAGAAGGACATGTTTTCCAAATACCGCCTCAGCTTCGCGCGAGGCTTCGTAAGTAACGTCGCTCGACGCGAGCGCTTTCGGAGTACTTGTTTTGGTTCCGTGGGATTGAGATTCCCTTAATTTAGAGGGGCGGCGCGTCATTTGAAGAATAGGCGCACCCAAGTCTAAAATGACTTCCAAAATATTCTTGTGTGACGAGGCACGGGCAAATTCTAAATCTAAAGCGTCCAGGGCGGACTGGGCGAGGGATCGCTGACTAGGGTTCCAATGGTCCAGATAGGTATCCCGTATCGTCCGGAGGCCTCCGAGTTTGTCGTGAATGTCGAGTAATGGTTCGGTGAACCCACTTGCGTCAATGGATTGGAATATCTTCCATCTTTCCTGGTACATGCATACTTTGCCCACTTCCTCCTGGAGTAGAGTCCCATTGATAACTGAGACATCGAAGTAGGCTAGGGACAGACTGCTACACCTATAACAAAAGAAACTAAGACTCTATTCCGTGGAGATCCAATCGTTACCCTGAACCCGTTTTAGTTTAATTCTAGGGATTGGATCGTTTTCCCTTGGTCCGGTGTCGTACTCGTAGTACGGTTTGGTATTATTCAGATGGGTCTTCCAATAAGACGCTGTGGAATCATCCGTGGTTTTCTTGTAAGTGATATTTCCTTTTTGTTCGTTGATCTCGACGACGACGAATGGTCCATTCCAAATCCTTTCCAAGGCGTTCTGTCGTGTATGGTTCTTGATCATTACTTTATCTCCCACTTGATATAAAGGAGTTTGTCGTCGTGTTCCTTGGTCCACTTGTTTTTGGTTTTTCTCTCTTGATTTGGTAAGCCAGACCAGAGCTTTCTCGAACCGTTCCTCCCATTTTCGTATCCACAACATTTTCTTACTAATCACGGTTTCCAATCGGTTTTCGCGGAAACCGTCAGGATTGTTGGCTTCGTGACAGAACATGAGGTTGTGAGGCGTTTCACCTGTTGATTGATGAACGGAAGTGTTATAGGCACGTGCCATTTCTATTAAAACCTTGTCCCAAGTGTGTATTCTCTCTTTGCAGGCAGTTCGAATATAGTCTTTCAAGACACTATGCATTCGTTCTATAGAGCCGTTCGACTGCGGGTGATATGCAGTTGTGGTGATATGTTTGATATTATAGTGTTCGAGAAAGGAATCGGTCAGCTCGTTACAAAACTCCTTTCCCATGTCCGTCAGGATCACTTTGAGGCACCCGAAGTTACCTATCCAGTACTCTGATAGAGCCTTGATAACTTCTGTCGCGGTTTTGTTCGTAAGTGGGGCACATTTAATGAATTTAGTTATTGAATCCTGCATCGTAAGGATATATCGGTGTTTATTCCAAGACTCGACCAGAGGTCCGACGATATCTATTGAAATTTGATCGTTAGGTTTTTCAGCAAAGGTTTCGAAAAGAATGGCGGGTGATTTCATTTGTATCCTTTCCTTTTTATACATCTGACACGTTGGGCATGCCTGGATAAAGGAATTGATATCATTCTCCATACGTGACCATACGGCCGTTTCTTTTACTCGGTCAATTGTTTTTGCTAGGCCAAAGTGTCCATTGATGTCGTTGTGAGCGCTGGCCATGATTTCTTTCTGCTGCTGTTTGTTAGGCACATCCTTTCCTGTCAAGCAAAATGATATGTCTGCACCTGAGTCCTGACGTATCCTCTTGAGATCTTCAATGATCGAATTGGTTTCTTCTTTGGTGGTTTTCTTAGGGTCAATCCAGAAGTATATCTTTTTGTACCTTTTCGGATGAATGTACTTTCTGAGTTTCTCACGTCTATCAGTCTGATTCTTAGGTATTATCAGGGTGTTGTCAGAGGCATCCTTTTCTTCTAGGGTAATCTTCACCCATTTGCCGTCCTCCCCTTTTCGATTTCGGTTGGGAACGAGTTTGATGTGAGATTTTGTTCTGCCTGTTGTGAGTGACAATCTCTCGATGTCAATGTGGCGTGCGGCAATATGGTGGACCCACTTGGGATTCCTATCAATGGGTGTGATTTCGTATAGTCCCTTTTCCAATTCGGTGAGTTTTCCGAAGATCTCTTCTTTTGTGCGAAAGACTCTAGATAACTCATCCGCTACTACGTTACTTTTTCCCGAAACATGTTCTATCAGGAATGAGAATTCCTCCAATCTTAGTTTCCACCGCAGCAGGCGTTGACTGGGGTCTACGCAATTTTTCAGCCATACTAGTGCACGATGATCGGTGCGGATGATGAAGGGTTTATCTGGTGTATTGAGCAAATATACTCTTAGTCTCTTGACGGCCCATACAACAGCAAGCATCTCCTTCTCCGTCGTGCTGTAATTCCTTTCCGCATCATTCAGGGTTCGAGATAGGAAATATATGGGGTGGCCGTCTTGAGATAGTACCGCTCCAATTCCATCGTTTGACGCGTCGGTGGTTACGACGTATTGTTTAGCTGGGTCTGATCTCACAAGTATCGGTGGTGTGACCAACTTTTCTTTCAGGGTTTCGAAGGCTTCTTGGCAGGCTGCTGACCAATCCCATGGGGTGTCCTTTCTTGTTAACCTTGTTAATGGTTTCGCTAACATTGAATAGTTTTGTATGAACTTTCGGTAATACCCCGTCAAACCAAGGAAGGATCGAATCGTCTTAACGTTGACTGGAA
This sequence comes from Neodiprion fabricii, assembly GCF_021155785.1. Classification (NCBI taxonomy): domain Eukaryota; kingdom Metazoa; phylum Arthropoda; class Insecta; order Hymenoptera; family Diprionidae; genus Neodiprion; species Neodiprion fabricii. The sequence continues at coordinate 14,126,584 of NC_060241.1, read as the reverse complement.
CAGGTAATTGTTGAATAGCTCTGGTCTTTTCCGGGTCTGGTTTGCTTCCTTCGTCAGTGATGACATATCCGAGGTATCTCACTTCAGTTTTCATGAAGGCGCACTTCTCTGGCTGGAGTTTCAAGTTACATTGTCCTCAACGCTGAAATACGGTTCTTACATTTCGATGGTGTTCTTCCTCCGTTTCACCAAAAATTATTACGTCATCAATGTGGACGCAACAGATCTTCTGATTCAATCCTCTCAGCGCATCGTTCATCATGCGTTGGAAGGTTGCAGGAGCGTTCTGTAATCCGAAAGGCATTCGTTGGTATTCGAAATGCCCGTCGGGGGTTGAGAAGGCAGTATATTTCTTGGAGTCAGTAGCCATGTTGATCTGGTGGAAACCTGCGGCCATGTCGACAGTAGTAAAGAACTTGGCCCTTCCCATGTGATCGAGTAAATCCTCGATTATTGGTATCGGATAAGAATCCGGAACGGTAAGTTCATTAATCTTCCTGAAATCGATCACAATTCTATACTTGGGCTTTCCGTCGGGGCCCGGTTTTTTGGGTACAACCCAAACTGGCGAGTTGTATGGCGACTCGGATTCCGTTATTATTCCTTGTTTCAACATTTTCTCTACTCCCTCTTTTACAACCTGCTGGTGCAGCTGTGGAGCACGGAAACTTTTCACATTTACAATGCGTTGAGGATCTGACAACTCGATGCGATGTTCAGCCATTGAAGTTCCATTGACCATGTCTTCCTCCTGTAAGGCAAAGATATCGCTGAAATCCTGAAGAATACTCCAAATTTCTTTCTGGTACTCCTCCGGTAGGTGTTTCAAGTCGACAGTATGTTGGAGCGCCTGCTCTCTTTCATCACGTGGTTGTTGCCATACACCCGGGGTTGACATACTCTTTACTCGGTGGACTTGGACGTTCTCCAGTCCGAGCTCGATATCTTCGTCTTCAGCGGTGGTGATGATTCCATAAGCCGTACCATGATCGTTCGTGTGTACAATCTGCACCGGGATATTTTCCATAGGCATTCCGTCTTTATAGACCATGCGTAACATGAGATCGAGATTCTTTTCGTCGGTATCGATGGCAATTTTGTTCACCGAATTTGGTTTGAATCGAATTTTTCGGTCGCTACTAAGGTGGTGTATCTTATTCTTCAGGGTGAGCGTCGAGGCATTCAACTGGAAATCTCGCCTCCTCATAAACGGGTTTCCCATGATTCCATCTTCTTCGTCAGGCAGATAATCATCTGGTATAATGACGAATTCGTCCTTTAGCCCCATGTGAGTTAGTACAGCATTTTCCTTCGCGGAATTTAGCGCTTTGCCAGTCTTAAAGGAAATTTTGCGTTTGATAATTGGACAAATTTGTTTATCCGATGGATAAATAACCTTCCGTTTTATGAGGTTTATTGATGCACCTGTATCGACCATAAGGGCTACTCCTCGCTTTGTTTCTCCAAATTTTATTACAGCACACTGTAGTAACCCCTGTGAAACTGGACATACGCGGGCTCCTGTTGGCACTCGTCCTCTAGTTCGTCCTCCTGTCCCTCTATTTCCCCTTCCTCTGACTGGAGTTCCTCTGACGTGCAATTGACTTGGTCGTTGGGCGGTTTGTCTTTGAGGCTGGCGTTTTGAAAATTTGCGTCTCGCTTATTGCCGTTAGTATTACGGCGTTGGTCGTTCTGTGGTCGGCGCGGAGCGTAGCAGTTCCGGCTGTAGTGTCCTTTGGTTCCGCAATTATGACATACTGCTTGTTGTTCATGGGCGGTCCGATATGTGTTACAGGTGTGGCATTCACATCTCTGGAGTTCTTTATCTTCATCTTGTTCCGCTTCATCGTGGTGGTGGACAGACGCTGGTGGTCGAGGAGTTGACCTTGGCGAGTTCGTCGAGGTTCTTTGTTGTACCTGGAATCTTCGCTTATCTGATGCGCTGCCTGGCCCGTAAATTTGGGACTTGTTCCAAAACGTGGGTTTCGAGGCTGTGTCGTTACTGTTCATCAGCTGTTGTTGATGCATTCGGAAATTCAATTCCTCGCCTTCGGCTTCTTTCGCGGCCTTCTGGGCTTCTAGTAACTTGAAGTACTGACGGTTTTTGACTTGATGGAATATCCTCGGATTAAGTCCGTACAGATAGTACTGGCACACTCTATTTTCGAGGTCTTGAAGATTAGGATCGATGTTCGCTCGTAGTTGTTGATTCGAGAAGGCAGCTACGAGGTCTTGGTAGATCTGATTAAATTTGAGATTGTAGGCGTCCACAGTGTCGCCCTTTTGGCCTGTTCTGCCAAGCTCCATTTCCAATGTGGTGGCACTTTTCTCGACAATAACGGCTGATCTTATGACTTCGAGTAAAGTTGGGATTGTACGAGGTCTCCTCTGGTTGATGGTCTTCTGAAGAGCTCCTCCTGTCTTCAAGCTGATTACCATGCTCAAAAACGGGAAACGTTGGGTTGGCATAACTACCATATCGGCGGCTTTTACTTGCATGATCCAAGCGTGTACGTCTTCGCCTGCTTTTCCTTCCAGTCTGCAATCAATCATCTTGATGGCTTGAAACGCGGGTAGGAAATCTTGGATCGCATAGGGCTCGTCCGCTGGGCGATTTGGTTCTCCAGGGTATCTTCCGGCAGCATCGGGGCGTAGGCTGACATCATTTAAGTAAGCTTCTGTTCGTGCATACGGGCCTGGGTCTCTTGGATTCCGAGGGGGAAGCATGTCTCGGGGTGGCGCAGTTGCCGGTAGTTGAATTCTTGTTTGGTTTCTTCGCGCGAGTTCCTCAATGTTCCTCATTATCTCTTGCTGTTGGCGTAAAGCTTCGGGATCACACAGCAACTGGGACATACTGAACGTCACAGTGTCCGGACGACGATGTGGTAAAGTAGCAGACATTTCCAAGGCTCTTCGAAGTTCATCCTCTTCTTGCTGTTCTAGACGACGACGCGGGACGTTGTTACGGGTATTGCTACCAGTACCTTGTGGGATTTCGGGATCCGTCGGACCATTAGGCCACTGTGGACTAGGCCTTGGTGTAAGGCGTACGTTCGGCATCCGTGATAAACGTCGGCTTTCCTCGAGAACGCGTTGCAGTGTCGAATCCGTATCCGACAAGATATCATGGTTTACATTGGCTCGCGCGGTGGAGAATCGGTCGTTTTCTAATGAGCGATTTTGGTGAAGGATCGGTATTGGCATCGCATTTATACCTTGATGGTCCGAGTCTGAATTGGCTGGGGAGCCTACCTCATTGATGCGCGGTGTCGGTGGCAGCAATCGGTTTTGAGCGAGCCCGTATAATGCCGAGTAACGTGGTGGGTTTGTTATGGTTGAGGGAGCTATCTGAGTAGGACCTTCAACCTCTGATTCAACGAGACGCGCGGTATCTAGTTGAATTCGCGGTATCGCTCCGGTATGGTTTCCGGGCGGTCTCAAAATATTAGAAACATTCGGATCATCGCTAGTTGTTAAGCGATAATAGTTATTGATTGCTTCTCGATTGGTATTACTATTTGCAAGAGCTTCCGCTTGACGGTTTTCTTCGGTTAATTGGTTATTCTGTTGCTGCATTTCCTGAAACATTTGGTTGGTGACGCTTTCAAGCGTGTCTTCGGGACGCGGAACTGTTTCAGAGTTTCGATTTATTTCTACATTATTGCGACGAATGAAGTCGTGTTCACGGCGTTCTTGATTTCTCAATTGAATAAAACGGGTAACCTCTTCTATAGGCAAATCTTCGCGGCGAGCAAGTTGACGCGCAGTTAACCTCTCTCCGTTTAATTGCTCTAGACCAAGACGGTATCTGCCCATTGCCGTTAAATCATTACGTTCGGTAGCTTCTCGTAGCCTATTCACAAGCTGAGTCATTTGGTTCGTCAAATCCCAAAATCTCTCCTCAAACCGGGATTCAGAAGTGACGGATTGTCCATCTTCTGCAGTCTCAACAATAGTGGGAGGTACTGCCGATCTCCGGTCATTGTTTTCGTTCACGTCCATTGTGAATTTATTTTTAAATTTACCTTGAGTCAAGCTTTGACTTTATTTATTTGAATGATTCAAGTTTGACCATCAAATTCTTAATTTCGATCACGATTTGTCCTTCGATAAGTTTATGGTGACTCGAGTGAGTAACAAAATGCTTGTACTTACGCTAGGAGTAGCCAAATTGAGGTGAGAAGCATCACACTCGAAGATCGTGGTAGCCGTCGGTACGAGGCTTCGATGTCCTGGAGTCTCTGACAGGCACCGGGGGCAAGAATATAAGAGCGGTTCGAGTCTGAGTGTACTTATTTTCACTTCACTTCACTTAGACGGTTTAAACGCGAAGTTTATTGTATCTAAGGAGTGCAGAATTTTATACTTGCTTCCTTTCCAATAAATACACAAGTTTACTATGGGAATTGTCCAGTGTAGAATCAGGCGGTCTACACTCAGTCCCTGGTTATCAAGCGGTCTACACCCAGTCCTTGATTGTCTACGCAAGGCGGTCTTTCACTCTATCCCTTGCTAGGTACAATTCGTAATAATTACTTATAAACGCGTAGCCGAAGGTTCGCGCGTGAATTTACTGGGCTTATGCACTCACTTCCAAAGTTCGTCACTATGATCCGGCCGTTTGATACGCGCGCCGCGTTCGTTGGTTTAAACCGGATCCTGGCAGGATCGCCAAATTTGTCATACGAATATTGCGCAACGATTATATGTGTATTTATATGTTTATTCAAACAGAGAAGTTGAATGGTAATTGATAACAACAAATGGTAAAAGGAAGCGTTAACGTTATATTATATTAAATTAGACGTGCGTTACGCCTGGAAGCAGTATTGAGACTGCTCACACAGCCTCTCGCCGGGCTCGGCGACAGTGCATATGAAGTGCATAATCGCGTAATTTGAGCACTGCTGCCGATAAGAAAGCCAAGCGCATAAGGCGGGCCACGCTGCATGATAAATTTTGCACTCCTTTAAATGATCCCCGGCATGTTCCTACGAGAGGATATAAACTGTTACATTTCATTAGAAATGTTACAGCTCCATCACAAACGCGAATTAATGTTCTGCTGTCCATAGGAAAGGGCTATTCTTCTTTAGCAAATTATTAATAGGTCTAGCAATTTTTGAAAGGTTAGGAACGAATCTTTGGTAGTAGTCTATCAAGCCTAATAATTGTTCAATCTGTTTAGGATTCTTGAACCGATATGGTTCAAGAACGACACACCGAATGGATCGTATGGCTAACTAAGTTTGTACGTCTCAGGGTGTCACCTGGGAGGAAAAATAAATGGTTGAATTCAATAGCAAGATTAACTATTAATTGTTATTCTTCGTCGTTCAAATAGTCCAATCGTAAGTTTTCTTTCAAAATGTCAAGGCGTTGCGAATGGTAATTTGGAGATGTGGGAAGAACGCGATTCTCGATCCTTTTTTATTTCATGTAAGACCTGTCCTAGTAAGACCTGTCCGCTGCTTGCAGTACTTGTATGCGTCAGGTGTGTTTTTGCACTGAGCGTGGCGGTGCTCGCGAGTTCATCGACTTCTTCTAGTGTTACAACTGGTCTTCTTATTTCCAAAGCTGATTCGTTGGAATTTATTGCATGAACGTAAGCAAACCCTTGTTGTTTGGTAACCAGGGCCTGTCCCAGGAATATGTTAGCGCCTACTTCCAACTGTTCTATGAATCCCGTTTTCACCGAGGGATTCGAAATTTTTAGTGCAATCACCTGGGCCGTTCGTGGTGGTATCAATATGTAGTCTTCGTTTAGGAGTTTAAATGGTTTGCTAGTATTGTTCGGTATTATTTTTTCTGTTTCGAAAGATATCGTTGCATTTTCGTTCCGTAAAAATATCGATCCTAAGATTCCGTCTTCTTGTATCGGGAACAGATCGTCGACTATATGGAACATATGAAGGTTGTCACCGATTCGAATGCTAGTTTTTCCCACTACTTCTATTGGCTCATGGATGGCACTGGTAACGTGGATCTGACCTTCGAGTAATTCACACGGAACATGCGGATGTATTGCTCCGAGTTTAATTATGTTTACATCAGCACCGGTGTCAACTATAAATGTGCTGGGTTGTCGTGTAAGTTCACCGGTGGTTATTCGACCCTTCAGTGTTTGTGTGACAGATGTTATGAGGATACGCGGTGGTGTTTTTGTGTTGGTTCTATGCCTGTAAAGGGAATAACGCCGGTTTTGCGAGAGATAAGGTAGTTGTTTTTGAAACAGATAGTCGCCTTTTTCGAACGTAAAAAGTTTGAACTCAGTATACCGTCTTCGATGATAGGAAAGGAGTTAGCGACAAGATGGAATTCGTGGCGTGTATTAGCTAACTCGATGTAGAGACTTCCTATTGTTCTGATGGATTCTTCCGTTATCTCTGAAATCTGCCTAATGTCCGTCTTTGTGACGTGGACTAATGGGTCGATTTTATCGATTTTTAATAAATTAATATTAGCGCCAGTATCTATTACTAGTGTCACGTACCCATTCAAAGACTGCGGGCATTGTGTTCGAATCTGTGGAGGGCCAGATTCTATTTGTACGGGGCTGACGTTTGTTTTGGACGCTGCTCCGGTTTGAGGAAGGTCGATGCGTCCGCGCGGCCGTCCCTGAACTCGTTTAAATGGCTCGCATTGCCTGAATATTCACGATGTTGCTCTGCTTCGCATGAAACTTCCGGGTGGACGCCTGCATCGCAATTCTCGTTCGAGTAGTCTTGTGTTACGAAATTAACCCTGAAGTTCGATTGTGAAGGATTTGGTGTGTTATACTGTTGTGAGTGTTGAGTGTCATTTCGCGTCTGGTCTAAAGGTTGGTTTGTCGGGTCTCTTGCTCGATATTGGGTGTTGGGATTGTTCTGTTGTTGACGATCAGTGTTATTTTTGAAAACTCTTGAATCTTGGTGGATTTTCGAATTCTGGGGATATTGGGACCGATTTGAGCGGCACTTATCGTTTGAGTGGCCTTTGCGACCACACTGCGTGTAAGTTGTGTTGCTGCGCTGCCTCGTTCTGCACTCTTTTATACTATGACCTGCCTTCTTGCAGTATCTACACACTACTAATACGGAAGGTTGTTCAGGACAATATTTATCGATGTGATAGGTTAATTTACATATACCACATTTTATATAGTTTTGTGTTCCGTAGTTTGTATCACGGTATGAGGCTAGTTTAAGTCTATCTGATAATAGTTTTTCAGTCTTGATGGCCGTGTCTATAGCCATTTGTAGGGTTTGTGGATTCTCATGAGCTACTTTTATTCCTAATTCGTCTAGTAACCCTTTCATAAATCTTAGTCTTGCGGTCTCTTTGATATTTTTCTTTAGCACTTGAGCATCACTGATAGATTATGAAACATTTATTGATTCGCACGCTTGTCTCAACAGATGTTTTATTCTAGCACCGTAATCTAGAACACTCTCTCGTTTCGCCTCTGTGCCGATTGTGCGATGTCTAGCTGGATATCTGGGAGGTGTTGTTTAGATGCGTAGGCCTGTTTTAGGCAGTCTAGCAAATCTCGAAGAGAATCCGGAATATCTGACTCTACGTATTTACTCGCGTTGCCTTCGATTTTCGTGCGAATAAGTGTGGAGAATAAATTCAGTTCTCTGGCTAAGACAGCTTGATTTGCGCATTCTACTTTAGTTATGAATTCGGATACGGGCATATTAGTGCCATTGAACGTGGGAATCAGAGCCAATGCATCTTTAAGAGGCAGGTGCGGAAAAATGCTTTCGGTAGTCATATTGTAAATTCCAATCTAGGGTTTGAAGAGAAGGAATGGAAGAAAATGTTGCATTCTTTCGTGACGATGTTGGTCCAGCGATTTCGTGTCTGTAGGCGGTGATGACGTCGGTGTGCGTTGTGTTCTACTAGGAGTCGTGAAGAATGAAAATGTCGTTGTAGTAGCAGCAGGAGATAGTTTTTCAGCAATATCGATTTGAAGATACGGATTTGTTTGTGACGTTCGTGTGAATCAGAGATCGTTGATTGCGTTAAACGTAGAATATGGTTTTCAAAGTGTCTTCAACACTATCACACAGTGGTATTACTTTTGTATTAACATCACTGAGCTTGCACACTTCGGAACCGGTCTATCAGATGGCACTTCGTGCCTAGCACACACGTAAAATTGTATCACTGGATTTCCGGAAAGCGAAGGCCATCGCTGCCACCAATGTTACGTCCGTGAGTAGAGTTTACCGAGAGCGGAAGGAGTAACCTGGTTGGCTTCGCTTTTACGTTTCAGGTCAACCGGAAATCAGGATGAGGATTGAATAATCTTGAGTATGTTTGATATATCGATTATATGTTTATTGCGTAGAACTTGAGATACCGGTAGGAATGAATTGTGTGGTACGAAAGACATATAAGAAGTCTAGATGTGGAGTTGTCGAGAGTTAGAATAGGAGTGTCCCTCGAGACGTGAAACGTACGAGTGCAGAAAAGGTGTGACAATGCTAGAAGTAGGGAATGGAATTTGATGAGTAAGCGCGATAGTGAATAGCGTGAGACTACGTAGAGATAAGAGGACGGGACAGAGACCATGAGATTATATATATATATATATATATACATATGTGGTCGGGTTTTTCCCTGAGAGTGAAAATTCCCATATATATGTTACGACCAGCATACCACTTCTCTCTATTTTCCTACTCGCTAACTCTATATATGTATATATATATATACATATATATATATATATATATATATATATATATATATATATATATATATATATATATATATATATATATATATGTCGAGACCCTAGTTTACACATTTTTAACCGCAATAAGTAGTCAATTTAAACATAAGGGTAGTTGTTTATGACATTCGCTGATTGGATTCGGGGTGACAGATCTGGTCACCGAACGTAGCGACGGTCGCGGGATAGGTACCGTTATCCACCCGTAGAGGTTAAGAGGGAAAAGTGGAGCGGGCTGATGAGCCCGGTCAAGCTTTTTGGAATAAGAAGGTGCGAAGGAAGAGGCAGTTCCGATTGAGAGGCAGTCGAGTAAGGACACATCGAGTATCCTGTCGACCGCGGATTCGTTACATTGAATTAAGAAAGCTCAGTATTGTAATATTGAAGTTGTACATTAAGCGTACGCATCATTTGCAATTCCTTTCATTAAATATGAATAGACGTTCGGCAAATGCAAAAAGTTCTGACGACACGATTAATACTCCGACATATATATATTGTAACACGGCGATTAGCACCGCGTTATGTGACCTCCGACATTCCCGTTTTTCCGCCGGCAGCAAAGAGTACAGGCTCTCGATATGGTCATTGAATTCACGTTAGGCTTATTTGCTAATGCTTTTGATTTGGTTTCTCTGTCCAATACCCATCCCAAAATTCCCCATGTTCGAGCTGGCCGACGGACGAAAGTGAAGTCAGCAAGACTCCTCGACTTCCCGAGATGAGGGAGTACCTGCGCAGCCTGGAACTACCTGGCAGGGGACTCAAAGCTTCGCAGGTAGTATCCGTGCCTTTCCCCGCAACCAGTTCCGGTTTCGACGAAGTTGTCGCCCAGGGCTCAGACGTCTTCGACGGAGCGTGATAGCCATACATCCTGAGCCCATCTACCGGACGTCTCTAATACCTTCGAGCTCGCATCTCACTATTATAGAGATGTCGAACCGGTACCGAGATTCACCGAAGAGCCCTCTGACGGCTGAATTAGCGAAGTTATCGCCTGGGATTCTCCGGGAAAACGAGGGGACTAGGCACGGTGAACCCTGGGCGCGCTGCGAGGCCTGCCAGAGTCAAGGCCCAGCAGCTGCTGCCACCTACGAGCCCGGAGAGAACCATTCTCGGGGATTCCTACCGCTACCAGGACGAGCTGAGTCTCGTCACTTCTGAGTCTACTGCGAAACGATCCAGAAGCGTTCCTTGCCTGTCGGCGTCCTTTTGTTTTCGAATTACCTTAATTACCTTTCGTTTTTTTTTTTTTTTCTCTTTGGTTGGATTATCGAAATTAATTGTTATTTGTGGTGAACTGATATCTGTGACTGAACGGTGGTTCGCGAGGACTAGCTCGGATTAACTAACGTAAGTCAGTTTTTGTTACCGCACGAACCCCCGAGTTTCTTTGTCTTGTCGTTTATCTTTGGGGGCCATTTGGGTCCACCAGTATCGTTTCTCGGGTTTTCGTGTCGCTTATCGTTTTATCTTTTTCTCTCTGACCATATCGACGAGCCTATTTAAATATTTTATTCTATTCTTGAAGTTATCTTTGTCTTCCGCTAACGCGTATTACTGTTTGGGGGTGATCCCTCTCCTCCTCTCCTAACGGGCAGGGCATGTCACTAAGTTATCTTGTAGATTAACGTTTAATTACTGTATATCCTGTTTTTAGTACCGCGTCTTTATATCTAAGCATTGTAATAAATGTATCCCTCCCGATTTTGTCACCGTTAAAATAGCGAGTGTGTTAATAGCGTAATTGGGGGCTATCGCGTAATAGCGTCGGTTACGGCCATCTTGGTCGCGTCCTCGTTTGAATTTTGTTTCGTGCTAACTTCAGGCAGCTTAACGCAGCCTCTTGCGAGATAACGATTCTCGGCGGTAGATCGACGTAGAGCAGCGCTCGTGCGTCGCTAGGCCGCCACGTCGCCGAATCTCCCCCTCCTCTTCAAGGAGGCGACTCGACAGACGCTCCGCTTTAAGCCTGCCTCCGGAATAATTGAATTTACTCCCGATATTCTTTAACTATTTGATACCACTCTCGCTATTCGTTGTTGCCTATCGTTAGGCATACTTGTATTGTTACTAACTCCTTTTGTCTTTGGGTTTCATTTCACTTTACTATCGTATTCCATCTGTAACGGCGTGCATAGATCCGCGGATCGAGTCGTACGAATCGAGTGACAGCTGACCTGTGTATAGTCGTCCCGAATTCCTTGTATAGTATCGATTCCATGTTAGTCAACTGTATCGTTCCTATTTGTCCGCATTATTTTGTTTTACGAATTATCTACCTAATTTTGCTCCCTCTATTAATGTTAGGGTTTCAGACTGTATCACGTTCTCTTGGTTGAGAATTTAGTTTACTTTAACGCCTCCCCTAACCGCTTGGCTTTTCGCCTGAATATCGTCTAACGAATTGGATTTGTTATTTTTTTGATTGGCGGAAGCTTTGTACAAATTGGGTATTTTAGAGACCAATTCCTTGGCTTTGAATAAAATAACATTTTTTTTGGTTCCTAACTTTAATTTGGCGATTGTGTGTGATTGTGTCATTTTTTCCTCTCACCGGTCCACGTTCCCCTCCGCCAAATACTGAGCTACTGAGCTACCTTTTTCCCTTTCCGCTTCCCTCCTTTCCTTAGGTTTATCGTGGTACATTGTACATGGCGCCCAACAGCTTTTCGCTAATGTAAATCTGTATCTTTTTTTTGGTATTTTTATTAACGCTTCTCACGATAGCCTTATTTTGTGCCCTTTCTTGCTGTCGATCCATCTTCCACGGAAGATTGCAACGATTGGCCGGTCACAATATATATACATTACTCACCGTAATCATGTATACTCGTAGAATAATCACACATATTGGATATCAAGCACTATTATATTCACTCCAAGCATACCCGCTTAGATTTAGTTAGCCAATATTTTTGGTTTATAATATTTAATTATTGCTGAATTAATCATAACTCATTAACAATTTTATGTAATTCTTAGATGATTCGTGAAGTTTCTGTGTAAAAGAAAATGTCGGAATATGATTTATCATGTTTATTCTTTCGTTAGATTTCTAATAAATTGAATTATGTGAACTTCACGTCGGCACTCGCTTTTTTCTTTTCGAGCTACATTTATGAAAAAATTACAAAGGACGACGGTGCGACTACGGTGACGACATGCACCCCTCCAATTTCGAATTCCGACATCTTCTTGGTTGGCGGATTCTCCAGACGGCTGATGTGGTTAACTTTTGTCAGATCCATTCCGTTTGAATCAGAGTTTATTTTTTCACAAGTATGAACAATTCACGACGCTAAGAGACGATGAGAACAGAGTGACTATCGGAATAGGCTTACGTTTTATACACACCCACCCCCGCTATAGTTTTCCATCGGATGCGTTGAGCTGATATATGCCGATAGATCGCAAGAATTTGGGTGTGGTGGTAAGGGGTTCAAGCCTTGTACCACCGCCGACATCAAAGATTAAAAAAATTTCATGTCAAAACAAGTCCGAGCCTGCGCACCCCAACCCTTATCAACGTGGGGGCATGTGATGGGAAACATCGGTTAACGAAAAGCAGGTAGTGAGCAGTGTTTGGCATGAGAAAAATCTTGTCTTGCCAACTCTGATCCGGATGGTTTGTACACATACAGTTTTTGGTTTTTATGACTCTTTATAGCGAACAAGTCTGAGCCTGCACACCCTCCAACCATATTATCGTGGGGCATGTGATGGGTGAAAAATCGGTCATCAAAAAAGCGTGTAGCAAGCTCTTGAGAAAATTTTCCCAGCTTATGCCGTTCCCCTGTTACATTTTTGCCTGCACACCACATGGTGTACACCCCATGAACGATTGGCTGGTTGGTTTTTGCTCGGTGGCGGGTGAGCGTGTCTCTTTTCGTACAAATTCGAATAGCTGTTTGAAACTTCTCTAGCATTCTGAAAAATTCCTCGTGCAGAAATAGGTGTTTGAGAAAGTGGCTGTGAAAAAAGGTGCTCATTCGAAAACCCGAAGACATTAACGAGACTTCTTTCTCTCTCTCTCTCTCTCTCTCTCTCTCTCTCTCTCTCTCTCTCTCTCTCTCTCTCTCTCTCTCTCTCTCTCTCATTCTCTCTCTCTCTCTCTCTCTCTCTCCCCCTCCCTCTCCCTCTCCCTCTTTCTCTCTCTCTCTATCTCTCAATGACGTGTGTCGGGACGCTTCGTATTCGATCGTATCGTTTGTCAAATCAAAGTAACCCCTTATAGTGGACGTGGGACCAGTTTGTGCATTTTCGTACTGTGAACATTTTGAAATATTTTGCATAAACACAGCTTGCATAATGAGGGCGGATTGAGTGTTGACACTTTCGCCACATTCCGATGAAGTTTTATCAACTGGCAGCCATATTACAAGCAAACAGTGACAATCATTTCGGGGCTCTGCGTATCTGATAGTGGCAATCAACACGGGGCGCTATGGAACTTCGGTCACTTCATGATACTGAGTTGTCGAACCACTGCTGTAAAATGAATGATAAGAAGAAAGTAAAATACATTTGTGCGAAAGACAAGCAACAGTTGAAAATAACTGCATGTGTGTGTGAAAAGTGTGACAAGGCATATCACCGAGCCTGTGTCAAATATCATAAAGCAAAGAACGAAAAGGGTGCAATGGTGAAATGCGAAAACAACTTTGTGACCATCCAACTAAAACAGAAAAAAAAGAGGAAACAACTCCAATGGAATGCGACGGAACTCATGCGGAGTCAAACAGCGATGATGGCACATGCGGGCAGACCGAGCAAACGAAACAAGATGGCAACCGAAACAAGAGAACGAGACGTGAGGTGGGGCTTGAAGACTCATGGATAGACAGCAGCGACGCCGGTGACGAGGAGGTACTGAGGCGGCTAATTCTAAACGCAATTAGAGCCGAGGTACGTCCACTATCGGATAAAACTGAGGAGCTGCAAAGCGAAATTGTTAGCTTGAAAAATACTGTAAATAAATTAAGAAATGAAAATGTGAAATTGCAAAACAATAATGATAACGTTTAAGTTAATAGTAATGGTGTTGCGTCGTATGCTAATGTCGTTCAATATAAAAGGAAAGACGTAGTGATTGTTGTAAAGCCTGTAAAGGTCGACACTGCCGCGCAAGACGGTGTCAACAAAAACGAGAATTTGAACAACGTGAAAGGTAATATTAATGAAATTATGTAAATTTGAACAACTGGTGAATTTGAAAAATTAACGACGGAGCCAGGAATCGAACCTGGTATCTAGAGGTGCTTTACCGGTGATGAGAGAAATTAACGACAACAGAGTCAGGGCGGCTAGGTGGTCTAGTGGAGTAAGTCTCCGGTAAAGCATCTCTAGATACCAGGTTCGATTCCTGGCTCCGTCGTTAATTTTTCAAATTCACCAGTTGTTCAAATTTACATATTTTTAACAAAATTCTCTCGTAGATTAATGATTTGCACACCCGCATTTCATTTATTAGACGGCATTGCCGTCTTACGGGCTTCTCATCGGAAGCAAAGGATTGAAAGGGTACACATAACATCTACACACTACAGTCTCCTTACATCGTGCATGCAGAGGTAATTCTAATGTTGAAGTTCTTGGAGTCGGAGTCAAAAATATTAAAGAGAAAAAAAAAACGGAACGGATGTTGTCACATTTAAAAATGTTAATGACAAAGAACAGTTACAAAAAGATTTTGAAGAAAAAATCGGAGAAGAGTTTAAAGTTCAAGCTCCTAAAGCTCCAAAGAAATTTGTTAAAATTCTTTACATTGAGGGCGAAGAAGCGACGTTGGAAAATGAACAATTAATCAATGACATTGTGAAACAAAATAAATTGAACGAGTACTGCGAGAAAGTAGAGATGAAAATTGTCAAGCGAATTGGCTATACCAAGAAAAACGACTTCAGCGTAATTGTTGAGATAAATCCCGAGTTGCTAAAAATTTTATTATTTTTAGAAAAAGTTTCCATTGGATGGAAACAGTGCAAAGTGATTGAGCACATCAAAGTAATTCGTTGTTTTAAATGTTGCGGGTTTAACCATCACGCGAATGATTGTGAGAGAGAGGTCACTTGTGGCAAATGTAGAGGTACACACAACAGCAAAACATGCCAATCAACTGCGTTAAAATGCACTAATTGTGCGCATAAAAATATGAAAAAGAATAATGATAGTATTTATGATGACAAGCACAATGCTTTTGACAAAAGTTATCCTAATTATATTAAAATTGCTGAGATCTATAAGAAAAGAGCAGAAGAGAGTAATTAGCAATTACAGCCACACGAATTGTTACTACATCTCAATGCTCAAAGTTATTAAGTATATAAAGACGAAATCGAACAATTAATGATTGACAAGAAACCACTAGTTGTTTGCTTAACAGAAGCCAGAATAACTGACAATATAAATGACTGAGAATTAATTATGGATAATTATGATTTTATAAGAGTAAACTCAGAAAATAAATTCACGGGCGGTATTCTTGTTTACTTTAGAAGTGACTCGCAATTTAAAATAATTAATAATAAAAACTATTCTTCTAACACGTGGAACTTAACGTTTTCTGTTCAATTATTGAATGAGATAACTATTTCAGTAGTATATCACTCACCAAGCACGAGTGCGTCACTCTTTATGGATATTTTACAAGAAATTATTAATGATTTTACTGAAAATAAACAATTTATTTTGCTGGGAGATCTAAATATTGACATTAGTAAAAATAGTTACTATTCAACTAAGCTTCAATCAATAATGGGTGAAATGGGACTAAAGAACTATGTCCTTACGTTTACACGCGTTACTAACAATTCACAAACAATGATTGACTTAAGCTTTTCAAATGATTTTTAAATTGCGACGTTTGGGATTCCTCAAAAATAACTGACCATGACAACCTAAGTATTAAATTGCCCAAAAATCAACATAATTTAAGTAAACAAAACTATTTCATTGGCAGAAATTTTAAAAAACTTGATAATGTTAAATTTATAAAAATTTGGAATGAGATGATTAATAGGATAGATAAATCTAATGACAACAATGCAAATAGTATGGCTAATAATATGATCGGATCAATTGAACAAACGTTAAACGAAGTTGTTCCATTGACTAAATTTAAAGTAATTAATAAGTGGCAGAGTAAAGAATGGTTCGACGACGAAATAAAAGCTTTGAAACATAAGAAAAATTAATTATATAAAAGTGCCAAAGAAACTACTCATGAAACTTATTGGAAGAAATTTAGAAAAATTAGAAATAAAGCAACTAAATTAATTAAGCAAAAGAAAAGAGAGTATAATGATACGACAATTCATAAAAACAAAAAAGATGGTAAAAAGTTGTGGAAACATTTAAAACAAATTGTGAGTAAAAAATCAAAAAGTAGCATAAGTAAAGTAAAATTTAATGATAAAATCTATGATGAGGATGAAGATATTGCTGATAATTTTAATAAATTTTCAATTAACAGTATAAACGAAATTAACTATGCAATATTAAATTTTAATCAAAATAATAATAGTAATAACTGTGATAATGTACCAACTAATGATACTAATAATGATAGATGGTCTAACTTTAGTAAAGTTACGATAAAAGAATTGTCTGAAAGTGTAAATAAACTGGAAAACAAAGCGTGTACCGAAGACGGAATAAATGCGGAAATAATTAAAAAAGCGTGGACTTATATTGACGATCAATTTGTTAATCTAGTAAATTTTTCATTGCAAATGGGTGAATTTCCATCTGATTGGAAAAATTCACTAATTAAACCTATTTGAAAAGTACAAAATACAATAAATGCGAGTGAATTCAGACCAATAAATGTACTTCCGACCTTTGAGAAAATACTAGAGACTGTAGTTCATAAGCAATTAATTAAATATTTAGATGATAATAATATTCCAGTGCCAGAGCAATCTGGCTTCCGCGAAAGTCATTCCTGCGAAACTGCCTTGCAAAATGTATTAAACGAATGGAAAATTAATTGTGATGATCGATTAAAAACTGGCGTTGCGTTTCTAGACTTTAAGAGAGCGTTTGAAACAATTGACAGAAATATATGTATAAAAAAATTAAACAAATGCGGTATTAAAAATAATGTGCTGAAATGGTTCCAAAGTTACTTGACTAAGCGCATTCAGCAAGTAAAGTTTAACAATGTGACCTCCACAAAGAGAAAGACGAAATATGGTGTTCCACAAGGCTCAATATTGGGCCCACTTCTCTTCTTGATTTATATTAATGATTTAAAAGGAGAATTAAAATATTGTAAATGTAAAATGTTTGCGGACGACACAATAATATATTATAGTAGCTCTGATTCCATTGACATTGAAAAGAAGATTAACTATAATTTAAATAAGGTATCAATTTGGCTAAACAGAAATATGATAAGTTTAAATGTTGCTAAAACTAAATTCATGTTGGTAAGAGGAGTGCGAACCTCTGGTTACAATTTTAAATGTAATCTAAAAATTGAAAATAACTCAATTGAAAATGTAGATGAAATGAAATACCTTGTTATAATTATTGACAAGCATTTGAACTTTAAATAACACGTAAAGTATACAATTAAAAAAATTGCTAAAAAAGTAAATTTTTTGTTCCGAATTGAAGACTCTGTGTCGCCGCTAACGAGGACTATTATTTATAAAAGTCTGATTGCCCCGCACTTTGACTATTGTTCTACGATTTTCTTAAGCATTGGCAAAACTGAACTTGATTCATTGCAAAAAGTGTTAAATGCATTACATTTCTTTAATGTGAAACAGCGAATTACTTTAAATACGCTTATATTTGTGCATAAAATTAAATTAAAGATATGTCCATCTTACCTTGCGGAAAGTGTAACCCTAGTTGGCGAAACACATAGTTATAACACACGACAGCGAAATAATATACACATTGTGACGGGTTTTGAGTCCGCACGAATAATGTGGGGGGGGGGGGGGGGAGGAGACAATAAGAGACGGGGCGGATGTAATAGGTAAAACTTGGTGTGTGTATTTGTGAAAAAGGGGTCGACTTAAACTAAGAAAGATACAAAAGGGTTGTAGACTTGAACGGGGGCTGATCACGCCTCAGCCCTTAGCGTTACTTAATACTAAATTACAGGTACGCGCGCGGGGGGGGGGGGGGAGGAGTGTGTGAGGTGCCGGGGAATGTAAGGTCGGGACGGTCGGTATTGCGAGGGGATGGAGTGTAGGGTGACGGGGAGTGTGAGGTAGAAAGGGTTGGTATTGCGAGGGGAGGAGCAGATCGGCTGTAGAATGCAGGCTAACCTGGTGTCGTCGGCGTGTGTGTGGCGAGGTGTATCGGTGTGTGTGTAGTTGTGTCTCTCTCTCTTTCTTTCTCTCTCTCTCTCTCTCTCTCTTTCGCTCGTATTCTTGGCTTCTACGGTGTTGCTGCTTTTACGGCCGTGATCGTACTGCCGCTGGCGCTCGGCTCTGCCGAGCGTCGGTGGGCTTCGGTTACGTTCGGGTCTTTCCCGACGGGACGGGACTCACCCGTTCGGCTCTTCCCCGCGGGTTCGGGGTTTGTTATGACTTGCACTCTAGGTGCAACGTCACAACATCACAAAGCGTAATCAAACAACATCACAAAACACACTAACATATAGCGGATTTAAAATTTATAATGACCTACCAAACGGTATAAAATCAGTTGACAATGTGAACACGTTTAGACGTCAAGCGAAAGAATACATCAAAGAGATGTATGTATGAGAAAGTTGTGTGAACAATGAACCGTTATGTGACTGTTAAGACGAGGTCTGATTGGGTTTTTCTTGGGTTTCCCTAATCCGTGCAGATATGCACGCGGTACCTTAATGCCGGGACCTGAAATAAGTCTCCCAAGTGACAGTCATATTTGTACCTCTGTAAAATGTACTATTGAAGTAGCCATGGGCTAAATAAGCTACATCAATCAATCCCTCTCCCTCTCCCTTTCCCTCTCCCTCTCCCTCTCCCTCTCTGTCCGATATCGTACTGTGGTGATCAACGGCGCATGCGTATAACTCTCCAAGCTGTGTGTCAGTGTATCACATCTAGCCATCAATATCAATAACGTGTGTAATCTGCATACAGCGCACTTTCATCCTGCCCCCGCACCGAGCCTTTCACCTCCACTTCTGTTTTTCTGTTTCTCGTCGAGAGCTTGTCAACTCAAATCGACGACTACAGTGAATCTACTTCATCGATCAACGAGCCAAACTACTATCGCCATCTATCTGACGCCTGGATCATTGCTGCTGTTGCTGTTAACTCGTCGATAATATGGGTATTTTATTCGCATGTCGAATCTCTGCTACAAGTGCAAAAACCTATAGCTCATAATCCCCTATCCTGTATAGACTGCTCTCGAGTTTTTCATCCCGGTTGTGTTACATACTACCTTGCATATAAATCTGCAAATAATTGCTGTGCTATCAAGCTTACGACAATGTTTGGAAATACCCCCGGGACGCAGAGCCTCTCTATTTATTTATTTATATTATTACTTTCTAACTCATTTATTCATTTATCCCTATCATTTTTACTACTGTTCTATAACTATTGTCACATTATCATATTTCAATGTTATTGTGTTTTATTTTTATTTTGTATTAATTAATTATTTCATTTAATTTCGTATTCATCAATTTTTGTGCGCGCGCGCACGCGTGTGTGTGTGTGTGTGTGTGTGTGTGTCAAATCCTATCAAAGTATCCATCTTGTGATAAACTGCGAAAATGATCAAAGGGGCAGGGGGAGCGAGGGGGGTAGCACTGCGGGTCGAAAGGGGAACGAGGGGGGAACGTCGCGGATTCAGGAGGCAGCTAGGGGGGAACGCCGTGGATTTAGTCTAGTGAACATTTCGGTTATTCGTCTCTCGCGCTTTAAACCGTCAAGTTCTTGTTGCTCACGCCACTCGTTATATCGTGCATCTTTGACCTCAATCGGTCTGCTCACCCGCGTGATCGATTCTACGGCCTGTGTTACTGCGTGTTCTAACGTGCTTACTTGTTGAGCTAACACGGAAGATTCCGAATCTTTCCTTGCACGAGACCGTGTTCGAATCGTTCGAGTCTTCCTAATTGCGCCTTTTGATCTAGTCAACTGCATTGGAAGAACAAAATCATGCTGTTGGTATCAGGCGGGAGCCTGCTTGTTTAAGCGACCGTCGTAGTCAGAGCCGTATCTAGGCGGTGGCGAGATGAGCGCCCGCCAAGGGCGCAACTACCGCAGGAGCGCAAAATCGGCCATGAAAAATAATTTTTTTTTTAGATTAGTGCATTTCGTTGAGGATAAAAATTTCACGTTATTGACATAAATGTTATTCCGAATTGTTGAAAGTTACTGTACTGGTGTGTAATTACAGTAGAACCTCGATTATCTGAATCAATTGGGACGGAAACTAGTTCGGATAATCGAAACGTGGGTTCTTTGGGACGAGATCATAAACAACACCTTTTTACGTAAAAACAGTACATGCATATACATATATTAAAACTGCGCGACGAATCTCAGTAAGCGGACTAACAGCGTTCGATGAAACAAAGCGCGTTTTAACACGCTCGATATGCATCTTTGCATGACCGCGATTCTCGCAAAGATACATTGTTACTCATGGCGGTGCGCCGGCAGCGAGCAACAATGTATCTTTCGCGCCAACGTTCGGATAATTGAGCGTAACGATGATCGAGGTTCTACTGTGGCCGTGTCCGTAAATTGATTGCCAGTACTGAAAATTCCCTAGGACAGAGACAGAGCTATCCATGAACTCGGCAGCGCAAAAGAGATGAAAGATTGCTGACAGTACTGTCAGTCAATTTTCGAACACGGCCTGTATGTCTATTACTCTTACGGTAATACTGTGAAGAGCCCAATAAGAACACGACTGTCAATCAAACGTGAAAAATCCGTTTCAACAGTATATATTTGGTATAGGTATAAAAAATAGTCGTTTCTTAACCAAACGTATAATGTACGTTCCAGGAATACGTATATTGTAGGTGTATTTTTGCTCAACAAATATTAGTAGTATAATATTATTGTAAAGAATACACTCATCAAATGTTTATTTTATCGCAATTAAGTTCCGTCTTATCAACGTAGATAATACCCGATTTAAACGAATAGTCAGCGTAAGTCGACAAACGTCTTTTACTTGTATCAAGTTAACAAATAAACTACGTTACCGTGTGAGGAATATAAATAGTGGTTTCTGAGACAATCAATAAACGTTGAAGGAAAGTAAACTTTATACCGGTCATAAACGTTTATTCGATGCGTTTAATAGATGGTAGAGGAAACGTGATGAATGCCAATTAAACATGAGAATAGAAACGTTAATGAGAAACGGGTTTCTAGAGTATCGGGTAAACGTATAAAATGCGTTCTCTTGAACGGATTGTAATCCGTGGTCCCTGAGACGGTGAGTAAGCGTTGAAAGACCAGCCCGAAATTCGCGGACTACTCGTTGTACCGTATAAGTACGTTCTTCGAATTTCCCACTTTCACACACTCACACGCTGAGGATATTCCATATTATTCAAATTGAATTTGGGAAGTCCAACGTCAAATCCGTGACCAGTGCGACTTAAAAACCCTTTGATACCATATCCCATGAGAATCTGAGGAGTTTTGGATTTTAGACCTCTGCCATACTGAATCCTCCACTACATTTTTTGCAAATCTAGCCTGAGGTTCGTTATCAGCAAGCCAAACAACTTTTAGTTACCAATTTTCCCCGAAACCCGTTTATTTCACGAATTTTTTGAATTTTTTATTATATTTTATATATTTTTTTTTTAGAACCAACTACTCCAGAGAATGTAAAGGAGTGAATGTAGTATATTAAATTCATAGTTATATGCTAGCTGGTATTTCTATCATTTTTTTTCATTCTTTTTATTCATCTTTCAAAGTTATGAAATCTCCATCCTCTTATAATAGGTGTTTTAAATTTTGCAATATTTTATAAGATTTTTCTTATTTTTTTTGGATATTAAAAGGTTGAGGTTTTTTTCAAGTTTTTAATTTATATACTTCAGATACGTTCTAGTCGAAAACTTGCGAAAAAATTTTGATTGCGTTTTTCGTCATTGTATCTAGGCACTTTTTTTTTAGGACATAGGTCCTAAAGATGACGAAAAGGTATCTTGACGAAGTCGTCTTTTCGGCAAGGCGAAATGATGTCTAATAGATGTCTTTCAAAAGACGACTAATCGTAGTTGACTCAATGTTGAAATATAAATTGAACGTCGATATTAGTTATATATATATATATATTCTGTTTATGTCCATAGGTAAGAGTAGGTATAGTACGTATGTGTGTGTGTAAGCTGAGCAATAGCGTACCGGCAGGTAGATCGGCTCAGTGCGTATTGTGAGTTAGCTCTGAACCCAGCGTTTGCTGGACAGCCAACATTTGTATTCAAAGTAATATTAGTAAAGATCCGGGTCTTGATCAAAAATAAACTGCAGTATAAACAAATATCCTGTGTACCTTTTTCATTTTACTTCCACAACCTATATCAGGTTATGGGCCCAGTTACGAAGGTTTAACGCGAAAAGTCAGTGATTAGCTCATCGACGCTTTATTCAAAAGTGAAAAACCAATATGGCAGCCAGTACGTCGTTGAGCGGGCTTCAGACAATCGAAAAGTTGAAAGGCCGCGAAAATTATGATGATTGGGCAGTGGCAATGGAAGCTTACTTGACCCACGAAGTTTTGTGGGATTTTATTAATCCCGACAATGCAGCGGCAATTCCTACCAACCCCCAGAAAGATAAGAAACCTCGCGCCAAAATCATCCTTGCGGTCGAGCGGCAGGTATATGGACACGTAAGGGATTTGAATACGGCCCGTGATGTGTGGTTGGCTCTAAAGAAAACCTATGCAGATACAGGAGTGACCAGGGGTCTGCAACTGATGAAGTTGGTTACAGACACGAAGCTCGAAAATTGTTCGTCCGAAAAAAATTATATTGATACAATTGTATCGGCCGCTCACCAGTTGAAGAGTATCGGCTTGGAGTTCTCGGACAAAGGAATAGGAGCAATTCTGTTGAATGGTCTTCCCGAAGTATACAAACCCATGGTCATGGCTCTGGAAAGTTCCAAGGTCGATCTAACGACAGACTTGGTGAAGACAAAGATTTTACAAGATGTTAAGTGGTTTTCAACGGAACAAAACAATGACTTGGCATTCTTTTCGCGCGCAAACGCTGGATACAAACAAAACAGAAGTAGAAAAGGCATTCAGAGAGGCAGATCATCATTAATCTGCTATAGATGTAACCGTCCTGGACATTACGCAAGAAATTGTCGTCGAGTTAGTGGTAATAGCAGCAACTGGAGTCAAAACAATAACAACAGCGGTAACAACAGGAGAGATGGGTCTGGTGCCATGGCAGCTCAAGGCGGTGATGAAGAAGACGAGTACGAGAGCGCCGAGATTGAGTATGCGAGTGTGTCGCTGATAGCGATGGGCACATGTAGTAGCGACTCATGGATGATAGACTCAGTTGCATCGAGGCATATGTGTAATAATAGAGGTATGTTCGAGAATATGCGTGATTCGAAAATCAAAATAATAATAGTAGCGAATAAACAGAAACTCAAGGTATGTGGAGAGGGCGATGTAAATCTGTATACGCACCATAATAATAAGAGAGTATTAATTAAGTTAAAGAATGTTTTGTATTCACCAGAGTTGGCTTCGAATTTATTATCCGTAGGTGTAATGACAAAATCGGGTTGGAATATTGATTTCAAAGAGAAAGATTGTAAGATCTTTAATAAGCGTTCAGATATTGTTATTGTCGGAAATAAAAGTAAAAATGGTGTGTATGTCTTAGATATCAAGAATGATAAAATAAATAGTTCTAAATCTATTTTCAGTTGCCCTGCAGTAGTGAAGAAGGTTCAAAGTAAAGGGGAAAGTTTGGAATTATGGCATCGGAGAATGGCTCATTTAAATGTTGATGCTTTGAAAAAATTGTTAAGTAATTATGTAGATATTCAAGTAGTAAATGATAAAAATTTTTTCTGTGAGATTTGTCCAATGGCCAAGCATCCAAGACATTGTTTTAAATCCAGCTTTAATAGAGCCAGTAAAAAATTAGAGTTAATCCATTCAGAAGTCTGCCAAGTTCCAACTTTGTCTTATGATGGATACCAATATTTTTTAACTTTTATAGATGATTACAGTCGAAAATCAGTAATTTATTTCCTTAAATCCAAAGATCAAGCTACTAATATGTTTTTGCAATTTAAATCTTTAGTTGAAAATGAAACGAGTAGTAAAATTATTAATCTAAGGATAGATAACGGTACTGAGTATTTAAATAAACAATTTAAGGATATTTGTATTAAAGCAGGAATAAATATTCAAACAACGATTCCAGGTAATCCTCAGCAAAACGGCCGAGCGGAAAGGCTAAATCGTACGTTACTACATAAAGCTCGTTGCATGTTGATAGATGCGAATTTGTCAAGTAAATTTTGGAAAGATGCTGTAGCGACGGCCGCTTATTTATATAATAAGTCCCCTCACGCGGCACTTGAATGGAAAACTCCCGAAGAACTTTGGAGTTGTAAACTTCCGGACTTAACAAGCGTTGAAATTTTTGGTTGTAAAGCGTTCGCTCGAGTGCCGTGGGAAAAAAGAAAAAATTAGATCCTCAATCTGTAGAATGTAAATTTATAGGTTATTGCCCGAGTCAAAGAGGTTTTAGACTTTGGGATATTGTAAACAAAAAAAATTTAGTAAGTAGGGATGTAATATTTGTTGAAAAATCTGTAAATTCTAAATGCTCTGTTGACAATGTTCAAAATAATTCTAAAAATATCGCTTTACTACCTATTCAAGAAAAGTCAGAAACGATTGATCAACCGAATCTCGAACGAAATCAAAATCGCGATAACGTGGTCGAGATGGGTGCCAATGAACAGGCTAAACAACCGACTGAACCTGTAATTAGAAGAATATCTACTAGAGATAAAAAACGTCCAGCATATTCACAAGATTACGTTACAAATTTTTCGTCGACGTCTAGTTCAAATCCATTTTCAGCGAATAGTACTTTAGAAACAAATCAATCAATTGATAGTAATAATTCTTTTGATGATCAAATGGTCCAAATCGATTCCACTACTGCAACATACCGAGAAGCGACAGAGAGTCCTGAAAAATCTTCCTGGATCCAAGCGATGGATAAGGAGATGAGCTCGATAAATAAAAATAATACTTGGACACTTGTAGACTTGCCTACCGATCGAGAACCAATAACTTGCAAGTGGGTCTATAAGAAAAAGGTTGATGAAAGGGGTAATGCTTTCTGTAAAGCGAGACTCGTCGCTCGCGGTTTCGACCAAGTTCCAGGAATAGACTATAGCGAAACGTATTCGCCAGTAGTGCGCTATACGACTTTACGCGTGTTGTTCGCCTATGCAGCTAGAAAAAGGTTTGGATATTCTTCATTTCGATGTGGAATCTGCATATCTTCACGGTGAGTTGGATGAAGAGATTTATTTAACTCAGCCGGAAGGCTATGAACAACAGGGTATTGAAGGAAAATTCTATCTATTAAACAAGGCACTTTACGGTTTAAAGCAAAGTGGCCGAGCATGGAATAAAAGGATAGATGGTGATTTAAAATTGATGAATATGACGCAGTCCAGGCAAGATCCACGCGTATATTTTTATATCGATGAAAATATCGTTTTAATTACAGTTATTTATGTCGACGACATTCTTACGTTCACAAATAGTATACATTGCGTAAAAATTCTTTTTGATAATTTATCTAGGAAAAATCCCATAAAGAATTTAGGTGAAGCGAAGAGATTCTTAGAAGTAAATATAAGTCGCGATAAAGAAAACGGTTGGATAAGCTTAGATCAAATGCATTATGTAGAATCCCTTTTGCACAAGTTCGGCATGAGTGATTGTAATTCAGTGTCGACTCCAATCGAAACAACAGATTTTCCTGCACCCAGACAAAAGGATACGCGAAAGCCAGCAAACATACCTTATCAATCAGCGGTTGGTAGTCTCACGTATTTATTAAAATGGACAAGGCCTGATCTTGCATACGCTATTGGTGCTGTTAGTAAATTTAATTCCAATTATACCGAAGAGCATTGGGAATTAGTCTAACGAATTTTTAGATACCTAAAGGGCACAGCATCATACAGACTGTATTATTTCAAATCAGGGAATCAGGATTTGTTTGGCTATAGCATTGCTAGCTATAATCAAAGTCTGCAAGATCCAAGACCAGTCGTGGCTTATGTTTTTATTATGCAAGGAGGCGCAGTCAGCTGGCGTTCCACAAGAAAAACTTTAACCAGTATTTCGTCGGAAGAAGCAGAATTTGTAGCAATGTCAGACGCAACCCAAGAAATTATTTAGTTGAGAGAATTGACCATTGAATTAAACATCATATCAAATAGTCCTATCCATTTAAAATCTGATTGTCGACCAGCGATTGATCATATCAAAAACGCGAATTATAGTTGTAAAACTGAACACATAAATGTAAGAATGTCTTTTGTCAAAGATCATGTACCTCAAAAAACTATCACATTAGATTTTGTCCCCACGAACGAAATGGTAGCTGATGTGATAACAAAAGCTGTAAGAAGTAATAAATTAAATTTTTTCATCACCCATACAGGTTTATATAGTACTTTTTTGTAATATATATATATTTGTTCTTGTAAGTGGAGTTCAATTTAGGGGTAAGTGTTGAAATATAAATTGAACGTCGATATTAGTTATTTATTGTAACGTGGCATTTTTGATGCCCGTTACAAGGGGCTCCTTGAAACCTGGGCGGAACCAAAAATTTAGGAATTTCCGAAATTGAGTCGCGAAGTTTTTGGAAAAGAGCGCCAGAGAACGCATCCGAAACTACGAGAGGGGACACCTTAGCGACCAGCGTAAGATATTTCAGTTTTTTTTGTTTTTTTATTTTTCGAGCTACAACGGCATCAGGCAAGAAGTCGACACCGAATTCGAGGAAAGTGCGAAGTGGCGGACTAGCGACAATTGCGAAGGAAGGATGTCGAGGCTGCGGAGGGGGAGCCGACGCAGATCCCCGCAACGCGGGAATCCAAGGTGGACGCGATTCCCGCTGGCGGCCGGCGCGCCGCAGCCTCTTCCCCTTCACCCCGCCAACAATTGACCAGCGAACTTGCGACGGACCGACTAGCGACGAGGGAGCACCACGCTCACCGCCAAGACGTCATGGAGCTGCGCGGAGGACGAGATTGCGAGCTAGCTTTAAGTTCTGCGCAGCGATGCTATCGAAGGTGCGCGTCGAGTTGCGTGATCGACGAAATCGATGACGGATCGATTATTGCGTATTCTTGGGGGTATGACGTCACGTGTGGGATGGCGTATCGAGATCCGTGTTGCGGCAGGTGGTAGGTTTTTGAAACCACTCTAGTTCTGGCGGTCGTGATTAGTAGTCACGTTTTGGGGGAGTTTCGCGAAGCAATGGAGTCGCCCAAAAATCGCGAAGGGAATGGAAAGGGGGTTGCAAGGATGTAGAAGGTAAGCGCTGCTTCTATCCCCGCGATTGCATTTCGAGCATAATTGCGAAAAGGCTTGCCGAGTAACGGATAGCCGTTTTGGATTTGCGTTGTAGAAAAGTACTCGAAATTCTTTTGCCGATTCTTTTGCTTGATGACCGTAGCCTGAGTACGCGGGTTAGAGTAAAGTAAATTTTGAGTTTCTGAGAAAGTTGAGTAGAGTACGGGTTTTAGTTGAATCTTTCTCGTTAGTGAAACCAAGTATAGCCGAATTTCGCCGTACCGGGTCGAGCCGCGTTATCGTTTTTTTTTTGTGTCACCTCTCGAGTAGGTCGGGAAGTACCGAATTGGAGTGCTCGAATTAGCGGGTAACGTTTTGGAGGATTTTGAAAAGAATTAAGTTCGGATGCGTTGCGATTGCGTATAGTTTAGGTTACGTTTAGTTGCGCCTGCATTGAGTTCCGTACCCGTTATTTAAGATAATGTAGTTTGAGTTGTGTTACTTTGAGCTTGTATTTAGTTGAAGTTAAATGTAGTGGTGCTTGCGCTTAGTTAAGTTTACGTTTAGTTAAGATAGTGTTTAGTCGAGGTTAGGTGATGTATAGTCGAAATTGCCGTTGCGTTGCGCAGCAGTTGAGACGAGAAGTTTGAGCATGGTGTTTTAGTTGCGAGACCAGACGGCGCACCGTCGAATAATTAGTTTTAGTTTCGTTTCGAGCAATAATCGCCATGGAGAACAAATGGCGAATTTGCAAATTGAGAACTGCGTATGAGGATTTTGTGATCGTCGAGGGACGTTTTAGTTAGGGAGCCGCGAGCTCGTTAGAGTAAGAAATAGAGTAGGTTACGTGTAATTTTTTGTTTAGTTTTAGACTCGCGATGAGCGATTTTTGAATTATGTTTTTTTTTGTTTTGTATCACCGCTATTGTGAAATATAAGATTTTATTTTACTTTTGTTAAATAGCATGTATATTTCGAGTGTCTCCCTCTCTCCAAAAATTACCCCTCCCCTCTCCGCGGTATTGAGCTATCGAGCATATGCCCGAGGAATAGCGTATTACTGATTTCGAGGCGTGTTAATCACGCCAGGCGCCCAACAAAAACTTTGCGATATTGTTTTAGATCCAGGGTGCATCGTGGACGCCAAATTATTGTGCACGCGGTAAGTTCTCGGTCATTTTCTCCGAGTGACCGAGGAGCGGGAAAAATCCACGTCACAATATATATATTCTGTTTATGTCCATAGGTAAGAGTAGGTATAGTACGTATGTGTGTGTGTAGGCTGAGCAATAGCGTACCCGCAGGTAGATCGGCTGAGTGCGTATTGCAGGTTAGCTCTGAACCCAGCGTTTGCTGGACAGCCAACATTTGTATTCAAAGTAATATTAGTAAAGATCCGGGTCTTAATCAAAAATAAACTGCAGTATAAACAAATATCCTGTGTACCTTTTTCATTTTACTTCCACAACCTATATCACTCAACGACGTCTATTTGAAAATGTCTAATGGACATAATAATTATAGTCGACTGAAAGATGTCTATTCCAGGATGACTTTTGTCAACTTGACGAGAAGCTGTCTAACAGACGTCTTTCAGAAGATAAGTCAGCTAGCGCCAACTGCAGCGTGTGGTTAACCAAATATTGCAAGACGGCTGCTTGATAACGCGTTATACGAAGTGCGCGTGATTGATGTGCACGTGATTTCGTGAGCTGGAGAAAAAGTGACTGAGATTATTACAAAACTAGTTAAGCATATGATTAAATAACTTTTGATCATTATTCAATATCCGATATGTGATTATCGAGTGCTACATATAATCAATTGATGCATGTAGGGTATGATCTATCAAATCCACATAACCTCTTCTCATTTCTATCATGTCGGTTGAAAAAAGTTTTCAGATATAATTACACGAAAAGAATTGAATATTGCCGACTAGGGAACAGATATCGGTATCACCTGAAATCTGAACGTGCAACATAATTTTATATTTTGTTTCGATCTCTACTGTGATATGTAATAATTAGATAGGTTAATCAAATTAGAGTTTATAAGGTGAGATGTTTTGATGTGATACATATTTAGATATAAGGTTGATTTTGAGTTCATATCTCAAATTTAATCTTTTAAATAATGTTATAGAATGCGTCCAAGTTCTATGCTGGATAATACAATCTGTATCTGACTAATTTTGGTTGACGACATTTATTTCACATTTACCGAAAACACATAATCGCATAAAAGGCGACGAAACAACGTCTTTTAGCCATACCTAAAAAACATTTTATAGATTTGGCTACAAGATGTCTTCTAGGCATGGCTAAAAGACGTTAAAAAGTGGGTCATAAGACATCTCTTCATCATCTTCTAGGTGACTTAACGCTTTCGCTAAAAGACGACTTGTCGAGAAATTTGTTATCTTTCAGACATCTTTCAGACAACTTTGAGCTGTCTGGGTAATGTCAAGTAAGGAATCACATAAGTTTCATTCAAAATTTCATAATATATGAGCTATCGTATCTCAGAAAAAAGAACAACAAACATACGTAGAAAGTTGTTTTTATGACTTACAATAGTACACAGACAATAAATTGAAGAATGTTGGAAACCGATGTATTATACTTATGTGTATTGAATCGAATGATGTTTTCCGAGCCGACATTCTCTTCCAATTTGAAAATCCAGACAGTGCCATGACACTGGCCTGGGACCAAACAGTCCATTGAGTTGTTATACAATGATGTGTATTTTTTTCCCTACAAAATCTTATGATTTGATCGTACACGTTATCCCCTTGATTATTAGAAATTTGAAAACCGTTTTCAGTAGAAATAATTTCGACAATCGTGATGATACTGCACAGATTAGAGTATTAGGTTTCGATTCTGCTCCCGACTATGGCGCTGCTGTCGTTGAACGGGCGAATAATGATCAAATAAGTATAATCTATCCGGATCGTGAACGTCCGTGAAGATTCGGCAACGCTTTTGGGCTCAACAGGCCGTTGACGGCGGGCCTCGGTAGTGAGCAAGGTGCGATGGAGGGGGGGCGCTGTACGCGATTGCCTCACGTGCTCTCAGTGTAGTTCCGTCTGTGAAGTGTATCACATCGTTGGAGCGTCTCTGTAAAGCAATTTTTGCCAACCTTTTCTCCGTGAGTACGTGGCTTCATCATAATTATTATTATTCTTATCACGCTTTTTCCATTCAGGATAATTATGGAAATATAACTTGCTGTTGCATTGCTTTATCTTGAATGTTTATTCTCTCGAATAAAAAAGACGCATAGTATAGAGACGTAGAGAATAAGCATTTTTATCAAACTTTCAAGAAGGGACATTTGCTTTCTCTTGTTCACGGGAATTCGTTAGTTTCTACAGTAATGCGTTAAATAGACGTGTATTAAACGGTACCTCGTGGAAAAAATGATTTATTTCACGTCTATTCAACGGCCTTGATGTCGATTCCGTGATATATTAACATGGACGTTGAATTTTTTTGGAATAACAAGAAACAAATAGTATGTTTTCCGAAATGATTAGAATTACAGTTGGTTGAAAACCATGTTTGGAACAGATTTATTTTCTTTTTTTTCTAGCGTGTACGTAGTGCCTGGCGCGTTCGAAATACTCGACCGTTATTTGCAAAATTATTGTTGAGAAAAACAATCGGTGAATAAAAAATACATTGTCTCAATGCTGAAAATAGGCATTTCTATCGAAGTTTCAAGAAGAGACATTTTCGTTGTCTTGTTCGCGGGAATTCGTTAGTTTGTACAGTAATGCGTCGATAGACGTGTATTAAACGGTACCTCGTGGAAAAAATGATTTATTTCACGTCTATTCAACGGCCTTGATGTCGATTCCGTGATATATTAACATGGACGTTGAATTTTTTTGGAATAACAAGAAACAAATAGTATGTTTTCCGAAATGATTAGAATTACAGTTGGTTGAAAACCATGTTTGGAACAGATTTATTTTCTTTTTTTTCTAGCGTGTACGTAGTGCCTGGCGCGTTCGAAATACTCGACCGTTATTTGCAAAATTATTGTTGAGAAAAACAATCGGTGAATAAAAAATACATTGTCTCAATGCTGAAAATAGGCATTTCTATCGAAGTTTCAAGAAGAGACATTTTCGTTGTCTTGTTCGCGGGAATTCGTTAGTTTGTACAGTAATGCGTCGATAGACGCGTATTATACGGTACCTCGTGGGAAAATTGGTTTATGTCACGTCTATTCAACGACCTGCATTATACTGGTTAGGATACAAATTTCTTAATACTCATTTTCTTAATCATCATTAATAAACTTGTGCTTTTTACTTAATATTCTATTTGACCCCCATTTCAGGCAATATATATTTTATTTCAGGCAAGAGCGCATATGCTAACACCTCTCAAGTAATTCAACATTCTTGAATAATCGATTTCCTCACTAAGGTATTGCCTTATTCCTTCCATTCAATACTAAAGTTGTAAATGAAACTTAAAATTGCTGAATATGCCTCTGGAACGAAAATTACTGAGCAAACGACATTTACGTCGAAAACAGGCAGCGGCATTGAATCAAATTAATTTTCTTGTACGTCACAACAGCGAAGAAAGTAATAATCTTCACTGTGAATAAGACAATTCTGAATATATCCATTCTAACAAAGCACAAGCATGTAGTGAAGCCAATTTGAATTGTAATACACCGTGTACGTCGCTCTTTTTGCCATCAGAGGATGAAAATTTCACCACATTAAATCCCGAAGATCTATTACATAAATTTGATAGTTACAGCCATGATAATGTAGACAATCTAGACAGTCATTGTTACCCTGATTATCGTTAAGCCCATTCTGCTAATGTGGGGAGTTTCCTGGGTGCAGATAATTCTAAATCTACCAATTTTATCATAACACAAGCATGTTCTGCAACCAATTCAAATTGTGATTTACAACATACCTCCCTCGGTTCAATAGTAGAACAAGAACCGGCCTCCGCCTCAGACCACGAAGTTCCATCTAGTGAAAATAACAGTGATGTTGAAAATAACATAAATCATTTAGAAAATTGGGTTCAACCTGATTTTCCTAAAAGACAGCCTTTTAATATTAACAGTTTCCTTAATTCAGATTTGGGCCTCCATGATTCAGATAATAAAGGGACTCAAATTGCTCAGAGCGATCAGTCTACGAACGATGATAATGAACAGGTTAGGTTTGAACAAAAATTCCAAGAAGATCTGCGAAATTGGCTTGTGATTGCAACATTACTCATACGGCACTTGATAGAATTTTAGCTCTCATCCGTCCAAAATATCCATTTTTACCCAAAATTCTAAATCTCTCCTGAAAACTAAACGCCAAATTAATGCATCCGATTTGAGAAATGGGCAAATGTGTTATATAGGCATTGAAGAAGGATTGAAAGGTAAATTAATCGGTGGCCTGAATAATTCTGCTAAGTACACAAATACTATAACAATTGATATCAATATTAACGGATTACCATTAAATAAAGGTTGTTTCGTAAACCTGTGGCCTATATTATGTAGAAGTCATTCATTGAAAGATAGTTCGCCGTTTATGGTCACGGTGTTTTGTGGAAAAGGCAAACCCGAGTCATTAGATAGCTATTTGCTTGAATTTATCAAAGAAATGAGTTTCCTGCTACCAAATGGCATCGAACATAATAATCGAAGGTTACGTATAGAAATTGGTTGCATTTGCGTGATGCCCCTGCTAGGGCAATGCTCAAGATGATCAAAGGTCATACTAGCACGTTCGGTTGTGAAAAGTGTTGCATCGCAGCAGTTTCATTGCAAAGAAAACTGCATTATCTAGTCGATCAAACCAATCACCGTAAAAGATGCGATGAAGACTATTTTAAAGAAGATCCAGATACGGCGCACATCAAAGGTACATCGCCATTGCTTCATTTATTTGTTGGACTTGTCACGCAATTTCCCCTAGATCCAATGCACTTGATTTACTTGGGGGTGCTCAAGAGATTATTAATTAATTACTGGATCGAAGGACCAAGGCCTTGTAAGTTTTCAAAACAAATGTTGAAAATTATCTCTTCTGAAATTGAAAGACTGCAAGCTTATGTGACAGCAGAGTTTAATCGTAAGCCTCGAAACCTTGATGAAGTAAAACGGTGGAAGGCAACCGAGTTCAGATTCTTCTTGGTTTACTTAGGCCCGATCATCTTCCGCAATGTCCTAGATTCTAAGAGATATAATCACTTCTTGTTATTGCATACAGCTGTTTACATTTTGTCTAATGAGACTCTCATCTTGCGTTACCTTGATGTCGCGAGACTACCAATTGAGAAATTTGTACGGAAGTCTGCTAATATTTACGGTCCTGAGTTAGTCGTATACAACGTACACTCTCTTTTTCATCTTTGCGATGATGTTGAGCGGTATGGTAAATTGCAAGATTTCAGTTGCTTTCCATTTGAAAATTATTTGGGAAGAATAAAGAGAAAGATAGGCGCAAAGAAGCTTCCATTGCAACATGTTGTTAAGCGTATGTCAGAATATGCTAAAGCCAATAAAAAAAAAACACACAGTCCTGGGCGAAGGTAGAGATTCCGAAGGGTATTAGGTCACAGGGCGAGAATGCTTTCCAATGTGAGACACTAACCACAAAAAGGTTTAAACTGTCAATACAAGACCCCGATAACGTAGTAGAACTGAATAGTAAATTTTATGTATTAAAATCTATCATCTGTATAGATGGTGTGTACAAATGTGTTGGAATTTCATTTCGGTACCTAAGAAATTTGTATCGAAAACCCATTGAATCTTCCAAGCTCGGTATATATTTTGCTAAAAGCTATGCTGAAACGATTACCTTTCCTGTCGATGAAATCTTATTCAAATGCTTACGATTCCCTGTGAAAGATGGGTTTGGGATTTTTCCCATACTGCATCAAAACGAATAATAAAACATGTAGTTTGCTTTATTAGGCTAATAACCTAAATCATCCGTATAGAAAAATAAACAGGTACTTTTTTTTCTTGAACTACAGCTCCAATAGAAGCAATAGTTTGATGCTTTACCTGAAATCTACTTCTCGCGTCAGCTATTCACGTGTACATAACTATATATAATTACTTTTTCGATTTGTAGCTGTTCGCTATTTGTTGTTAGCTATTCGACCGAGCCACGTGGAAGGAGTAGATCGCTGTAGTTCCAAAATTGAGTTATTTGATTTATTGTTGTACATACATCTTATTTATTTACAGTTTTTTTTTGATATACATATATACAAGGTAGTTATTTCAATGGTTGCCACCCGAGGGAAGGGGTGGTCGTAGTCCTGTTGCACCGCGGTGGAGGCTGCAGCGATGAAGTGCAGCGATGAATTGGTGCGGTCCTTCGTGGCGGCGTATATCGGCTTTCCGGAGAGCTAGGCGGTGTTGGAGGGCATCGATTCTCCGGTACAGTCGCTCGTTGTGGAGACTCCCACTCGCTGTCAGACGGTGTCGTCTGAGTGGCCGTTGATACGTAGGTGGGTTGAGGCTCTGGAAACGGAGTGACCGCTGACGGAATGCTGCGGTAGTAACTTGGTGACGTTACTCTCGCTCTTCTTACGTCCCACAGCGATAGCAGGATCGCTGGTGGCCTAGTCAGAGGCCTTGATGGGAGCTCCACACGGTGAAGCACCCACGGAGCTGGTGGGTTGTGTGAACTTGTCTTTTTGGTTGGGCTGGCTGTTGCCAGTTGGATAGAGTCCGTCATGCAGTTGTCAAAGTTTGCTGTGGTCGTAGCGTAGCGTGGCGTTGCGTGGCGTAGCGTGGTGTAGCGTAACGTAGCGTAGCGTAGCAGTGCAGTTAGTTCGTCTGGTCAGTTTCGGCGAGACCGAAGTGTCCTGCCGATCGGTGAGATCGGTGGTCTCTTATCGCAGCCTCGGTTGGGCTTCAGCAGCGGGAAACCACGTTGGCTGATTGCGCGACGCGCTTGGCTGCGTGGGTGGCGTGAGCGGCGCGCGTGACGTAATACTTTCTTCTGTGTCGCGCGACTAGAAAGCGTGAAACGCTTGTTGCGGTGCGTGAGTTGTAAGGCGCGCGACCGACTAGTTGACTTTACAAGGTTGTTGTGAACAGTAGCAATCATGTTTCTCTAATATTTTTAAAAATTTTGCTTTCTGTCTTTTTTTTGTGTTGGTGAAATTATTCGTACATTTTTATGGCACATGACAATTCCACAGTTTCTGCATTAAAAAACCAAAATTTGCGCGATAATTGAGTTCTTGAGAGGTGACAACAGTAAAGAGTGTGCTCTGGTCCCTGTATTGTGGTTGACGGACAACAATACTTAGTGCTATTGGCCTCGGACAAAAACTGAGGAAAAGTTCACAAACCTAGTCCGAACGAATGCAGTTCTTGAACAATCCTGGCCCGTCTATGCCGTACATCGTGTGCTTGATACTAAAGGTATGTAATTTGACTGTTTTCTCAATTCTTCTTAGAGTTTTATTACAGAATTAGGGCGACTGGGCACTACCTAAAGGTGTTGCGGGTGGTGACAAGGAATTTAACCGACGCATGTACCATTCTTATGCAATTATGTGTGATAAACTGTATGAGGTGGCAAAATTCCCTGTTTTCACTTAGAATTGCTTTGGTTAACAGACGCAATTCGATTTTTTGTTTCTTCCACCAGCGTCACTCTGATAGACTAATATCACACGGTCGAATTGAAGTATCTGAGGTATTCAATGCCAACTGAGAGGTCATTTTCCCTGACCCCCGCCAACTTGCTTCATTATTTTTTATATGATTCTACAACCTAAATAAAGCCCTCACCATTTTTTTGAGATTTTTCGTCCTAACCATTCTTTTTTAAAAAACGTCACAAACCCTTTTGTGGTCCTAAAAAAACGCCATTTTTTTTTGCAAAAATTCACATAATTTCTGGGTCCCAAAACAAACGTTTTGAGCCATAGTTCAGAGTGGAGAATTGATTTTTTGTATTTTTTAAATATTTTTTGAGAGGAATAATTTTGCTTATTTTGTATGTATACAAAACATATGTTATAAACATATGCAAAAAAATGTTTTTTTTTTGGACCATAAAAGGGTTTGTAACATTTTTTAAAAAAGTATGGTTGGGACAAAAAATCTGAAAAAAATGCTGAGTGCTTTATTTAGGTTGTGAAATCATATAAAAAATAATGAAGCAAATTGGCGGGGATCAGGGAAACCGACCTCTCAGTTGGCATGGAATACCTCTTATGTATCAATTATAATATAAATCGGCTAGACGTTGGACTAAAGTATTATTCGATATTGAGTATTTGTAATTAATACGAAAAACCGATTAAAAATTGAAAATGAAATTATATTTGTGATTGAAGCATTATGGAAGACTATTTGCTGTAATTGTCGTTATTCAATCTAAATCTAATCTATTACTGGTTGAGAGTTTCACTTGCAGAAATTTCAAGCCATAAATGTTGTTTTCAAATATATGCGTAAATGCTTCATTTTTTTTCATTGTCTTTCTGTTTAATGATAACATTTTCGTTATAGTTGACTACGATGTAGCAGCAGAGTATATGACTAATGTAATACACAACGGAACTTCTGAAGACGGTATTAACATTCAGCCGATAACACAGAAAAAAGTGTCATCTGAAAACCTATCACCAGACGACGATACAGTTGAAGAAAGTGAGCCTTCAAAAAAGAAAAGAAAAAAGCACCACAAACACCGTAAGCATCATACAAAAAGTAAACGCTGAAAACGTATCAGTTTATCCAGTGATGCATCGAATAGCAAACCCAGTAGTAACTCTACTGCAAGTAGCTCTCAAGGATTCGTCTCGGATCAGGAAAACCTAATTCAAAATATCCCATTATTCAAAAGAAGTTTAACAGGCATGAGGCAGGATAATTCAATCATTACGAAGCAGCGTAATACTACCAATCTAGCCGACAATAGTGCACATGCTGGATTGTTAGGTTTCGCTCTGTCATTTTCCAGCACAATTGTGCGCTCAACACCAGAAAGAAACCTTGGATATTCAAATGAGGCAAGTGAGACGCCGCGGTCTTACAAATCATCAGTACCGCCTACTTGTCACTCAAGTCCGCATGTAAGAACACCACAAAGAATTCTTAGTCATCAAGATGTCACAAGTGGACCCTTGCAGTTGAACGGTGCAATTTCGGATCCTGTTGTTACACAAATGCTGCGAAAAATCTTTGAATACTTGCAGTATTTGCAACAGCAGATGGAGCAGACTCAGGTCGCTCTAGCCACAATGGCAAGAGCTAATCAGACCCAAATAGCCCAAGTACAAGGTGCTCCGCGGCCAGAATGTTTCCCTGAATGGCCCATTTCTTCACTGGATGTCTTCGATGCGTTCAATGAGATGATACAGATTGAAGAGCACCGTAGTTACCTTGTAAGTGACTTGTATAATCTACTCACAATTCATTCTGGAATTCGCATACAACTATGTAGTTTAAAAAATATGTCTGGTTCAGAATATCTTCTTGAATTTCTTGATAATGTTATGTTGATTATGTCCGTATTTTGTATTCCATTTGCTCGATCAGTCAGGGAAACATTTTTTTGTTTCTAACTAAATATTGTATAATACACAAAAAATGAACATAAAATCAACACAATATTAATAGAAGTTGGTATATTCGGAGGAAAATAGTAGTGAATAGGTGGATAGCATTTCTTTGGAGTTGGATCGACAGCAATTATTGTGTAAAAACTTATGAACCCTGTGACACGAGTTGTAACCCATACATTTAGGCCCGACACATTTGGTGTAAGTCTTACTTCGAAAAGGATTTGTCTGTATATTCACGAAAAAAAAATTTAAACCTGGTATACAATTATATCTGAACAAAAATATAATTTGATTTTTTGATTCATTTACTTTCTTTAGGTCCGAAGGCTTTCGACGGTAGGTGGCCCATCACAGCGACAAGTTGTCATGAATATGATGAAACTTTTGATGACGAATACTTTGGCTATGGAGTACAACTGGTCGGGAAGAGAAAAGAGATCATTCAAAAAAACTAAATTAAGGTATATTATCATTGGTGAGTAAAAAGTCTACGTTTCACGTTTTCTTCATATTGCCCGTAACTAATAAACGGCCAAACATCGATTCTTCTCCTTCAAACCTAGTGAACCTTCCGTACCTATACGATGAAGCGGATGATAAATATATATTTTGTTATAAGAGAATCTGTGTTTGGTTTGAAATGGATTGAAGGACGTATTTTTGTCAAAGTTTGTTATATTTATAACGAGAAATCGGTTGGCCAAAAATGTTTGAATATTAACTGATGCTCCTTCGATCTAAAGCTACAACATCTGAAACTATGAAAAAAAATTATGAAAAAATGTTGAATCAAATCGTGAACAATAGTGTTTGAAATGGAGAATGTAAGGCAAGTAAGCCGAAAGCGCAGCTATTTCCAGCTGTATGTCGAATTCCAATGAAATAAGCACCGTTTAAAACGTATTGACTCGATTTATTATTATGAACTATTTACGTTTAGCATGACTTTTACTTCATGAGAGGTTATGCCCTAGAATTGCATAGTGTCCTTGCGAAGCAGTAATAAGGAGAAAATCAATTCAATTCGAATAGAATTTTGATTTTTATCCTCATTCAAATGTTATCTTACAACTCATGTTAAGTAAACGTTGATACAAGTATTTATGATTATTTTAAATAATAGCATGACTATTTTGACATCGAAAAAGAATAACCTTTAATCTTCGATGGTGTAGACTCAGCGGTTCCACAATACGTCTTGTATAGAGCTTAGAGATAGAAGATTGAAAAAATAAGACATTCACACACATATAATAGGTAAATGGTGAATTCAGCTTTCCAATAGTATAAACTCCTCACGATCGGAATCCTGCACCTAATCAGTTTATTACAATTAAATTTCGTAAGCTGCTGCTGCTGCTTTCTTTTTGCACAATGTGGTGGAAACACGTATATAATATTTTGCTTGTTCTAATGCTTTATAACTGCATTAGATTCTTTTCACTCATTTGTCATTCTTAATCTCCTTTGTTCACTCTTCAACAAATAATTCAAGGATAACTGATTAAGCCTTTTCGTGCACTTTGGCATAATTAACTCTGGACTTGTGATTGTGAGTGGTTCTGCTGCGTTGAGTAGAAATGATGTCTATTAGTGCACATAATTGAGCCACCAGATAATGAACAATTTTTTTTTCACATCTCGTTTCAGAGGCTGCAAAATTGGCGTGTAAAGATAATCCAGTCGAATCTTCAGATTTAATTATAGAAAATGCGATAAAGGACTGGTTGAAGCTAGCCACAAGTAGGTATACATATTCAATTACGGGAAAAAAATCCGGAAATGGACCCACGCAGCATCCGCCTTCACCGCCCCTACCACTGCCGCCGAATTCACCCAACAATCGCAGGGTATAGCAACAAAACGTTAAAAGATAGTCCGCTATATCGTTTCATTGTAGTTCTTCTTCTTGCGTGCCATTTTAAAACTATTTTAGTTGTTGGGATCATTTTTTTCTTCTTTTAATTTTGGCTACATGCACTCTGTTCGTACCCATATTTTTTGAGTTCAGATGAGTTATTCGTAGTACCTCACTTATTCGTAATACTAACAATTTTTCACATTTAATTTCTTCTTTGAAAGTATAAGTCCGATTCACTTCTTGCATCCTATTATTTTATATTAAATTTGAGTTTTTCTTTTAACCACACCGAAACAAGTACACAATTTTTAAAAGTGTATCTAATTTATCTACCTTATTGTTCTCAAACGATTTTGCACTTGCATCAGTCGTAATACCTATTTGCCAAGAAAGTTTTACCATGCTACTTTATTTTGACAAACAGTTCTATTTTTATTTTGGATAAATCTTTACTTCGGTGTTGGTGATCTATATAATCAAAATATAGCTGGCGCTCATACGCGTTCTACTTTTTTTTCAATTTTTTAAATCATTTCATGAATCGTTTTAATGTTACATTATCATATCCGTACATGTGATACCCTATTAAAATGTATATTGTATGTAAATGTATGTGCTATGGTATGTACATTACATATTTGATATTTTTTCGAACCTTCGAGATATATGATGTTTGTTTACAAATTACCTAGCCTTGTGATTGGCGATAACACATGTAACTCGTTGATCCAATGCGTTCTATATGTAATAAAAATGTAAATGGCGTAAAATGAATATGATATATCAATAGTTAACTACTTGTGTTTGTTGTTTTTTTTTTTTGGTTTTTTTTTTCTACTTTTAGAAATTTTTTTCTAAAATGGTCAAGTACTACATTATCAAAACCGTAGATGCTATCACTATCGAAAATATAAAATGTACCGTTTTTTGTTTTAAGCTTTATATAATATATTAGGGTTTTGCAACAACTCACTCAGCTTTATGATTCACAAAATCGTAAGTCGGTGATCCAACGCGTTCTATGAAATACTAATCTAATCGGTGCAAACATGAATGTGATATATGAATAGTCAACTTCTTGTGTTATATTATTTTTGTTACTTTTGAAAATCTTTTTCTCAAATGTTTAAGTACTTGAAATGTAAAATGCATCTCTTTTTTTGTTTCACAATCTATATATGTTATATAGTATATACTATTTTATTTTAGTATAGCAGAGAAATATAGTGTGTACATGTGTATACATATATATAGCAAATATTGTTCCGAATGACGAAAAAAGAATGCTGTCTAAATTTAAGCACTCAATATTAATATTTAGAGGTGCATCGTCGCGATTTTGTATTTCCCATTTACATAACATGAAATTTTTTTTTTGAACTTTGGAATCTTATAACTCGTCAAGGCTTTAGTGTACTGATGAGACATAACGTATTTTTGAAGTGAATCAAACGCTCTACAAAAACGTAGTCATTTTATGATGAATCTTTTCTTTCAAAAGTTATTTAAGGTGTCTAAGGTATTTATGATGGTAAATCACTTTTTGAAAGAGTAGACTTATTATAAAATAATAAGGGTCTTTCTTTGTAGAGCGTTCAATTCCATTCAAAATTATGTTCTGGACTTATCAGAACGCTAATGCGTTGACAAGTTATAAAATTCTGAGCTTAAAAAAAAAATTTCCCATGTTATTCAAGTGGGAAATGGAAAATGACAATGATGCACCTTCAAATATTAATATTAAGAGCTCAAACTTTGACAACATTTCTTTTTCGTCATTTCAAACAATCTTTGCTCCTTGAATTAAGAAAAAAAAAATACGACTTTCCGATACAGTATAATATATTATAGTATGATATTTTGTACTCTTTTCAGCATTTAAGATATGATGCATTGTTACGAATCACCTAGTCCTGTTATATCTGTAATTCATCGTTTTAAAAGATCAATACATAATACTTACCTTACTCAGATCACCCAAGCTTCGATTATTCTAACCTAATATTTTAAACGTATAGATACGCGGAATTTTTCACCGAATTATACTTCAAATTTTAAATACGTTTTCCCTGCGTCTTATATACGATTATAACTATGTATAAATAACATCATATCTGTATATATTACCAATCTTCTGATGAATGTATGTGAATTCTACAAATATCCGCATCGTATTTAAAACATTCGGGGAAAACGTTGTTATTGTAGCATATTTCGCCGATACTTTTCGATCTATTCAACGGTTCAACCTTAGAGTTTTTCCAACGTGGGGCATCTCCACGACATCTAGTAAACGAATATGTATACAAAATAAATACTCTATGTATATGTGCTCCAATCGTATATTCCTTGAAGTAAATGGTCATAATTTGTACGACTATACACCGCGTATATGACACGTGTTGATAATACGTTTAGTTTCACGTATGCCGAGCGGAAATTTTTCAGTTTATTCAACGAATTCATCTGTGACATTTTAAACGTATAGATGTGGCAAAATTTCACCGTCGACGCATATGTCAAATTTTAAATGTTTTTCTTTTGCGTCTTACATACGAATACATGGATAACGGGAATATCCGTATATTGTACCCGTTTATTCCTTCGTGGTGAGTATACGCAATTCAACGATTATTTTACACGTATTTAAAACATTCTGGGAAAACAAAAATTATCGTTTATCAGGCGGACAATTTTCAGTATCTTCAACGAATTCATCTGTGATATTTTAAACGTATTTCTACGGCGTCTTATATACGAATACATGGATGTCACAAATCTCCATATATTGTACTCGTTTATTATTCAACGACTATTTTCCACGTATTTAAAACATTCTGGACATACGTAAAAATTATCGCCTACCAGGCGGACATTTTTCGATTCATTAAACGGTTGGGTCTGATGCGTTGTAAGAGTTTGGTTGTGTGAATTTTTCTACGTTTAATCAACAATCGTGTTCTTATTGGGAGTCTAGTTGGCTAGTTACAACATGACATTACCTACATCTCCGCCCCTCCTTTGCCGCCTTACAGTTGTAAAAAACACAAAATTTAAGCAAGCAAGTCGTAACTTGAACAATATCATAACTGATCATAACCCTCCCGCGGCGCCTGGACTTCTTCATGTTTCATAGCAAAGCTTTCAAATAGTTTATGTAAATACATGTAATATAAGTTTTTAATCAAATATATTTTTGCATTTCATTCAATTTATTAAAGTATAAATGTTATGTTTTAGTAGCCCTTATATGCACAGTATTTTTGTAACTACGATTTTATTGTTGAGAAAATTTATTGTAAGTATAATCGTCTGCAA
This sequence comes from Neodiprion fabricii, assembly GCF_021155785.1. Lineage (NCBI taxonomy): Eukaryota > Metazoa > Arthropoda > Insecta > Hymenoptera > Diprionidae > Neodiprion > Neodiprion fabricii. The sequence continues at coordinate 14,083,554 of NC_060241.1, read as the reverse complement.
ATAAGGATGTATAGTCAATTTATATTCCACTTCTTTTAGTCAGATACAAACAGTTGTTTTATGTAAATAACGTCTCTTACAAATAGTAGGCTAATATTTTCACATAAGAAAAATATAGAATTTGACTCAAATTCCACCAAAAAATTGCTATTTTAAAGAAGCGGAATTCTCGGATCAAAAAACTTTAAACCTACAACTTTGCACTTTAATTTTGTAAAATTTCCGGGGGAGGAGCCCCGGATCCCCCGTTTTCGTTGGATGGTATTCCATAACTACCAAACCCCCCGGTGTGGGTGGACGCAAATGTCAAGTCCCACCAAGGGTGCGGCCATACCTAGATACGGCTCTGGTCGTAGTCAATCGGCTGGTTGGAAGCGGGGATCGCGGGGTGTTGCGACGGCTCGAGCAAGACACATGTGACGTACCGATAATATTCACGACCTGTGTCTCTGTGGCGTTACCTCCCCTCGCGCCGTCTTCGGCGAGAGCGCTCCCCTTCTTCTGCTTTCTTGGTACGCCGTTTTGCAAGGTAACAGGTAATACTTCTCTTTTGTCGAGTCTGGCGAAATTGTAAACAACACGACTGTGTTGCGGGTCGTCTGGCGTTTATTATTGTTCTAGGCGCGATCGAATTTCACAGTGATTCGTTTATGTGCGTGGGGCGATATAGCAGCGCAATATATGAGAATGCAGAGGACTGTTCGATCCACTGGACACTCACACATACCAAATAATTGTTTTGAAGGAATTTTTTTCGCATAGGTGGGTGTGAGATGGGAAATTTGCTCGTCGACTTAGCTGCACCGGCTCAGATGTTATTCGGGGTTGTATGTGTGATGCCTTGTCCGAACAACGTTGATTTTGACACCTTCTAACTTCCGAGAGATGTATAACGGTGTGTCTGTAACGTGGTTAATCACACCGGTAAACACGAGAATCGACTGCGTGAGTTTCATCTATAGGTACACCATGCGACACACTATAGTTTGAAATAAATTTGCGTGACTTCAGGTTATCGGGTCTTATACAGCTGCAGCTTGCTTGATAATCCGCGATCTTACCATACTTGGCCGAACACAGAAAGAACCGAGTTCGTTAAAGAACTCTTCTCTGACACGAAGAAATCTTCTGCGAGATTTATTTTACGCCTTGAATTGCCCCATGTTGGGCGCCATGTTGTAACACGAATTAACGAAAACGCGACAGTTAAATACGAGATTGTAATCCGGACGAATGAATGGTCGTAATGATCGTTCGAGGCATCCGACAATCTAAGTTGAGCAAATTTCTTTAAGGACGAGGATTGTGGTGGATTCGGTATAAATTATACAGAATGTAGATGATCACCGTACCTTGTTTATACTCTCTTCCACAGGTCTTCTATACTTCCCACTCACACACTCTACCCTTTTTTTTTCTTTCTTTCTATGCACTCAGCACGTGTAGCTCGCTACTATACTGTAGGAAGAAGACTGCTTGCTGCCGCACCGTGGACACAGCCCGGCGTGTCTACAGCTCAGCTACGCGAGTCTATGCCTGTCATGCCCGAGGGTCCAAGAAGCTGTTGTTGCAGTAAGTTACAACGGTAATTAGCTAATGAGATGCGAGGGCGACCTCCCGGTGCCCGAATCCACATGGTCAGCATTACACCGAGTGCTTCGACGGTGTTCCGACGGTGTTCCGACGATTTTCAATCTCATTGCTCACACGTTCAAGATGTTGACAAAAAGTATCTCAAGATAATTCTCACGCATTTATCTACACATCTTAGCAGATAATTTATTTTAATTTAGTGGTACCAAAGTTAGTGGTTTATCCGTATTATTGATGATAATTGTGACTTAAAAAAAAAAATTTTTCATGCTGAGCACTGCTGATGCTCATTCAGCAGTCTTTTGTCTCAGTTCTTAGTACCAGTTATAAGAAACAAAGTTGAACCTTATACAAGGGTTCGTTATTGGTCTCTACGTGACTTTAGCCAGGAGGGGTGGAACTCGCCGGTTTAGGCAATACGATATTTTAATGTTATCTATGGCCGTAGCTTTCGTTACAGCGTTAAAAGGGAATTATTAAAAACACTTCACGTGTTGAGAATCCTAGTTATATTGTTATTTCGAAAAAGGTACGCCGAAGCAATACGCCGTAAGTAACACATGAAATACATAACCATGTTAAAAATTCTGTCAGACGCATGTTACGTTCCAAAAGGGATGCTGCGAGTTAATTCTGATTCGCTGCGTGATTTAGGTTATTCTCCTGACTTACGTAGTTGACGAAAATGAATCTCAGAAATCTGCTGATCAGCTCCTCAGGTCTTCTCGTTCCGCTCAACTATATTCTAAGGTGTGATGTGAAGATTTCGTGAGCTTTCAATGTTCTTACATATGTGGAAGGATTCGTCGAAGAGAGCCAAATTCTCTGACCCTCTCCGACCAATCCTTCCACATATATTCTAAGAGTTTGTTAATTTGGGGTCCCGCCAACCATCACTATGCATAATTGAAATAATTATCGACGATAAAACTTGGGTTTATTACACGTTTATTTACACAATCTCCGTCAAATTCTCAATTGTAAGATTTATGATGATTTTATAACTGATGTAATTGTTTATCACGGTAACTGTTTGCGCTCGGCATCGATAGCGGTAAGAGATCTTTTACCAACGAGGGTTGTAAATCCTCGTCAAACCAATCGGGAAAGATTTTCGATGCACTGGCTTCCTTGAGACAATTGGGTTTGACTCAAAGATGATTCAATGTTATAAGGTTTAGTCAACAAATATATTTATTAACAGACTTGAAATAATTTGAATACACTGTTGAGTTCGGTTGTACGAGATTCACGCGGGGTAGTGAGAAGAAGTTGTGGCAGTAGAGTAAGTTGGTCTTCTCTTCGCGTTGGTCGAAACGAATCTGATCTTAAAGGTAGGTTTTAAAAATTAGCTAAGTTCCGATGGCCAAAAAACTACTGGAAGGGGTAGGATTGTCCCTTGAGAGAAGGGATGAATTTTGCTTGAGAGTGGGAGTGAGCACGTGAGCCAGAAGCAGAAACGTACATTCCCAATGTGCGATGCACGTGCGGGCGTTTTAGGATACACGTCATAAAAAAAAACAAGGAACGAAAGGTGAAGATTAGAGGACTGGTAGGTAGGCAAAGGTATTTACGAGTAGAAAGTAGAGAATTTGTCGAGATTGCAAGACTGACTGCCAGATGTGGCAGACCGGCGTAAGGAGTATCCTTTTTTGCAAATCAGTCAACGCAATTCGTCCATAAGGGATGGGAACTTCCAGCAGTTGAATAGTTTATGACCTTAAAACGTGACTAAAATGTCCACGCAGAGATTAGGATTAAAGACTGTAAAACGTGAAAAAGAATGCCGCTAATTTATACCGCGGATTCAACAGTAACTACTGCTACTGAGTTATGTAATTGTTAAATTTAGTTATTCTGTAATATCGATTCTATGAACTGTTTTCTTTTATGTCTGGAATTCGAATATTTCAATTCTCTTTGGTGTCTAGAATTTGAATAATTCTTTTGTTCTTAATAGGGGTTAAAATTGATGGAAAGGGTAGGAGGAGTTCAAAAGAATCGCAGTTTTTTGTGGGTCTTCTATGATTGATTGAGTTTGTTTGATATCAAAGGGTAAAGGTGAAAAGATAGGTTTAAGACACAAGCGGTGAAGCATTAATTGGTCTCATTGCCCTTAAGATTAGGCGCTATCCCCAGTTCTGCGAATAAAAGCATATTTATTTAAGTCACTGCAGCTGCGATAGTAAATTAAGGGTCTTATATGAAAGCCAATCTTGGAAGATTTAATAGTCAAAGACGAAGAAAGGGGAAAAATATATGTACCATATATGCATATAAGTTTAACGGTTAATGTAGCGTAGAAACTATTGATATAAGGGTATTTGCAGATCATGACGGTAATTATACATGTCGGTATTAGTCTAAGAATCATAGATAAGAGCACGTAAGGCTCTCTTACGGTAACTGCATGTTGGTAAGGTAGGGTTCAGAAAGAGCGCCGCCGTGAATACCGGCTGACACGTAACACGCAGATAAATACGTACAGAAACTGTGCTAAAAGCCATATGGAAACAGACACAGAATCAGTTCACCGTCTGTTTCTTTACGGTTTTTGAAACATATTCTGTATCTTTTCGTCTACGTCCAACCGAATTTTTATCAGAGAAAGTTGTGTCTGACGATACTACGATTTTCATGAAGCTTCTGAGCACTTACCACTTGAAGAAAAGTTTCAAAACATTTAAATGGCCAAATACATCCGTTCGTCCTGAGTATATTATCATCGCAAAACTGTCAGAGAAAAAGTAAAGTTGATCAGAGCAAAAAAATAAAAAATGCACGGATTAACGTAAAACTACTTAAACATCTGGACAAAGATTCCATTTGGGCTTAGACATAGCCTTGCGCATACTGCCTGACCATGATTGATGATAACGGACTGGTGCAGCGTGTAACGTTCGATCTTCATAGCCCTTATTAGAATGTGTTTCCTGAAAAATCTCTAAATGGACTCTCGTAAGAAAGTTTTTTCATCATGTGACTGCGACAACATCGATTGCCAATTGGAATATATAACCTTCTCTTCACGAATACTTGCACGCGGGCCTTAAACAGCACAATCGTGGGGTTTTTATTTAATTAGAATATTATCTAGAGATACGTATGTGTATATATACTTCATTTTCGTTATGCTATGTTGAAGCCCCGTTCTAACTTGTTGCCGCTGAAACCTCGTATTCATGAATAACGGCGAACCGTTGAAAGTTCTTGTTTGATCTGTAGAAATTCACAGTAGCGCGTAGCTAACTGTTTACTGTGACTGGTGATTATCTTCACACCGCTACCGGTCAACCGAATAAGGCTTCGGTATTTGATTTGGAAGCAGACCAATAATTTTAAATGTTATGTAGTCATTGATTTAAAACAACGTTAAAACTTCAAACCAGAAGTAGCTGCTAGTGACGAACAATACATAAGTTGAACTGAAGAATATGTTATATTTCAGAGTTTTATGGTCAAAGACTTCAAAACGAACGTTAAATCGGTAACGTTTTTCGAAACTAATCACACAGAACAGTTTTAGTGTTATTTCTGAAGTTGGAAAAAATCATCTTGAGGTCATGCCGATAAAATAATAAAAAATATAGGTTTCTAATTTTTTCAACAATGACACACCGTCTGAAGAAATCTGAAAAAATTACTGAAAAATACATAAAAGTAGACGTTTACACTGTCAAAAGGAGAAGGTAGTCACTTTTCAAAATCTGCCGAAAATCAGCATTCTAAATGTTCAAGAATTTTTGGAAGCTGGACTTTGCTACCAAAGAATATAGAAAAAACCGTTGACATTTTCACAGATGTTCGCTGGATTTTCAATTTTTTTCATCATTTCATAAGTCAAAATGGTGGATTTAACTCAAGAAAACTGAAAGTCACGTCTTTTCCAATAACTTCGAGCAAAATGGAGTTGGAATGCTAAAACTTGGTATGAGTCAGTTATTCATCAATAGAAGACAGAAGGTCACTTGCAGAATCCATTCGGAGCGTGGGCACTCTTGGCGTGCCTACTCGGCTTTGCCCTTCGCATAGATACTAAGTTGAAACTTGAAGATGTAGGATCAATTTCTCATATGTTACACGTAATCTACTCAGATAATGAAAGGCTCGAATATGCTTTAAATATTATCTATGTTTTTTAAAATGATATTTATGACAGTCTGAAATTCATTACAGCTGCTTTTTTTTACAATTTCAGTCCTCGTATTGCGGCTACTACACGAGGAGGAACATCAAATTGAAAATGCGTAAGTATACGAACAGTTGAATACTCAAGGATTTTGTCACATACAGGCACAATACACTTGACAATGAGTTATGAATGAAAAACTGTGCTGGACTAGAAGTGAGTACATGTGTGCATTCTGTGCCAAGGTCACCATTCAACATGCCAATCAAGCTCTGTTGTACTGACATTTTTTATCTTATCGACAGTCAGATATATTACTGACATGTTCAAGGTACCCTCGCCTACAGCTACTTTTCAACAGTGGGTAGTTAAACAACCATACCATGAGATTTCATATTTTTACTGGTCGATGGTGTTTAAGAGTTCACGTACCAACGGGGAGTCAAATTGTAGTACGACTTGTTTTAAATTTTAACCACCGGAGGGAACTAGAAAGAACTTTTACCGGTAGAAAGTTGAACTGCATTACCATTAGGGTGATCCTTATTTAGGGTGCGGAAAAATACTCTCCGGGCCATCCCCCACATCTACTTCATATAATTTAAAAATGAATTTCCTAATTTTTTCAGATTTTTATCTTTACTGTATTCCGTGCTTGTGAAAGGGAAAGTTTTCCACTTAAAATACACGTGTCTCGGATGCATTCGCAGTATATATTTTATTTTCAAAGCAATAGTGTCCAACAAATATGCAATTGCGAGGTTCAGTGGGCATTGGTGCTACTATTTGATAAAGAATTAAGATCATCATACCATGCAATCTTGATGACTTGCACAACCTTGAAATCTGAACTTTTTTTTACATACTATGTACGATAATATAAATTTCCTATTTGATAATAACACCAATGCCCATTGAAACCTTGCAGTTACAGATTTTTTTGAAGAATTTTACTCTTACAATATAATATATACTGAGCTTGTGTCCAAAGCACGTGCATTTCGAGTAAGGATATGTACCCTCCTGGAGGCACAGGTTGGAGTTGAAATAAAAATATGAAAAAAATTGGAGGATTGGTTTTTAATCATTTAAAATTGATTCATGGGGCGATCCGAAAAAAATTCGTCTACACCCCAAATAATGACGATCACCTTCATCCAAGATTTTCACTGTTAGAAGAAGCGAAAATCATCAAGCGTTCGTGTGTTGCAGTGAACAATTTCATACCGTCAATCTATTAAGTCTGCTTCATTCACAATCAACTCCACTGGATAGCAATTTTCAAGTAGTCTACTTTACCAAAAAATTTAATATCTAATTCAATAAAACAATTTGATACTTAATATCAGGCTCATAATGTACATTAAAGTGAAATATTTCGATAATGTTAATTTGCTTATGGTTATGGAATAAATGTTTCTCGGAAAATGTCTATTTTGAGACAATGCCACTTATGGACAGTAGTGTATATATAAGAGTTCTAACCCAAAGATGGAAGCACTCGCCTCTAGCTCCCCCCTCGCCCCCCATCCCTTGTTCCCCCCTAAATCGGCACCGCTCCCCCCTCGTTCCCCCCAAAACCCGCGGCGCTACCCCCTTCGTTCCCCGCCAAACCCGCGGCGTTCTCCCCTTGTTCCCCCCTAAACGTCGTTGGTAAACTCGCTAATTTTACCTCTTTTCGATTACTGTGCATTAGTTTATTTCGATTTAACAGCTGCTCTGGAGCTTAAGCTAAAGCGCGACCTCAATTCTTGTGTGCGATTCATATTTGGGTCATTCCATGTCAAATCGACCAATAGTTGGAATTGATCCACTTTGATTTGGCTGAATTTTGATCAGGAGTTTTCTTCTATCCTATTACGAAGTTCTGCCAAAGGGAAAAAAATTTTTCAAATTTTTCCTGTTTTTAAACTTATATTTTAAATATCTTGAAAACTGTTGCGAATTAGGAAATGATCAATGGTTAATTTTAAACGGAATACTTGGGGCTGTGATAAAAAAATTCTCAAAAAAAAATATCGAAATATCTCAAACTTGTGAAATTTTGAATTTTTAAAAGTTCTCAAAATTGACGCTCGACAATAAGTTTTTGACTCAAATTTTTTTGTATACTACCTTAAACCAATCTTAAGAGATCCTGAAATTTTTGACACTGTGTTTCTTGATTTTTCCAAAATATGACTTTTTGAATTTTATTAGAAAATAATTATTTTCTGAAAAAAAAATTTTTTTTTCATTTTTATCTTAAATGTGTTCAGTTGATCGTCTTAGTTTGTAATTTTGACCAATTAAAATTTTATTTAGTGGTATAAATGATGAGCAATAAGAATATTGATGACACGTGTTTATATTTATTCATTTCAAAAATTGATTCAAATGTAAGTTAATTCACTTTATATTGCGAAAGTCGTTTTTTCTTCAATCCTTTTTGTACTGTTGTTGCTTCTTTTCTTTTTCTTAACCTGAAAAATGTTAATATGATATTTTTATTTTGAATCCAAATTTGATATTGATGAGATACTAACACACAAAATTTGAATTTTTTTACCTGCTTCTCATGTCTGGTTCTTCAACGAACACGTATATATCCATATTTCTCAATCAAAAATCCTTTCCTTGCTCAGATGATGATAAAGTTTTCATTCTTATCACATCACTTGAAATGGGGATGGCGGCGTGACAATTTCGGATTCCTTGTACTGGTGGAGAGTAGTATCATGATATAACATTAAAACTGGAATCATGCTTCGAAAATCTTATGGAAAATGATTCTGATAGTATTAAAAATAAACAATTGAACATTGACGATAATCCTGCATTAACTGGAAAAGAAATGATAATGCAGTTGAAAGAAAAATGTAATAACTGTGGTAAAGCGAGTGCAAAATTACAGATTTTATCTCTTTTGCCTTCAAGTTGGTCGACAAAGAAAATTGTTAAAATTTTTTAAGCATCTACATATATGGTGAAAAAAGTAAAACGAAAAGTGAATGAAGACGATATTTTATTCACTCTACAAAAAAACAAAATTCACCCTTTATTAAAAAGTACTGAAGAAAAAATTCAACAATTTTATCGAAACCAAGATGTAAGTAGAGAGTTACCAGGTAAGAAACAATTTAAATCTGTTCATGTGAATGGCAAACGGGTACAAAAACAAAAACGTCCAATTTTGGGTAATTTAAATGAAATTTACAAATTTTTTAAGCAGAAATATCCATTTGAAAAAGTCCGTTTTTCAAAATTTGCTAGTCCGAGACCCCCCGAATGTGTTCTTGCTGGCGCGTCTGGCACTCATGTAGTTTGTGTCTGTGTCATTCACGAAAATTTCAAACTGTCATTTCATGGTGCAAAACTCGAAAAACTAAAATATCATGATGAAAGTCAATCGTTTTCTTCTAATCGAGATTGTTTGAATATGGTCATTTGTCCACAACCTACGAGTGACTGTTATTTGGGAACATGTAGTTCCTATCCTGGCTCGACAGAATTAAGAAGAACAATCGAGAATCTCTTTGTTGATAACTTTTTAGATGAAATAACGTACAAACAATGGACTCAGGTAGATCGATGTTTTTTGGAGACCGTTGTAAAACTAACTGATGATTTTGTTGATCATTTGATAGAATCTATTCCAAAATTGCTTCAGCATGATTTTATTGCTCGTCAACAGGGTGAATTTTTCCAAACTACAAAAAAGAATCTCGAACTTGGGCAAGTACTTGTTGTTGCTGACTTTTCGAAAAATTATTCGTTTTTACTTCAGAACAGTGTCCACGAAGCATATTGGAACAATACTCAAGCAACAATCCATCCATTCGCTTGCTATTATAGATCCATAGATGAAAATGTAGATAATATAGTACCTCTCAGTTTGATAATCGTTACAGACAACTTGACGCATAATACAACAGCAGTTTATAGTTTCCGGGAAGTACTGATACCGTTTCTAAAAAGCAAGGTCCCGAACATTTCTGAAATAATTTATTTTTCGGATGGTGCAGCATCTCAATATGAAAATCGGTACAATTTGCTGAACTTGCTACATCATCAGAAAGATTTTCAAATACCTGCGGAATGGCATTTTTATGCGACTTCACATGGAAAAGGTCCAAGTGAGGGTTTGGGCGAAACCTTGAAGCGGAAGGTTGATAGAGCCAACCTTCAATCAACAGCTGAAAACCAAATTCAAACACCTTCAGAACTATGCCGTTGGGCAATAGAAAATGTTCACGGAATCCATTGCCACTTCGTTTCAAATGAGCAGATTCAGTGCAATGAAAAAAAACTTGGGAAAAGATTCAAAAATGCTCCACAGTAGTATAACAAGGGGGGTTCTAGATAGAAATACCTTCTTTACCGACCAAGCCGACCAATCCGCCTATACATGCGTCCCAGACGCAAGCCCTTGAAAGTTACCCCCACTCTCGTAAGATAAAACGTGCTCTGCCGACCGTTCGTCGGTAAGAAAATCTCCCAAACGACCATGATCGTCGATGAAAAATCCTTCAAATGGCCATGTTTGTCGGTAAAAAATCCTCCAAATGACCATGATCGTCAGTAAAAAATGCCTGAAATTGCCGTAGTGTTACCCCTTGTGGGATAAATTGTGCTTTTTGTCGGTAAAGAAAATCATGCTCATCGAGCAGGATCGATAACTGCATTACCGAGCGCACTTCGTGAATCCTCAGGCGTTCGAGCGGACCCCGTGGATCCTCGAACATTCGACCGAGAATCCTGGCGTGTGTCAGGTCTTGAGAGCTTCCAGAAGATTCGAGAAGATTCTCACGGCCTTGAACGAATCTAGACTGACTAACAATTCGTCCGACGTGTTTCGACTCGACGGTGAGCGGCATGCGGTCAAAGGATTTCGGTGCGACGTTGAATTCTGAAAGACCCGCTCTAGCCTTGAACGAATTTGAGACAAACAATTCTCGGAATCGTCCGACGAAAACAATACTCGGAATCGTCCGACGAGTTTCGACTTGACGGTGAGCGGCCTGCGGACAACGGATTGCGAAGCGATGTTGAATTCTGGAAGGTTCTGAAATGAAATCTCAACTAGCAGGACAGAGGTTCCGAATTAACGGTTGATATTGACGATGCAAAATATTTTATCAAAAAAAACTCAAGATTACAGTTTTACATGAAATTAATAATGCTGATATATGGGTATTCTTACTCAACGGTATCGTACCCATGCTTCAGGCAATGAGAATGAATAACTGTTCGAGTAGATACTGATTGTCTTCTGTGTTTGAGTAAAAAATTTCGCAGTAACAATACGTTTTGAGCTGCACAGTTTGGACGTAATACAGCGTGATGCGTACAGTTTGAATTTGTATACGACATTTTATTCAATTTCTGCAACGACGGACAACCCATCCAGTCCATCAAATCAACGACTTCGACTTTTTCACCCAGAATTTTCTGCAGCCAACATCTCTTCTTCAAACCTTTTACGTAAACTGTTGAAGCATCACGCAGCGACATACATTCGATGGTGGAGTCGAGCTTCTCGAAAGGTAAATTTCCAGGATAGTCCATGATAATTCCGTGACAGCCACAAATTTTCGCTTTTGAATGGAGCGAGTAAATAATTCCAATCGTACGGCGGTTCGAAGAGAAAAATTGACGGGTTGGTATCTTCGTCGAGTGACACAACTGCCAACTCTTCTGGTGTGAAACCGGGACCCGGTCTTCTGAATCCTTGTACGTAGACTATGAATCCCATCGTGAAAAATACTGAATCGATTGTCACGACGTTCCAGGTTTTTATACCAATTTCCTCACCCCACCACTCAGCGGGTTATATTCAATTATACGATCATGTAAAATCAAGCAGTAGGCAGATGTACCAGTAGGAATGTTATTTTTAGCCTCAAATTCGATGCGAATCCAGATTTCTCACCGGTCCAGATTTCAGAGCCTCGTTTTGTTTCGAACAGTCGATGAAAATCAAAGTTTCGCACTGTAGAAATTCGCTCTTCGTCAACAGAGGCTCAGGTTCTTTGCCGTAATAGGTGTCTTGAAAGTTTGCGTACATCTCGTACAGTAATGCAAAGCGATTGTGACTCATGTCCAAGTTCAGATTACCGCACGGATAATACTCGGAATTCAAGAAGAGCTGACGTCAGTAATGTTACAGTGATCAGGATGACTGGCATTTTTGCCGACTTTGTTTTTTCGATTCGTTTGAAAACCGAGCATGACAAATCGCGGTTTTTCCAAATGGATGGACGTTTTTACAGTCCAAACGTGTTTCGTGGTTGCCGGTAGCAAAGGATATTCGTACAACTCCCAACTGCGGAAGCTCATAAAGACTGGTGTATCTTTTTCAATGAAATTCAACAGTGCGATTTTTCGTTGATCCGAAAGCTTCACATAGGGTACTAACCATTTCACAAGATCGATCACGATTCTAAAGTCTTCGTCTTGATTTTGAACGATGGCATTTGAATCACTTTTTGATCTTGTAAGAATCAGCTCGTGTTTCGCGTTAACGATGATCTTGCGATAGTCTTCAGGGAAGCCCAATATCATGTTCAAGGGAATAACTACGTCAACGTTGCCATCGGCATCAGTTAATTTTTTCGTTTCCTGAACATCGACCATCCAGCATTTTCCATAAGCCAACATTGACCAGGTTTGAGCGAAGCGAAACCTTTCAGCAGGCTGGTCAGACCAACGTTTTTACAATTATCAATCTCTACAGCGTTTAGTTCGTACCGTACATCTTCGAACAAATGACAGATGGCGTTATTTATTGAAATTGTGATCGCTGCTGCAGTGCCGTCCGATTTGAGCAATTTTTCAGAGATATGTAGCGAACTCTTGCTCGGTAATACGCATAAATCCTGATGCTGAACGGTGATTCGAATCTAATCGCTGTTGTTGAAAGTTGACGATGCGTACGGTTTGTGTGCGTGTATTTCTCGGTGGGCGATCGATTCGTCAAAGACGACAGGTGTATGAATGCTCAAGATTTCCTCGTCCATGGTACGTAGCATACAACGAAACAGCAGAATCGCAGTTTTATTTGTCGGAAATTCCTTTTCCAAAATGTGTCAGCTTCAAACCCAGAGCTATCAGGAACTTCACGTTCCGACGTGTTAGCGGTTCGGGAATCGATCGATGACTGACTTGATCGAGACATGCTGACTGACTAATATAACTCTTTTTGGACAATCTGTTATATACAATACCCATCTTTTATTGCGATTTGATGTGCAGTCTTACAGTTATAACTGCTCCGCGAAAATCAACCAGATCTCCGTCTTGATCTACCAACCGAAGCTGTACGTGATCTGTGGTCTTGACGATGATCGGAAGGTAAATGACGTGCGACGGCACTTCCACGATCTTATATCCCGGTGGAACGATAGGGAAAAATTCATGAATAGTATGCACTTCATGTCCATTGACGTAGGCGCCCGTTGTAATGCTGCATTCGACTCGCAACGCGTTCCGAAAATCCGAAAAGCTGACCAATAGAATCGTCAGGTTCCAAATTTACGATATGGTTACATTTGATTTTGCTGCATAACCTATTATTGTTAGGCTTCATGCTGATTTCAATGTTGGTATTTTTTAACGCGTCTCGAACATACTTTTCAATATCCTCAATTTCGTAGCTGCCAGTGGATATAGTGACTACCTTATCGGCTACGTATATTTTATTGCGACCGACATCAACGTTGGGAATGGAATTAAAGGTTAACAGTTCAACAAGACCGAGAACATAATTTTTGTTCAGAGCAAGTTTGATCGGAGAAAAATATTGCGCTTTGAGAATCGAAGACGTTCCCGATATAGTTAATGTAAACGAATCATCCATGACTGCAAGTACTCGACTGACGTTATCAAATTACGTGTCATGTTCATACAGCTCAGCGCTTCAAAATTTCAAACACAAGTGTCCGCAATCGAATGTACCGTAATCTTGATACCTTTTGTCGTTGTACTTAACGCTACCAACACCGAGATATTTCACGAGGTCCAACGGCGGTTGAAGATGACCGAAACTGTCGAAGTAAACTACATCGCTGCCGCGTTTCTTATTTGAAACCCAGTGTGTCTCAGGGCCATCTTTATCGTTGAGATTGACTACAGTTGTTTCGTTTCTCCGCGGCCCGGTTTTGGGCATTTCGTTGCGCATAAAGACACCTCGGAAGTATAGAATTTTCATGATTTTTGCATACTTCAGCGAATCCCAGTTGGCCAACGCTTGGCGTGGTAGCTTCACATTCAGTTTTTTGAAAGATGAAGACCGAAACCCTTTATATAAAGTTTGAGATGGAGACCTTCACCTAAGGCGATCGCTTCCATCGTTTTGTTATGCCGTTTACTTTCCTCCAATCCTCGTTTAGGCGCGCTCGCATCGTTTACAGCCTTTGCTATACCCGCAGCACCTCCGGCTAACGCACCCGTAGCGCTGAGACCGGCAAAAATGGGTATGAGAAAAGGTAGAAATCCGCCAACTTTTGAGGGTACCGGTGGAACGCGCGGTGATCGGACATTCTGTCTACCACCTTCTTTTTTTACAGCTTCTCGAGCACCTTTGAGTGCAGACTTGATGATCGTTTTCGCGTCGTAGCTTCGAATCATAGACTGTTTTGCTGCTCGTATGGTTTTGTTTAAGGAAACGTTCTTAGGTTTTCGACAACCCATGCCTAACTTTGTTTTCACCTTCATCGTGTTAACTATAGCCCAAGCGGCTGCGTTCTTACCTAAATTTGCATCCTTTGCGAGAACCCGTTTTCAGGCTTTTTCTGCTAATATTTTATCTGCAATGCTTCTAGCTTCAAGGTTCTCACGATTTTTCAAGTACGCTATATCGTGTTTCTTACACGCTGCATCTAGAGGATTAATGCCGGAATCGTCTCTCGCGAGTCTTTGTGTCAACTTCGTACCAGGACCGCAGTATTGGTAACCCGGAACATGCAACTCGATCGGAAGTTTGTTGATAATGCTATTTACCAAACCTTTTCCACTTGATCGCTTTTTCGAGGATAGTTTACGATCACGTGTGTGCACAATCATGTCCGCTCTGTGACTGAAAGAAAGTTGTTATGAACGATGCATTTATAGAAAATCCAGCCAGTCACGTTCGAGATGAGGTACGAGACACAATCGACCAAGCTGCCCGTGATGAATTTTGACAAATTCACGCAGCAGAGTACAAAACGGAAAAAACGTCATGACGAATTGTTGCCGAGTAGTGTACGTGCGGTATTCTACGGACCATCTAACTGCGGCAAAACCAACGCATTATTTGCGCTTATAACGCATCCAACCGGTTTGAAGTTCGAGAACCTGTACGTTTACTCAAAATCTCTCAATCAACCAAAATACAAGTTTCTGAGTCAAGTGCTCGAAAATGTCGACGATGTTGAGTATTACCCCTTCAACGAGCATGAGCACGTCATTGCACCGAACAAGACGCAACCTAACTCGATCATGATATTCGATGACGTAGCGTGCGAGGAGCAGGATAACATACGCGCGTACTTTCGTATCGGTTAGATATCACGATGTAGACTGTTTCTATCTTTGTCAGACGTACGCTCGAATCCCTAAGCATCTCGTGCGCGACAACACCAACTCGCTGGTCTTATTCAAACAAGACGAGATGAATCTGAGATATGTGTACAACGATCATGTAAACACCGATATGTCGTACGTAGAGTTTGAAGACTTGAGTTCAGCATGCTGGAACGGCGACAAATATGGGTTCGTAGTAATCGACAAGGAGAGAGAGCTCGGTAATAGTCGGTATAGGAGGGGATTTGACAATTTTATAAACATGACAAAAGAATACAGTATACGATCTTCGAAAACGACGAAACAGTAGCTTTCCAGAACTTGTTGTGTCAACATGCAGGAAATTCGTAACGAAAAAGAAGTCTTGCATCGAATCGCTCAAGCGAGTAATGCGATTTGTCGTAAGCACAGAATCCTCAAGACGGGAAAAGCGTCGCTGCAGGAAACAATGAAGGACGTCTTCAAACCTGTGGTAACCCCGCTGTAGGAATCAGTCAATGTTTCTCGAGGCACGAAACGTTTCAAGAAAGAGGTAAAGGAAGAACTCAAAACTAAAACGAAGGATGAGCCTAAGAACGAAATGGAAGCAGAAGATTTTTTGGCAACTGCAGAGAAAGAGGATCAAACTGTCACGGAATCGTCGGTGAGATCAGAAATTGAATATCTTGAGATGCTCAACGATAAACAAAGACAGCACGAGTTGGATACCGTGTACGGGGTACGGAGTCTTTCTACTGCAGGGCTGATGGTTGGTGACTCACCGATAAGCTTCAAACGCCATTCCGTTGGCATAGGCGGTACGTTCTATCCGAAAACTCAGGGACTGCTGGAGCTGCTGTTTAAAATGATGCACAACAGCGCTCACGTTACCCGCAACGACAAGGAGAATTACAGAAATATCCTTCTCGCAAAAAATGCTCCCAGAACATACTATAGCGCCACCGAGCCTATCCGAAACGCTCAGAGCGCCAAATTCAAACATTTAATTGCTGAGCTGCTCAATATTTGTATGTCAGGCAAAGGCGTATCACCATGGTCACAGATGTCGAAGCGTACGGGCAATGGTGTTCTGCTCCCTCAGGCTCGGGTTACTCGACAAGGTGTTGAAACGGATTATATTTTCTGGGACGACGCTAACGAGCTAGTGGAACGTCTTCGTTTGCTTATAGCATCTCAAGCGGCTGGGAATACAAGTCACAACAATGAAATTATGTCGATTCTCGAAGAATCACGGAAATCCGGAATCATTTATTAACCAACTCTCGTCGTTTCTGCAACCATTTACGAAATGAGCGTCGATGTGTTTGGATATCAGCTGAATAAAAACACAGCAGCGAGCTCGCGTGGTCCTCCTGGTGTCTGGTTTCAAATAACAGCGGACGGGCATTACGATATACAGAACAAGAGACTGTGTAATGTCGCAGATCCCGCGAAGCCGAACAATGCGGTAACCTTGGAAATCCTCAGACGAAAATTCAACTTACTGCAAAACCAAATCGACAACCTGGATCAAATGATCAAAGCTTTGGAGATCACGACGGAGAAAGCCTTGGATACCTTTTACACAGACTTTAGAACAGGCAGAGACTCGTCGATTCGAAACGCAGAAATCATTTCCAAATTATACACCAGACTAAGAGCGTTGGAATATGAACGGGAACAAGGAAGCACTGGTAACGGAACTGCATAAGCCTGCACGTCGAAATTACCCGCGCCGAGGTATAGACGTGAGCGGCATCGACGAGACCTGGCAGGCGGATCTTGTTGATATGACGTCGTACGCTGGACAAAACAAAGGCTACAAGTACATGCTCACAGTCATTGATATTTTTTCAAAGTATGCGTGGGCTGTACCGATAAAGAGCAAGTCTGGAGATGATGTTACGTAGGCAATGGAATCTGTGCTTGTCCAAACACGGGTACCGAAAAATTTACACGTCGACAGAGGAACGGAATTTCACAACTCAAAATTTGAATCTCTCATGTCACGCTACGGAATGAAACTTTACTCCACGTACAGTAATTTGAAGGCTTCGATCTGCGAACGCTCTAATCGCACGGTGAAAGGTAAAATGTGGAAACGGTTCAGTATGCAAGGAAGCTACAAGTGGCTTGACATCTTACCCGATTTGAGATCGATCTAATGAGACGGAACATCGAAGTAGACGAATGAAACCGTCCGATGTCACCGTTGCAAACGAAAGGCTGTTATTACGTTAGGCGTACGGAGGGCTTCGAGCGATACCTATCAAATCAGCAAAGTTCAAATCCGGCGACAAAGTTCGAATCATTAAATTCAAAAATGTCTTTGAGAAAGGTCACACTTCCATTTTAACGACTGAAATATTCACGATAAGTCGAGTGGAAAATAATTATCCAGTGACGTACAAGCTCAAAGACTACCGAGATCAACCCATCGCTGGTGGTTTCTGCTAGCAAAAGCTCCTCAAGGTTAAACATCCGGATATCTATCTGGTGGAGAAGGTGCTCAAGAAGCGTGGAAAAAAATTATACGTTGAGGCGTTAGGTTTCGACAATACACACAACAGTTAGATAAACGAATCGGACATGTAACATTGAATTAATCAATTTTTGTAAAAACGTATGAGCCTCTTTATTTTATACCCGATACATAACAAGTATGCATCTTTATTTGTTTGACAATCGACAGACATATGCATTGTTGTGAAATTATTCATTTTCCGGATTTTTCTTATTCGCTATCCTACATAATAATATTTTATACATCGAAGTACAGTTATAAATTAAATCCTACATAAATTACGATACGGTAATTACAAAGCTAAGGTGCAGGCATGTAGCCCTACGAAAGCGTGTCGGTTATGTTTTGAAACACGATCCGCTTGTCGTTATTCCAGCTCAGTGCCACTTTCTGCTGTTCTACAGTGTATACCTCGTGCTTTCGACTTAATATCAAATGCTGATTTGTAGACGAATTTTCACGTTTCAAAGCACATTACAAATAATCGTCGAAAGTTATTTTTTTCAACGCTGATCATCAACACCTTTAGCACGTTTATTGTTTTTCTCATTTTCCAAGACTCGGAATGCGTACAATTTCGCTTTTAATCCTACTAATTCCAAAATTATTTTACCGTTATTCTCATCTTTTATTAAGTCGAGGACTTTTTTGTTCGCTAGATGCATTCCATAAGCGTTATCAAGCAAATAATCAGACGTATCAAATTTCCGCAAGTCCTCCTTCATATGTTCGTATATGTCGGGTACGATAAAGTAGTGAATCAAACTGTCGGTATCCGTAAACATTAATTTTGCTCGGTTGCCGAATTTCCATTGAATATAATTATAATGAAAATCGTAGATATATGTTTTAGACGGATCCAGGATGGAGAAAACTGCATAAAATGGTTTATTCAACTCGACTTTTATTTCACTCTTTTCGACGATAATCATCTCTCTGTCGAAAACGATGCAGCTGTGAAAATCAGGTTAGGCTATGGTAGCTTCAGCACCCTATCGTCCATCCCATTTCACGATCAGCCTGAGATCTCTATACTTCCTAACATTTTCCACTGATTTGTCGAAAAATGCGTTATGCATTAGTTTGTAAAAATTTTCACGAATACGTTGTGATATATTTTCCGCAAATCGGTATTCATATCTATGTATTTTTTGAGCCACGGGGTTTGCCTGAATCTGAGAACTCTGTGAATTTTGAGTAATTTTAAGCCTAATTCCAAACATTGTTTCAAAACGCGATAGTGAACAACGTAATTTTTCTTGGAAAGTAGCGTGGTCATCAATTTCGGCTGTTTATTGTTCTAAATCGGAGGTACACAGTGCTCCGGACATAATTGTAAATCTTTATGAGTTTTATGCAACTCCTCAGGATATTCCAAATCTACCTCTAGTATATAACCAAACTCCGCATCATTCGGGATGGCAAGAACGTCGCACTATCGGAAACCTGACACCTATTCGAAGGAACAGTATTGCAGAGCATAGCTCATAGCCGCACCGTACAAATTCTTAACGTCAAAGTACATGAGATAATATCCTTCGACCTCAGGATCGAATGCTTTCCCCATGTACCTGTTGTTAGCCTTTGCGTATCTGTTCGAGTACTGTGAATCACCACTACGAATACCTTTTTCGACAGCATAACCATGTCTATGTCGGTGAGAAGCTCGAGTTCGATGTCTGTACATTTTAACATTGCATCAAACGACAGACCAGGCGCTGTAAAATAGTGTGACGGGTCCAGTTTGTACGTCGTACAGCCGTTTTGCCGAAAATTTTGAAAAACGTCAGCCAGTAAATATACGTCCGTCTGTAAGTACAAGTCCGAATACTCTCCCAAAGTTGTAACGTTGAAAGTTCGCCATACGTCGCACGCGTGTGCGTAATCGTCGTCTGATATATTCCGGTCATTCAATTTTGAATAAAACTGTTCTTTGGCTGGTAAATGTTTTTCCTCGAGCTTTTCCCAACTGTCTATGTATTTGTGCGGGAAGACACTTTCCCAGTCAATAACCGAAATTTGTTCAAGCTACTGCAGAATTTACGTGTTCTTGTTTTTTGACAATCGTCCAGATACGATGATAATTTATTGAGACCACTAGGCATGAAACAGTACGAATCGATGAAATGGAACGTTACATCCGTTTCCTTAACGAATTTAGTGAAGGAAATGTACTTTCCTTCATTAACAGGTAAAAGTTTAACAGTATCTTCGAATGACGTTGCCAGGAATTTGACCAGAAAATGCGAATCGTAACCTGACAGATCGTGGAATATCACTGGGATAGTGTGTGAATTTTGGTAATTCAGATTACAGCCGCGTTGAGTAGCACCACGGTACCTTCCCGTGAAATGGCAGTGATCACGATGTTTTATGTCGGTGGGTGTAAACGGTTTTTCACAAATATGACAGACCGTCGATAAATCAAATTCGTTGATCTGATTGAAATTTAGTGCTTCCATGGGGACAACAGTCTTGTAATATCCCTCTAACAGAAGTTCCAATTCCTTTATTTTCGAATTTTGAAAGCGAATCGTCAAACGCACAATGTAGATAGTAAGCTATACTGTACTGAAGATGCTTCTGATAAATTGTTCTATTTTCCCCAAAACTTTTAAGAGTAGGCTACAGTAAACATTCTTGATCTGCGTAAATGCAAAACGGAACGGATTCTTTATGTTTAAAATTTAAAAATTTTAGAATCTACTTTCTCTTCTGCTGGTAAGATAACTTTAGTTTTGTTTAAATTCATGCAATCTACATTGTGCTTAAACAAAAACCTTCCAGATTGAAAGTGACTTAAACATCTATCACTCAACCAAGTACGACCATCACGTTCAGAAATTTGAGAACTTGTCAACCGCGATAAATTCCGAATCCATGCGAAATGATGTGTTACATTCTTTTTATAATTTTCGATACCATCGTCATCATTATCATCATCATCACTGTCAACAATTTCAGACTCTAAGACTAAAAGATGGATTGTAGGTTTATTAGACTTGTTTCGGCTTGAATAGACGGGTACAACTTTACTATGCTTTTGTTTTTCAATACAATCTATTTCATAAACGTTAATTGAAAGACCGTTAAGTTTTTCAAATTTTGGAATTTGATCTAAAGACATTGGGAAATTCAAACCATCATACCGTAGCACTGAGCTGAAATGCGGATAGGAAATGATTACGCTAAGATTGTTGTTAGCTGGAAAGAGGGCTGCGGTGACCGACTATAGAAAGCAATATGAGTCGCTGTTGCGGATATTGACGACAGCCTTCTTATCTTGAATATCTTTGGGTAGTAGTGTGTATGCGAACACACCGCCTCGTAGTGGCACGTACTTGTTTAGATTCA
This sequence comes from Neodiprion fabricii, assembly GCF_021155785.1. NCBI lineage: Eukaryota > Metazoa > Arthropoda > Insecta > Hymenoptera > Diprionidae > Neodiprion > Neodiprion fabricii. The sequence continues at coordinate 14,062,432 of NC_060241.1, read as the reverse complement.
CAGTCAAATTGATTATTTCAATCAGCGACCAACCAGAGTCTTTTTCTTGAAAATCTTCCACCTCGGCCAACACTTTTTGCTTTAAATTCTCTGCGAACCACCCGTGTATGTCAGCTGGCTAGAGGATGATCTGGTTTCCGGTGTTGAAATATTTCATTTCTTCTACAATTTCGCGTTCTTCGTTATATTGAATTTACAACACAAGACACAGTTTGCTTTTAAATTTCCCACTTTTCGTAGCATTCTCTTCATTCTGACAACGATGAGGTCTTTGGCATCTTCGAGAAATCTGCTAATATTCTTGTGTCGTAGATTCATGACGGCTCTCGTTCGAATTCGGCTCTCTGAAGCTGTCTCCAAATCTTCGCACCGTACCCGATCGCTTCTTCGTCCGCTTCGTAATCCGTCACCCACTTTTTGAAATTGTTGAAATTTGGCTGTCAACGATTTCAGAATTCCAATAGTAGTGAAAATTCTTGTCTTCTCCCCGATCGTTGAGGCGTTGTTGCGTAAGATTTCATTCAAAAGCCTGGTATTTTGGGTTCCGAATCGAATCCACTTTTCAATCTCTGCCGGTGACGATTTTTCAGTTAAAATCTTGAACGCCGTTTCCATGATTTCTAATAATTTCAAACACTTTTCGGAATCCATGTTTGTTTCTTCTTATTTTGATCACGCACTTGACAAAGATAGAGTTGCAAAGCTTGCTTCAGAATGACTGCTCTACGCTGGCATGGTTCCTTTCATGGGTAAACAACGACGTGACTCACACATTGCCGAAAATTCGTGAACAACCGTATGCAATATTCTTCAGCGAAAAAAATGTCAAGATATTTCTCGAACGAAACTGCAGTGCGTAAAAGATGGCAAGGCAGTTCTTGGAACTTGGCTAAGAAGTTTCGCACGCCTCATGTACGAGAGAGAGCTGTGAGAGTAAACTAATCATCGTTCTCCAGGAGCGTTATGGGGATGTTTTACTTTGCCCACGGTGTCAGTTTCACGATTTCGAGGCCTACGCACTGGTGCAGTAGGACAGTGTGAGAAGGATATATCCTGCAAACGTAACCGACAAGTGTCAACCACTTTATGATTTGGTATCAGTTTAATTGTGAACCTAAAACATATGAAGAAGCTGTACGAAGAGTGGGGTGCTCCGTCCGTCTGATGGATTCATTAGCAGTCGAGCTTGCAAACTGTCAAGGTGGGTCATTGAAATCAGTGCACTTGTACAGTTTTTTTACCTTGCGTGTACAAAAATTTTCGATTTTACTTGATTAAATAGAAATAATTTAACGTTTGTGCGTTTTTGTTCAGATTATTTTCAAGAAAAAAATAACGTTCATCGTCACCTCGAGCTTTCAAACTGTCAAGGTGGGTGATTGAAATCAGTGCACTTATACAGTTTTTTTACCTTCAGTATACAACAATTTTCGATTTTACTTGAGTGAATAGAAATAATATAACGTGTGTGCGTTTTTTTCAGATTATTTTCAAGGAACAAATAACAACGTTCGTCGTCACCTCGAGCTTTCAAACTGTCATACATCGTAATTTCGATCAGTGAGTTGTACAAGAATATCAATTTTTTTACAACATTCTGTGATCAATAATCAAGACTTCAGCCACGTATTAATTTTTTTTCAGAAAATGGAGTACGTATACATTTTACCCAATATACGTGTGCCGCGAGAATGGGCCTACTACCTGCCCCGAGACTTATCAGTTAGAGCGGTTCAACTCGCGATTATAGCCTACGGGGATGGGAGCCGGAACGATATTCTCATTTTACGAGAGGGAAATGGTACTTGGTTATTCCAGAAAGTGTAAGATGAAGAGTAATATACAATGAATTTGATGACTTTTATAACACGTTCGATTAATTGGTTTTTTCGGTAAATTATTTTTTTACTTTTCTTGACAACGAAAACTTTGAAAGTTTTGTGATACATACATGTCTTACGTTTCTGAAATATCATTTCATAACTTTTAGAACAAATTTGAAAAATAGTTTTGTGTGTGATACATCATATCTTAAATTTTCAAAATTATGGTATGTTTCACAGAGCTGTCAACAGCATCCAACGTAGTAGTATATCTATACATAGTTATTGTATATCGTAACGTGGCATTTCGGACAGACATGACCGTTACAAGGTACTCGCTGAACCGTGGGCGGAATCCAGGAATAAGGGTTTCGGAGATCGAGTCGCGAGGTAATAATAGAGAGCGCCAGAACTGGGGTCGCGCATCCGGGCTTCGACAGGGACGAAATAGCGAATTACGAATAAGATATTGCAGGCTTTTGTTTAATTTTCCGTTGAGTAGACTGGCCACAAGCTAGCGACCAACTCCGACGCCGAAAATATTTCGAGGCAAAGCGAAACCGTAAAGATCTCGCGGGAAGGATGCCGACGCTGCGGAGGGGGAGACAACGCAGATCCCTGCAGCGCGGGAATCCAAGGCGGAAGCGATACCCGCTGGCGGCCGGTGCGCCGCAGCCTCCCCGCTCACCCCGCCCACACCTGACCAAGGCAACCGCGGGAGACCAGCTAGCGACAAGGGAGCACCACCACGCCCAACCCCCGGACACCGTAGATCTGCGCGGAAGACGACATCGCGATCTAGCGTTAAGTTCTGCGCCGCGTAGCGACGATAGGTGCGCGTCAAGTTGCGCAATCTTTAAATCCGATGACAGATCAATTGTTGCGCATTCTTAGGGTAATGACGTCACGAAGGACGAGAGAAGCGTTGCGGCCGATCGGCCATGAGAGATCACTCCAGTTCTGGCGGCTAACAAAGGCACTGCTTCAAAGTAGCGTCTTGGTTTTTTTTTGTTTCATTGCGAAAAAAAAGTGTAGTTGCCAGTGGCGATGAGCTGCAGAAGTCACGAGGGAGTTGGCAGTTTTGTCCACTGCATGTGGAGCTGTAAGCGTTGCTGATATCCTCGCGATCGAATTTTGAGAGTAATTGAGCGAGGGCTTGTCCGAGAAAGGATAGCCGTTTGTAATTTGCTGGTCGGAAATCCTCGAAATTCGTTTGCCGATTCTTTCATTTGGTGACCGTAGGCTGAGTTGCGCGTACTAATGTAGAGCCACGATTAAGTGACCGAGAAGGTCGAGTAGAGTCCCGGGTCTGAGTCGCGGCAAACCTACGGTAATTTGAGTGTAACCAAATTCCGTTACACGAGGTCACGTCGAGTCCATTAAAATTAAGTGTCACCTTTCGTGTAGGTCACCAATCGTCCAAGGGGGAGCGCTCAAACTCGCGAACCACGCTAAGACTTCGCGGGGAACGTTAAACTCGGATGCGTAGTTATAAGTAATAACGAAGTAGGAGTAAGAAAATGAGTTAAGGTAGTAATTAAGATTGCGACTAATGCGGCCCGTGCGCCTTGATATAGTTTTTTTCTTTGTTTGCCATTAATTACAATAGCCAAGGTGGCGATTAGCACCATACCGTAGAGGACGATCGCGGGCAGCGCGTTGGGTCAAATTTTGTTTTTGGTTTTTGTGAATTAGCGTTTATTATTAAGGCCGTCCTCTAGTTTCTCGGCTGTTTTTTTATGGCTTTTTCAATAATTTTTTACGGGCAAAGCATCGAAATAATCAATCTCATTATTTTTGCATAATCTTTATTAACATTTAAATAAGCTTCACAAATTTTTTGAAGTCAAAATATATATTAGAATAGCAGTTATAGTGGCCGACAGGAAGACATCAAGTAAAAGAGGTGCTTGACGGTAACCAAGATTGCGGCTGTTCTGCTTATCTGAAATCAAAAAACCAAACGGCATTTTAATCTTCATATTCAAGACTAGCGATTGAACTAGAGTGAATTCTAAATTACAAAAATTGACTTTTTTATACACTTTTGAAAATTACATTCTATTTTTTACTCATTTTTTCTCAAGTTTTTCGCTCGTACGAAAAAAACTATCGAAGCAATCATGATAATCCTAGTTCAATCGCTGGCTTATAACATATTAAAGATGCTGTATAAATTTGAACAAGATCGGTGCAATAGTTTCTGAAATATCGTGGTTACCGTTTCGAAAAATGGTGTTTCGAGAAAAACGCGTTTGAAAGTTCGCGCATGTGATTTATACTAAAAATTCCATCTCACCGTCAATCTGCTATGCCTGGACCATACAAAAGGCCTTCCTCTTCTTCTTCGAAGTCACGCAGAGCTGCTCTGTCTTCTCTTTTCGCGATTCGGGCCTGTTTTACAACATCGCTCGTGCGCCTTTCTGAACGGTCGATCCGAGAGCTATCACGCTGTTGAACATATCCTTTAGCTTGTGGGCCGATTTTCACTCCCATGGTTTCCAAGGTCTTCAGGATAGCTTCGAATCCTTCGTTTAAGATTATGACAGCGAGAAACGTGGCGATTTCAACCACTTTTGGCCCAGAATGGAGGTGCTTCGGAGCAAAAGTCCAGATTAAAGAATTGAGCGACTCGTTATTATTTTGAGTTTCCGATCCCAGGCATCTGCTTAACAATTCTTCTTTGGATAAATCCTCATAAATTGGCTTTATGACTTTTTGAACTGCTTCAGAAAGAGGCGGTTTATTGTGTTTGAATTGCTCAGCCTCTCCGAGAAACTCAGCTCTCCGCCATTTGCACCAACTAGATTCGCCTGCAGGACAATTTTGATGCTGTGGATTGCTGTCTGTGGAAATCTTGTGAAAGAATGTTGCCCAAATTTCCTTTCTCATTTCCTCGATAGAATCTGGATGTCTCCGAATAGCTAATCCATAATACTTTGTCATCTCACCAATCAATTTGTCAGTGAGTTTTCCTGCACCTTTCCCACCAATGCCTTTATTAGATTTTTTTGCATTTCGGAGCCGAGTCCCCATCCTCTTTTCAACGTGTCCAACACACTCTTTTTTCACAACAATAACATCTTCTCCATATGGTTCTGCATTCAAAATACCTTTGAATGTCTTGCTGTCACCATCTCCTATGTATGTCGTATATTGAACTTGATGTTTATCTACTGAACGAGAAAACATTTTCACAACTGCATCTATTTCCATCTTCCCAGAACTTCCAGTATGATTTTGAGTACAATTTTCTTCATGATCAGCGAGCCATCCTGCATATCCAACTGGATCATTATTTTTTTTATTTTTCCACAAATTGCATCCAGCACAAAAACTACTCATTACATACGCATCAACCACTTTACCGGTGTACTTGGCAATTAAAGTTGAAACTCCGAATAAAGATGAAAATCCTCTTTTTTTCCATGTGCCATCTCCAGATATGGTGAATTCATTTTCTGCTTTTCCTTGTTCTTGAAGGATTTCCTTTTCTTCATTAACCGCAATCGACAACGCTGTATCAAAAACGGCCGAAGAAGCTGAGTGAATATTTTCTAATATGGAATAGTACGTGTTCAAAGCAAAACCTTGTCCCATATCCATCAGTCCACAGAAAATTCTATAGCCTTCATAACCGATTCCCAACAAACGCATCACGAAAACTAAGCGACGATTTATTTCGTAGGCTTTACCGATTTTTGGGCATGAATCTATTTCTTTATCTTTCTCACACTTGCACGCCATAGAAATTTTAAAGCCCAATCCTCGTATATCACGTTGATGGAAAGTCACCGTACTTTTGCACTCTTTACAAATAACAGCCGCAGAAATGGTTGAAAATACACTCACAAAATTCAAAATACAATACAAAACAGTCTGTTCAACGTTCACTTCAAAATTTTTATTTTGACGAAGTTTCGTCGCTGACGCCGATGTAAACGACTTGTCTTGTTCAAAAGTGTGTCGGTTGCCTGCGAATTTTCGCTTTTTAGGTCGATCGTAACGAGCCTGGGCGTCTCTACTTCCTTTCTTGAACATTTTGAAAATTATTTTCAAAAAATCAGCTACGTGCGACTCGGAAGAGAAAATATAGTACGCTTCGCAACTGCCACAGCAAAACTGAACTAAAACTTCACGGCGTCTTAGTCAATATTCGAAAGCGTCTGTCAACGGTCTCGGCTCCCCTTTACTCGGGCCTAATTCGCAGAAGGTTCAGGTAGCAGTTAGATATAGGGATACCAATACAATGGTCAGCGCCGCTCGGCTTTCGGAGAAGCCCGGCGCGCGCTCCTGCTCCGTTCCAGGGCCGTAACTTGTGAACCACTTCGAATATCGAAAAATCCTTTGGCACACATTTTCTACACATGTTGTAGATGTGATTTATGAAAAAAAAAAAATCGATTTTTTCGACCCGAGAAACTAGAGGACGGCCTCAAGGAAGCGACTAGCGCACGTAGGCAGTAGAAGTCTTTTAGATCTATTAATTTTTTTTTGTTTTTTTTTTTTGTTAAACATAAGTATTTAATTATGAATCGTGCATAGCGACTTACGGACTATTATTTCTCTGGCTTTGTATTTGGAATCGCAAAGAGCGACTTTTAAAGTATTATTTCTTTAGTTTTGTATTATCGCTGGCTGAAAATATATTATTTCAATTTTATTAATGCTTTGTAAGATAACGTGTTGGCGTACGTGTGTCGTATCTCTTTCTTCACCCGAAAATTACCCCTCCACTCTCCGCGGTACTGAGCTATCAAGTATATGGTCGCGGTATATCGCATTACCGATTTCGAGGCGTGTTGATTACGCCAGGCGCCCAACAAATTTCGCGATATTGTTTTAGATCCTGGATACCTCGCGGACGCCGATTTATTGTGCACGCGGTAAGTTCTCGGTCATTTTCTCCGAGTGACCGAGGAAAAATCCACGTCACAATATATATAATGAGTACAGCAGAAAAAAAAATAAATGCTTCGTGAAAAAATTTATACAATTTTCTCAAAGGTTATGAAACGTAGAACAATTGGTTACTTCTTCGAAAGTTTTTTTGTTAAGTATTTGAAATTGGTTCTTGATCACCTTCAGTAGTCGCACGGTCCATGCTGGTAAGAAGGAGACGCTGCACACGTTTTCCAGGTACGGTGTACAAGATAGGTGAGAGTCGACTCATCTTTGAATTCAATTTGACCGTACTGGCTGCCCAGATACTGCAAGAGCAACCGCTCCTCCTCCATCGTTTGCACCAATTTCTGATATTGGGTCTCGTCCTCGTTCAGCAGTCGCACAATCCGTGCCGGTAAGAATACGCTGAATTCGTCGTTCAGGTCTGTGAGGAGACGCTGCCCAAACCTCGTTCCGACTCATCGAATGTTGGTGACTTTGTAGATTTTTAAAAGTTCCAGCTCCGTCAATTTCTTCGTGGACAGAAATTCGTTCATGCTTGCAACTTTGTTGAGTTTTGTGAGATCCATTTTTTAGGAAAGATCTAGTAGTTATGTGTTTCTTGATAAATTTAGATTTGCGAACTTTTTTGTCACTTTGTTGAGTTCTGACTTCTGGTTAATAACGGTTTTCAAGTCGTGAATATTTTTTGAGAACAGATCGATTCGCTGTTTTGATTCTGCATCGCTTGAAGTTCTCCTCATGAGAGCTGAAGATGCAAGACTATCTTTCTGACCTGAAATTCAGACTTTTATAGCCGTATTCCCTCCCCACCAGGCACACAGAATCCTTGAAAAACTTCTAGAACCTACCGAAATGATGTGTCTTCAATTGTGGGGGTAACATTAGATGAGTACGGTTCGGTTTCTCTCGGACTCCTCGTTGATCTGACGACACTCGATCCAATCGGCTTCGCTTTCATCATCATCTGGTTCGATGTCCGATAATATTGCAATCACTTCGTTTTGCCATTTTTGGAAAGTCAGGATTAACGTTTTGTTCGTGAAAAATATCCTTTGTAGTCTGTGCGGTTGCACACGAGCTCTCCGGACACGCTCATTGAGCCACTGAAGATCTTGTAGCGAAAACTCGGACGTTGCTAAATCCGATGATAATTTCTTCACCGGTAAATTCGTTATGACGTAACATTACAATTTCAAAGCTTTCGTCTCACAAGAATAGTAGTCTGACCAATGTATAAGTTTCATGTGCTAACCCATTTTATACAGACGGTGGACCTGGTGAGATTTTACAGATTCACGTCAAAACCTTCCAGAATTCGACGTCGCACCGCAATCCATTGTCGGCAGGCCGCTTACCGTTAAGTCGAAACTCGTCGGACGATTTCGAGTATTGTTTTCGTCGGACGATTCCGAGAATTGTTTGTCTGAAATCCGTTCAAGGCCAAAGCAAGTCTTTCAGAATTCAACGTCGCACAGAAATCCTTTGACCACATGCCGCTCAACGTCGAGTCGAAATACGTCGGATGAATTGTTTGTCAGTCTAGATTCGTTCAAGGCCGTGAGAATCTTCTCGAACCTTCTGGAAGCTCTCAAAAACTGACACATGCCAGGATTCTCCGTCGAACGTCCGAGGATCCACGGGGTCCGCTCGAACGCCTGAGGATCCACGGAGTGCGCTCGGTAATGCAGTTATCGATCCCGCTCCATGGCATGATTTTCTTTACCGATAAAGAGCACAATTTATCCGACAAGGGGTAATACCACGGCAATTTCAGACATTTTTTACCAACGATCATGGTCATTTGGAGGATTTTTTACCGACGATCATGGTCATTTGGAGGATTTTTTACCAACGATCACGGTCATTTGGGAGATTTTCTTACCGACGAGCGGCCGGCAGAGCACGTTTTATCTTACGAGAATGGGGGTAACCTTCAAGGGTTTGCGTCTGGGATGCACGAATAGGCGGCTCGGTCGGTAAAGAAGGTGTTTGTATCCAGAACTCTCTTTGTCATACTACTCGGATTAGTCTTCTTGAGCAAGAGTAGCGTTGGAAAATTTTTGTTGTGACCGGCCTGAAGTCTCGCGCTAATTCGTCAAAACCGAGCATTCAGTTACTCTGTTAGCTGCAAAAGACTCACTACCTTCTGAAGAACCGGAAAGCGCTTGATCATCGTGGGCTATGCTGAGTGGTTGCTCACCTGAGACGCGCTATTTGATATCGGTGCGTTCTGCACTGCAGGTTGCGCTACTGCAGCCTGTCCTTGAGATGTGCCGCTGTTGGCAGCTGTCGAGATTGACCAAGAGTTTCGATGCAGCAAGGAATGACGTCGACCGTTATACACGCGACACGTTTTATTAGATCGACAATCCTTCTGCTGATGCGGACCGAGACCATTGAAGCAAAGCTTCTTCGCAGAAACCACTTCCCTTTTTTGATCGAGAGATTTGTCGCGAAAGGACAAACAGAACGCGATGTAGTGGTTGCCACTGCAACAAGCACACGACTGTTCCTTTGATTGCGCCGTATGTGATTTTGTCGTCTGAGGATTTGACCTTCCTTGCGATAAGTGCGGTTTCGACGTCGCGATTTGATTGTGAGCATGAGCTTGCTCCACGGCTTCGAGGGTGTGGATGTGAATGATGAGAAACGCCTTGAGCTCCGCAAACGAAGGGGGCTCGAGTTTCTCGCTACCACTTTTTTCCCGCTCTTCGAGAGATACTGGGTCGAGCTTGCGAATCGTCATGTGCACGATGATGTGGTTCCCTAATTTCTCGGGACCATCGAGAAGATCGAGCGCGCCAAGAGTTGATCGCGAGATGAGAATCAGTCAGAAGCCGCTTGTTTTCGTATCGTGAGACGAGAGTTTCCCAGGCTTGAGGGAAGTTTTCTGCGGTGAAAGAAATGTTTTTGATGAGTTGTGACGGCTCGCCAATCACACTGGTTTTGAGGTAGTGCAGCTTTTCCACTTCCGAGAGTTGCGAATTTTCGCGAACTATTGAAGAGAAGAGGTCGTGAAACGGCCTCCATTCTGAGTAGCTGCCCGAGAATGTAGGCAGTTCGTTACGCGGTAACCGTTTAGATGATCCTCCTGCAGGTGCGTCTTGAGGAGCTGCAGCGGCTTGCGCGGTTGCTGCAGGCGCAGGCTTTAGCGATTCGAGAAGATTAAACATCACCCCATCGCCAATCAAGAAATGCTTTCCGCACTGTCCGTAATAATCTTTCGCGAAGTACGAAAGCTTTTTAATTATGTCCAGTTGATCACCCCTGGCTCCGAACCTGATCAATCTGAATTTGAAGCATTTAGCTGCGACTTCACCTGCCCGTAAGTGATTTCTGCCTCGCCGAGCTTACGCAGATTGCCGACGGCACGAGAAATGCGCCAAATGTAGTCGCTTCGACAGTCGACATATTCTTCGATCGACATGTTGATGTACGATGAGATTTAAACTCAGGCGACGAACTGAGTTTTCACGAACGAGATACAAACACACTAATAGTAACGCGACGCGATTCACACTTTGAGAGACCGGTGTTGTTGACACTCAGATCTTAGTCACGGTCACTACAGAGGACACCGCAGTTTGAATTCAACGGACGCGACTGATTTTCCATGATATTTTTCACCGATAACGAGATTGTTCACTTCGATAATGTGGACTTTCACAACTTGATGCACACGCGATGCTTCCGTTCCATTCACTGGCTAGTTTGGAACGATTCGACTCGAATCGCGACTGATCCGACTCAAAGGACCAAAAAATGTTTAGAGAGATGGCAAAAAGATATGGATCATCGACGTCGGATCCGCGAACTAGTGATTGAGGACGAGTGTAAACGAAACGAAATGATGTTGAGATGGAGAGGGACAATGATTAACAATAATCGATATTTTTATTTTTCTTGATGCGGCGATACAGACCGTATCGCAAGAGAATGTTACACAGACTGATGGTTTACAGAGCGAGAGAACACATAGGTTACACACATACATGATTTTGAGTCAGTAGACAATACATGAGATGCAGTTGATAGGTTTTGAGTCGCGACACGGGCAAGCGGCGAGATTTGATGCACAGACAGCAAGTAAACATTGCAGGCGAGTGTGCGTCCATGCGTGAGGACAATTTTGAGTGTCGCGAGACACACATTTAACTAATTTTATACTCTGCCGAAACAATGACGAAAAACGTCTCCTGTTGTAGAGTTTACATTCAAAGAAATTCTAGTTTAGTTAAATTTTCACGTATCATATCTTGAAAAGTTTGGAAAGAAACAAAAAAAAAAAAAAAACAACATGAGAAAATTCGAAATGTCACAAGTGTATCAAGTTTGATAATTTAAAAGTGTTCTTAAATCTCTGAGTTTTTTATCGTTTTCAAAGTTGAATGTATAAAATTTAATAGTGCTGAAACTTTTTAGTTGTAAGAATAACATCCAAACAAGTTCTAGTTTGGGTAAATTTTCAGGGGTCGTATTTCATAAAGTTTGAAAAAAGCAATACGAGAACATTGAAAAAACTACATAAGAAAATTCTAAAAAATTTGAAGAAAATGTAAAAAGTTGTTACGGGGTAGATTGTGTAGGCTCCGATGAGCGGTAATCGGAGCTCACTCCACGCCCAGCCAAGGTGTTATTTGGCTATTATAGGGTCCGTTTACGTCGACTATGCACTCGCGTGCTACTACTCCCAGTGCAGGAAGTGAATGGGATAGAAAGGGATCGGTATTAAGGGAAGGTGAACGATTTAAAGTATATGATTGTTTATTAGTAGTTAATGCAACAAAGTCGGTCGAAGGAAAAAAGTATGGTCTTGGTTTAGAGGGATAGGTGTCTCGCTTGAGCGCTAGGATGGATCTGCCTAGTTTAGCGGGATGTAGAATGCAAGTTAGCCGCGAGTTACAGAAGAATCTGCTGACTCGCGGACGATAAAAGTAGACTAGAGAGCGTAAGGTAACTGAGAGTGTGGGTAAGGAATTAGAAGTCTGGAGGACGTAACACGCCCCCCCTTAGGGTAGAACATTCGGTAAGGGTATGGAATAGGATGTTCGGAAGGAAGTGGAATGTCATGAAACGTACTGACTCACTTGCAGAATGTTACAAACAAGAGTCTTAAAATATCGCGCCTAGATGTCAGTGCGCGTTTAAGTGGGTTAGTATACATTTGAACAAAGTTTTTCTAAATGACATCTTATAAATGTGGTGGTATATATGACAGATATTGTGTATATTATAAACGAAACTTATGCAACATGCTGATGATTATATTATGGCTGCAGATTATTACGGGCAGAATAAGGCAATGAAAGAATATGATTGCTAATAGCGGAGGGCTTAGCGCCAGACTTCGAGTGGTTCGGAGCTATCGTTAAGGCTTCGCTCGGGGAGCAATTTACGCGGCTTATATATGCCTAGTTCCGTCATTCCAATTTACGATTGGGTCCGGAGCAGCGACGAAGAGCGAGGAGGCAGGTCATCGGGAAATGGAATCATTTCTAGGTGCGGGTGGTGGATGGCATGGCGCGTAGGAAATTGGGGTTTTGTACGACGCGGGTGAGGGATAAGTTTGAGGCTGAAAATAATTTATTCTGGTGATAAAATTTTAGGTTGGACGATACCTTTTTGGGTGAAGAGGATAGCGTCTACTAAGCTGGACAGGTCAAGTTCGTATTCGTTCAAGCGTCGGTCCAGGTCAATAAGTCGGTTAAGTGTGCCAATTTTAATTTATTGAAATGGACGATTTTAGTTTTTCGGGGGGTAATCCAAATTTTAGTGTTAATATTGTCAATTATATGCTTAATCGTATACACTCCTTTATGGTGGTCGTCGAATTTGGATCGGGTTTCATTTAGTAGATAGACCTTTTGACCTGCTTCGAAATTTTGGCTGTTGACATTACGGTCGTAATACGTCTTGGAACGGTGCTTTGCTTGTTGGAGATTGGACGCGGCGTGTTTTCGTATGCTGGATAGATTAGCTATTAAATCTAGAAGGAAGGAATCGCAGGAACGGGTATACGCGCTGGCAGGGTTCGCGTCTGTTGGGAGTCTGGCTTGAGAGCTGAAAATTAGTTGATGGGGGGTGAAGTTAGTACCTTCGTGCTTCGCGGTGTTATAACAAAAAATTGCAAAGCGGATGTAATCGTCCCAGTCTTTACCAGCATCCGTGTAGTGTTTGATGTGCTCAGTGAGAATAAGGTAACTGCGTTCTAGAGATCCGTTAGACTGTGGGCGGTAAGCTGTGGTTCGTATTTACTTAATTTCGAAAAGTTTACAAAGTTGTTTCATGACTGTGCTCATAAAATTCTGTCCTTGGTCTGTAAGTATTGCTCGAGGAGCACCGTAACGTGTAATGTATTCTTTTGCGAATGCTGCGCCTATAGTATTGGCGGTGGCATCAGGTAAAGGGATGGTGTCCAGGAATTTTGTCAAATTGCATTGCATCGTCCAGAGATATTTGTTGTTCGATTTAGTAAGGGGTAGAGGTCCAACAATATCTAATGCCACTTTGTCGAATGCATCGGCACACGTGTCCGTTATCATCATTGGCAGTTTGGTTTTTACTCTGAACAATTTTTTTCTTTGGCAACAAGTGTTATTGATTCTTGTTCGATCGCTGTCTTAATATTTCAAACCCTCAATTTCTTAAAAAAAACTTGAAACTTGCAGAAACAGCTCTTACTTCAAATGGCTAATCTTTAAAATTCATTAATGATATTAGAAAGTATAGAGTTGAAAAAATGTACAACTCGATTGATTGGAATATAGACTTGAACAATCAACCTAATGATAATGACAAATTTAAGAACACCATCTCTATACCCTATGTTGAAAATCTTCCAAGACAAATTAAAAAAGTTTTGAAAATTGAAGGCATCGAAATTACGTTTAGAATTGATAACACTACTAAATATCCTCTCTTTTCTCATTTAAAATCTGGAACACCTAATTTAGATGAAATCAATTGTGTGTACAAAATACCATGTCGAGACTGTAGCAAAAGTTATATTGGGCAGACGTCAGAACATTTAAAAAATACAATTTCTGGCCATCGCTCAAATATTAAATCCCATAATACTGAAAGATGCGCTCTAGCAGAACACTCTTTGAGTCTTGGACATCAGTTTTATTTCAATAACTCCGTAACCTTAACTACCGGACCGAACTGGTATAAACGTAATATTAAGGAAATGATCCATATTTTTGAGAACAAGAGTAACTCTGTCAACAAGCGCACAGATATCCAACATCTCAGCCATCTATACTCCAAAATTCTCTAGTTTTCAAAAATTGGCGCCATTAGTACGTTGTTATCAGTCTCAAATACATATTGCTCCAGCATAGATCAATATCACACCTCATTACTATAGATTTTTGGATCCATGTCCACTAATCTTCACTTCCGTCCAAAATGCTGAACTAATAACACCTGAGCAGGAACAGGTAGTCACAATTTCCTGAGGATGGTTGGCAGGGCCCGGCCGAAACGTCAAAAACGCAAACATGTTCGTTTTCCCAACAATTGAATTTTTCCATTTACCTGACCGGAATTTCGACTAAATTTTCTTCATTCCTCAAAAAGAACTGAGCTGAGCCAAGCTGGTCAAGGATTTCCGTGATATCGAGCATGGGGTATGCGTCGCCGACTGTTTTTTCGTTAAGTTTTCCATAGTCGATTACCATACGCCATCGTTTATTGCCGTCACTATCCGGTTTTTTTGGAACGATCCACACCGGGGAATTATACGGAGATGAGGAATGTTTAATAAGATTTTTCTTGAGTAGTTTATCAACTTGGGATTCGATTTCGTCTTGGTGAATCTTGAGGAAACGGTATTGTTTGGTATGAATAGGCGTATTGTCCGTCGTGGGGATAGTGTGATGAGATAAATTGGTGTGGCCTAATTTATCACCTGGGAGATAAAAGAGATGGTTAAATTCTGTTACGAGGTTAAATATAGATTGTTTTTCGGTGTCATTCAAATAATCAAGATGTAAGCTGCTCTTTAGGACGTCCAATCTTTCTGACCTACTGTCAGTCAAGAGCACTGTTGCGGCACCGGGACAGGGTGTACTGTCGTCAGGGATAGGAGGATCGGATTGCAGTTGTGCGAGGTCAGTGAACTGGATGGGGCTGGAGGGGAGATTATTAGTCGATCGCGATGTACGCTTGGCGGCAAAAAGAATTGATGTGTTGCTGAAGAAAGGGCCTGCGTGCGAAACGAGGGTTTTGGCGCGGGCATCGCTGTGGTGGTTACTCGGTGCAGTAGGCGTAGCGTTGGGCATGACTGTACTCAGTCGCTCGTCGGAGTCGTCTAGGGTTACTGTTGGGAGTCTTATCTCTACGGCAGATTCGTTACAATTGAACGCGTACGAGCAAGCGATGCCGTTCTGGTTTTCAACTAACGCTTCACCACATAGAACATTGTTGCCTAAATCGATGCGTTTAAGGTAACCTACTTTAGTGTCTGGGTTCGCAACTATTAGTGGGATGGCTTTCACGGTACAGGCCTGTATTGTAATTACGCGCGTTTTTTCGGCCGCGGACGAGGGTTCATCGAATTCATGAAAGTGGATTGGCAATGAGGATCAAAGCATCACTGAGTTTGAGTTGAAAGAAATAGTTGCTTTCTATTTTCGTAAGAAGGGCTGGCCTAAGATGCCGTCGTGCGGAATCGGAAACGAGTCGGCGACCAAGTGAAAAGTATGGGATTTATTATTAAAACGTATTTCCGTTTTTGCGATAGTTTGCGTCTTTTTGTCTGTTATACCAGTCAGCGTCAAACGTTCGTCGGTTGTTCGTCGTACGAGGGGCCTAACGGAACTTTCTTTGACCAAGTTGCGTCTGCACTGGTGTCAATAATAAATGTAGATATTTTAATTAGCTCAGGGGTGTCGATCGAAATCAGTGGAGGGTCAGCTGAAGCTGTTATGAAGATATGACTTGAAGATCGGAACGCTAGTTGTTTGCATTGCTCGTGGGCGCGTTCTCCCCGCGGGCGATGTTCCCGTTTAAATGTTTATTTGAGCCTGCATTGCCTTGATTATTACGCGGAGAGGATCTACATCGGTCTACTGTGTGGCCTCTGCGATTACAATTGTCGCAGTGTAGTTCTTGGTTATGTTGCATTCATTGTGGAAGTGGCCCATTCTGCGACATTTGGTACAATATCTTTTACTTTGCAGACGGTGACATTCCGTGATGGAGTGACCCTGGTGGTTACAAAATTGACAGCTGCTGGGCGGATTATTACCGTGGCCAGCAGAACAAGTGTTCGGATCGAGCGCTTGGGTGTAAGGTCTGAACTCGGTCCGACGCGCTGGTTGATGAGCGTAACCAGGTGTGGGCAATGTCATCAGGGGGGCGATAAACGAGGCCGCGGCGGGCACCTGAGACGGAGAAGCAGTATGGGGGGGTAACGGCAGACACATGGGTATAGAGGGGGTAAAATATTGTACAGAGAATTGCATTTGACGGTTAATTAGCTCGGTTTCTTCACCTTCGGCGATGGTGACGGCAGTTTCGAAGGTTGGTAATGGTCTGATAGTAGCGATTCTCCACTCCAATTCTGGCCGAAGCCCTCTAATAAATGATCTAGAGGTATCCTTCTTTAGATCATTCAGCAGAAGCGCTGCTAAGTCTGGTGGGTGCTTGGCTATGATCGCTGTGCTTATTTTTTTTGATACTGCTCTTATTCTGCATGAGTAATCTATGATGCGCTCATATGGTTGTTGTATAATTCTATCTAATTGGACAGATAACTGGCGTATGGTGATATCCGGGCGCTATGCTCGGCTGAGGGCAGTTATGAGGTCCTCGACGTCATTACAGTTGATGCCTGATATATATTGAGAAGCGGGGCCTGTAACCTTTGATTGCGCAAATTTGGCGCAAGTCATTTTATCCGAAGCTTTTATAACAGTCTCTACGTGACGTAACTGTTCTACAAATGAGTCAAAGGGCATGTTGTGGTCGTCGAAAGGGGGGATTGTCGGCAAGACATCTTTCACTGACCAAAAATTTGAACCGGTCTCGTTAGTTGGTGCCACGTTGATTTAAGCAGGGTATTGCAAGTACAGGAATAAAAATATCGACTTAACACTAAGACTTGGAGTAGACTTACAGGGCGAAGTTGAACGAAAAAACAGAGTACAGCATGGTTCTAGGCAGCTGGACGCAGGTGGAACTTGAAGAGGCGATACACGTCATGCGTCGGCACGAGGAGGGTATAGATGAGGTACTCCGTGGCGTGTTGATGAATAAGTGTGGTAATTCAGGTCTGAGGGTGATGCCACTCTCGGGTCCAGATTCTCGTCTTAACAGGGTTGCGGCAGTCCGAATGAGCGTGAAGGGTCTATTCAATATTTGTCGGTTCGAAAGGTGATGTGTTCAGATGCGGTGTGCGGCTTAACTTGGCTATCGCACTGAATTTTCACTCGCTACACAGTTATTCGGCGTCGTACGTATCGATGAATTTCAATAGTACCAAAATGTGACGGAGTTATTGAAATTGGGGACTTTTTGCAGAGCCTATGTTCGTGGCGAGTTGAATGGGTTCAGCATGCCTGTCACAGTACTTTGTGGGCCAGAGTTCGTTCGTAACACGGCTATCACTGATTGGTACGGCGCGGCGGCGTTAGAAATTTTGAGCACTGAACACTTTCGTAGAAAACATGCAGCACTGCACTGACGGGTAGGTCGACGGGCAAAACCGCTGCCACCAAAATGTTACGGGGTAGATTGCGTAGGCTCCAATGAGTGATAATCGAAGCTTACTCCACGCCCAGCCAAGGTGTTATTTGGCCATTATAGGGTCCGTTCACGTGGACTATGCACTCGCGTGCTACTACTCCCAGTGCAGGAAGTGAATGGAATAGAAAGGGATCTGTGTTAAGGGAAGATAAACGATTTAAAGTATATGATTGTTTATTGGTGGTCAATGCAACGGATTCGGTCGAAGGAAAAAGGTATGGTCTTGGTTCAGAGGGATAGGTGTCTTGCTTGAGCGCTAGGATGGATCTGCCCAGTTTAGCGGGCTGTAGAAGGCGATCTAGCCGCGAGTTACAGAAGAATCTGCTGACTCGCGGATGATAAGAGTAGACTACAGAGCGTCGGGTAACTAAGAGTGTGGGAAAGGAATAAGAAGTCTGGAGGACGTAACAAAGTTAAAAAAACAACAATAACGGAAAAAAAATTTTAAAAATAAAAGTAAAAAAATGACTATAAAACTCATTAGTTTCAAGTTTTTCAATTCTAAGGTTTACATCCAAAGAAATTCTGGTTCAGTTGAATTTTCCACCTATCGTATCCTGAAAAGTATGGAAAGAACCAAAAAAAGAAAAACAATACGAGAAAATTCAAAATGCGATAAGTGTATCAAATTTGATAATTTAAAAATGTTCCTAAATCTCTAAGTCTTTTCATCGTTCTCAAAGTTGGATATATGTATAAAATTTAATAGTGTTAAGAACTTTTCAGTTGTAAGGTTTACATCCAAGCAAGTTCTAGTTTGGGTGAATTTTCAGGCATCGTATTCCACAAAGTTTGAGAAAAAGCAATACGAGAAATTTGGAAAAACTACTGTTACGTCCTCCAGACTTCATATTCCTTTTCCACACTCTTAGTCACCTTACGCTCTGTAGTCTGCCGTTATCGTCGGCGAGTCAGCAGATTCTTCTCTACCTCGCGGCTAGCTTGCCTCCTACATCCCGCTAAACTCGGCAGATTCATCCTAGTGCCCAAGCAAGACACATATCCCTCTAAAGCAAAATCATACCTTTTCCCTCGACCGACTCCTTTGCGGTAACCACAAACACCAACAACTACTTGATAATAATAAACAATCGTGTACTTCAAATCGTTAACCTTCCCTCAAAACCGATCCCTTCCCACTCTATTCACTTCCTCTATTGGGAGTAGTAGCACGCAAGTGCATAGTCGACTTGAACGGACCCTATAATAGCCAAATAACACCTTGGCTGGGCGTGGGGTAAGCTTCGATTACCGCTCGTCGGAGTCTATGCATTCTACCCTGAAACAAAATTTAAAAAAAAGTAAGAAAAACAAAAACAAAAAAAAAAATTGAAAAATCAAAAAAACTGCAAAAGAGGGGGGTATTAACAACCTGCTCGTGGTCCTCCTTGCATGCGCGTAACTGTAACATGAGAAGTTCGCGTAACCAATGTTAATCGATAAGAAGTCAATTAGTGTTTTTTATTGATATCCAATCATTTTTTACTTATCTCATAGGGTAAGATCACTCTAAAGCCAGCAAGAAAGGCATACATTAGATATATATGTCTTTATATTGGAAGAGGAATCCAGCACAATTAACCCAGCACAACTTTTATTTTCATGATAAAAAAATGTTGTGTTGAGTACGAAGGTGATGCCCTTTTTTCTTCTCATAAAATCCATGATTATTGCGATTGAATCATGAGTTCCGAAAAAATGATTGAACGTGAATCAATAAACTATTTCTTTAAATTAAAAGATTTGTTACAGTTAACCATGGTTTTAGTACGAGGAAAAATGTGTATCACCGTTGCACTCGCGGCTGCAATGTTTGATCTACAAAATAAAGGTTGTGTTAAGTTGTGCTAGCATTCGAGTACAATGAAAGGAAAAGAATATTCCTTTGAATCAAAAATGTAATTGAGATAATTATGGACCGAACGATATTAACTTTGCAGTCTCGTATGAGAAGGCGGTGAAAATTATTTCACGTACGAAATCCATAGAAATGTCAGTTCAATATTTCAATTCAAGATAATAAGTTCTTTTTATTGGCAGCACGTTGTACTAGGATGCTAACATGACTCAGCATATCCTCCATTCTTACAATATTTTTACAATTATACATTAGCGTCGCGAATGCGAATGTAATAAACATTTTTCCTCGTACAAAATTTCATGAAATTATCAATTTCCTCAAAATTTCTCAAAACTAATGTTTTTTCGAAAGCAATATTTTGGAACAACGTAAAACAAACTTAGAACAACTCAAAACAACCATTACTATCGCGATAGCTCGAAAATGTGGTGCTAGTTCAACAATTATTTTTTGCTAAATTTGTGAGAAATGATTTTTTTTCGAACGCGATATTTTGGAACAATATAGAACAAACCTAGAACAACCCAGAACAACCGCCAGAATATCGATACCTTAAAAGTACGGTGCCAGCTCAAAAATTGGTTTTTTCGGATTTTCTCTGAAAGTTTTATACTCAGCCTTATACTGTTTTGGAACAATATAGAAGAAACAACGTAAAACAAACTTAGAACAACTCAAAACAACCATTACTATCGCGATAGCTCGAAAATGTGGTGCTAGTTCAACAATTATTTTTTGCTAAATTTGTGAGAAATGATTTTTTTTCGAACGCGATATTTTGGAACAATATAGAACAAACCTAGAACAACCCAGAACAACCGCCAGAATATCGATATCTTAAAAGTACGGTGCCAGCTCAAAAATTGGTTTTTTCGGATTTTCTCTGAAAGTTTTATACTCAGCCTTATACTGTTTTGGAACAATATAGAAGAAACCTAGAACAACAACAACCTGGAACAGCATTCAAAGTTTGTGCAACTTGAAAGTGCGGTGCCAACTTCCTGGAGTGGGATCAGCTGCCATTTTGTTATTTCACCATCAAATTTTACGGGACTGGGCTCAAAACGTGTGTTACAACAGCGTCGATAGGCATCATACCGAATAGTTCGATCGATTCAGTGCAACTGTGAAAATTTTCTTAATTTGTGTGAGTGGTGACCGATGTTACGTAAGGGTGAGAGTGTACTGAGCGGTGGTAGTTAATGATTACTGAATAATGGAAGATGCTCCCACGTAACGACAATGAATAAAAATTAAAATTAAGAAAGACTTACCTCTCGATAAGCCGGTAATATGGGTACGTTGTTGCCTAGTCGTATACAGGTCTGTGAGAGTTGTTTGAATGGTTGAGGCTAATTTATAATAACGAAAATGAGAAAAGGTCGTCGTTCAAAATAAATGGTTTGAAATGATTCAACTGGTAAAAGATTAAGTATATTCTGTCACAATGAATGACGATAATGACGTAGAAGCTGAAAGTAACAATTTATAAAGTGTTTGAGTTTATACAACAATCCACGCCGACGGACGAATTTATATTCAAATGCAGAGAAGATGCAGAATCACTTAATTTAACCGTTCGCGTGTTTGAGCAAATCGTGTCTTATTCCATTCCGAATGATATTATTATTTGATACCAAGAACGTCTATCCTGAACGATACGTAAAACTAGCTGGTCGTGATTATTCGATATTGTATCACTCTTTTTAGATTATCTTGAATTAATTATAAAGTGGGGCCGAGCTGAAGACTGGAGAATAACTCTCTGAATTCTCAAGGAAATTGTCTATAGCTGGAAACCAATTCTTGTTGCTGTTATTTCAAATTGTGTACAAATCTTGGAAACAATACGTTTGATCTAATTGGGGGTAGTGAATCTAGCCACCAATTCTAGTCTCACTTTTTAAATGGATATTACAATAGTAAGTTTTGATTAGAAAGGTGAAAACAAGAATTCGTTCGCTGTTGGAGATTAGCACTCGGAATGACTTATCTTTAGATGTATTCTTGTGGTGACGAGATTGAGAGCCGTCGGACCGTCTCGGTCTGCGTCAGTAGTATTCTGGAGCAGGGCCTCACCTCGAGTTCTTAAGGGTGGATGGATGATATTGGAAACGATGAACCCGGTCCCTCAGTCTTGATAATCAAAAGTTACTTTTCACAATAAATGTCCGAATGTTTCACTCGCGGTTTTGATATGAAATGGTTTGTATTATTATTATTAAAATGATTATTTTACGGAAGTAATAAAGTTCTTGATTATTAGAGTAAATGCTTAATATTACCAGATCCAGATTGAATCTGGGCCGAACTTGATTTAATTTGAGGAAAACGGAATGTCAAAAAAATGTCTATTCTCAAAGATAATAGAAATAGTAAAGAACAAAAAAGAATTTGGAAGGTAGGAGATAGTGAGTCTTTAGCAGCTAACAGAATAACCGAATGCTCGAATTTGACGAATTAGCGCGAGACTTTAAGCCGGTCACAATTAATATTTTCCAACGCTACTCTTGCTCGAGAGGGCTAATCCGGGTTGACGTCCACGCACTTCGCGACTTGACAGACGAAAGACGTTGCTGCTTGGGCCTGAGGGTATTAATAAGGAAAATGGAATGGCATCTGTAGTTGTAATAAGTTGCAACAGTTAACAATTAGCCAATGAAGTGCGAGGGAGACCTCTCGGTGTCCAAATCTACACGGTCAGCGTTAGTTCGCGCTTTTCGACGGTGTTCCGACGATTCTCAATCTCGTCACTTATACGTACAAGATCTTGACAAAAGGTATCTTAAGATAATTCTCACGCATTCATCCACACATCTTAAAAAATAATCTCTTTCAATTTAGTGGTTCCAAAGGCAGTGGTTTATCCTAATTATTGATGATAATTTTGACTTAAAAAGAGACATATTTCCGGGCTGAGCGCCGCTGTTACTAGCTCAGCAATTTTATAGCGCAGTTTCTGGTGTGAGCAAATAACATACAATGTCAGCGGATGCCGAGGACTGTACGTGACTTTATTAAAATATGAGATTGTGATGAAATAATTGAAGAAATTAAAGAAATGAAATGAAATGGAATTTTGAAAAGGTACGCCAAAACGATACGTCGGGGCGTAACACCGATCTGTAATTTTTTTTTAAATTTCGAAAAAACAAAAAGTCGCTCCACTTGTTGCCAAAATAAGGTATCAGTTGCCCAAGTTCCGTTGCAATCACTTCAGCGGTGTAGGAGTTTTAGTCCTCCGCGTTTTCGAGGCGTACAGCGCTTCTCTAATAGCGCCTTAATGGATAATAATGGATATAACAGTGTTATTACGCCATGTGTACACAAAATCACCATTACTCCAATTTATCGGAAAAAAATGAATTATCATTTTTCAACTTTGTTTTTCATACATGTTAATATAAGGTTTGAACTGCAACAAATTTCCTTCCATCATTCAAACACAAAACGGCGTGGAGTGACTGATTGAACGAACCTTTTTTTCACGGGCGACCACCTGCAGTTCGGAATTTTTAATTCAGAATGAAAAATGAAAAAGATTTCAATTCAAGATACCAAACTCTATTGAAGTGGTTAAGATTTTTCGGAAATATTGATTTTTATAAAAATGGCTTCAATTTGGAGCAAAAATTTTGTCCACAATAAAACCGCGAACAACAGTTGTTTGATTTGTTGATTGCGGTTGACGTGTTGAATCAAATCGGAAATTTCCGTCAATTCTTGTAAGCCAACTTAACCGACTAGAAACTTGCAAACTCAATCAACAATATACGACTGATGGACGGGTCAATTTCCTTGACTTGAGGCTATTCATTTATCTGTTCCATTATCGCTAGCCGCCGTTGAATACCGCCACTATAACAGTTTGTGTGAGTACCTGTGCCTTTGCAGCCACACAACGTTATCTTCATTCATTATTGCATTGCTTTATACCTTAATCCAAAAATTGACGCTGAAACGTCTAGCGCCCACCAAGTATTTTTTGCAATTGTTATTTGAATTTAGGATAATTGTGAATTGCCCCAATGTATCACCGGTAAGTCTTCACCTGAGGGTAACAGGAATATATGTATAGTTACCATTTAAATGAAGGCAATCTCAGCATACATACATGCCTTGACTGAATAATACGAGACACGGCAAGGATTAGGTGCCAAGGTCTGAGACCTATGCTACGAACGTGAGTGCTTGGAGTGCTAGCGGAAGTCAATCAATCACAGCCTGCTAAACAAAGACGGAGTTGTGCCTTATTGTTTTTCTCTCCAGCCATTTTCAACTTGCACAAAAAGGTATGCTATGCTTTTTTCCGCTTACATGCTCTCGTGGTGAGCATTGAGTTGGAATTCCAAGCTGGCGCCGACCTTTCCTCAAATACTTCAACCTGTTACATGATCTGGCGCGAATATGTCGTCGACGACAATTTGGTAAGTAGTCTTTTAGAAAAAACACAACAGCATACTGCAATTTGTTGAATTCAAGAACAATCGACTTCAGTAATATTTTGACGCTAAAAATATTTATTTTGTGACCACGATCAATTAAGATTTCTTGTTTACTTGGATCCACTTCATCGCTTAATATTCACAGGTCAAACAAAGTCGCCATATAGCATTGAACATCAAAATCTGAATAAACTTCATCAATTAACGTCAAGGGATTGCTTGAACAAACAAAATAAAAATTGATGGATAGTAATTCCTGGCCATCTTTTGTACTCCTCCCCGGTGAGTAATTGTCAGTCTTTGACTCCTTCCAACTGTAAAAATCTGTAACTATGATAGATCAACTATTAGGAACTGCTACCTCACGTTGAAAATCTTCAACAAGTCCAAATTCATCCACGAGTGAAAATAGTTTAACCAGTGAGAATGGACACGACCACTAATTTATTAAAACTTATCATCTAATGGTGTCGATAGAAAACAAAACAAACCCAATTGATCGACGGTGTAAAATTGTTTGGTGAAGCGACACAACTATTTGGTAAGGATCTCAGCTTCATTCAGCGTTTAACATCTCAATTCGATGGTAATGCAGTTTGACTACTCATCGGTAAGAGGTCGATAGTAGGTTGTAGCCTCAGGCAGATGTAATTTGAAGCTTACGGTAAGGTAGTAAATAGTAGTTCGAGTTTCCATCTGTAAGAACCAGCGGTTGGTAGGGGCAGTTTGGATTTTTGATATCATCTAGCGGTTAAAATATGAATCTGATGCTGGAGTAAGCCTCCATTGTGATTTGTTCGTTAACTATTCTACTACAAATCGCCGTTAATTGATAAAAAAAAGCGTGGACTTTATCAATCGACGGTATGAAATTGATCAGAAAAATAGAACACGGATGCATTGGAAAAGATTTTTTGAAGTGTTTCTCTATAATCTTCATTCTAAACGTCGCAGTATACGAGGTTTGTTTGTTATGTAATCCAATACAAATCGCCATGTAGCGACGTGAATCGCAATCAAAGTAGACTTCCAGTCAAAATCGTCGGCTGGAAGTGGAAATCGGAAACAAAGCAGACTTTATTGATCGATGGAGTGAGATTAGGCGGTAAAACAGAACAACGAATTCATCAGTGAAAATTTTGGCACTGCTCTAGTGGTTAACATGTCAAACAAGTGGTAATGCAGTCAGACTTGCTGTCTGTGAAAACCAGCTGTCGTTTAAAGTAGTCTGGATTTTCAGAACTTTTTTTTGATTCTATCGCAAGGAAAATCTATCGTTACAGCAAGAATCCTTGTCGGTATAAATGGTTCAATGGTGAAAATAGTTTGAGCTTCTCACTTAACACTAAGTATAAAAATTGAACTGCTTGTAAGAATAGTTTCAGCTTCTCAGGTAACACTGAGGATAAAAATTTAACTGCGTGTCAGGAAAAAGTTTGACCTTCGTAGGTAAAATCGACGATAGGATACGAAGGAAATATCAGTACAACAGAGCTTGCTTAGTCGGGCAGGTACGGATCTTGAGCCAGAACTGGCAGCATATAAGAACTTGAGAATACCAAATCGTTCTAGTTCGTAATTGTCTTCTTGTCATGAAGTCTATATTAAAAAATAAAAACCTCGTTTGGCGTTGAATTGCTCAACATATAGTCATATTTTACCTCAATTAGTAAGCAGCTTATGTCAGAAAATAAGTTGGCTTATGATATTCCTAATTTTGTAACATAGACTATCAATTACGTAAAATGAGGTTCATGATTTCTTAATACTGAAATAAGAGAGAACGAATTCCGACTAATTTGAAATGTTTTTCGGTGGCATTCATCTCGATGGTCTTTCATAAGATGATTCGTCTACTGCAATTTTAAAAACTATCACTGCGTTATGTTTCAGTAATCGGAGATGAAGCACAGGACATTCAAAAACCACCTCAGTTTTTACAGGGAAGAACGAAGCTTAGTTCCAGGGTTAACGATAATGATGATGACGATGACACATCAGACATAGTTCCGCCACACGAAATTCAATCTAATGAAGCATATATCGTGGAAGTGGATGAAGATAGCAATTCGAAACTAATTTAATCTGGAAGCTTATATTTTGAATTAGTTGAATTTACAAATGATGTTCACGTCTACTTTCAATTATTTTACTCACAAAAAATTTCATTTTTTGGCCATAATATTGAATTTGAAAGATGAACTTATTCAGGCGTAGCCCTGGATTATCCATAAAATAGCCTAAATCAAAAATATTCTGCGACACAATAATCTGGACAAAATCTAGACGCCACTAGTTTGACGATACTCCATGCGCGGTACTCACATTAGCCGACCTCACCAGGCCATCGTAGCCAGGGTGTACTTTTGTTACACGCTTTAGAGACCACCGTCCGTTCGGGCACATAAGCAGGCATCAAAGATCAAGACTAAGCCTCTCACTTGAGTATTATCTTTTCGATGCGTCCACTTGTATCGTTGCTACAAGGTGTCCAGGTATTCCACGCTTTACTGCTGGCAGAACCTGGCTCACAACTCCTGGACCATAGCTTTCAATGCTGGAGATGGTCGATGTGTTCCCCGTCAACTGTTGGCTCTGGCATGGGCAGTAGCGAGCCACCCACAAGCAGATGACTGGAAGTGATTGACTAGAGATCGTCGCCGTTGCTCGACATCGGTTCAAAAGGTCAACAATCCAGCAAAACCTGAAGAAAAATTCTCTATACGTCAGGTGTTTTGGTCCAACAACCCTTTTAAAGTAGGACTACAACGAGCACATAGCCACCTCCCAGAATCCACTAAATTCTGGGGCTCCTGGTAAAGTAAACCTCCACGAAACGCCATCTTCTTCCAGGCTTATAATAACGCGGTCCCACGTTAGCGTTCTTTGATTCAGCGCCTCCCTCAACTCGATGTTCGTGCGATGAAAGTTGATAGTGTTGTCTCTGCAGATATCGGTTGGCCTCCATTGACTCCTGCAGAATCAAACCAATGCCCCAATGAAGCTCTCAGCTAAAAAGTTACCCGACAACTTGAGTTGGATAGCCTTGGAGGCCAGGCAAACGAAGCCCACTACGTAGGATTTAGAAGTAAATGCCCCTCGACAGCTGGTTGCCAAAATTTGGAACGGTCGAGCATAGTCAAGGCCAGTCGAGGCGAGGGCACGAGCGGCCATGATGCGCTCAGTTGGTGAGGCCGCCATCATCATCTGCACCAAAAGTGATGTTCAGGATCGGGTGCAGATGTCGCTATTGTAAATAAGCCCGGCATCTCAATGCTGCCCGCTGACCAACCGTGCCCGTTGCAGCATGTAGAAGTATTTCGAGCGGAACCCTCCCTGAAGTGAGCGGAGGTGGGCCCAAGAGATGACGAGTCTGATTAGCACACACGACCTATCCAAAATAACTGAATGCTTGGCGTTAATAGGTAGAGCAGAGTGTCGAAGTCAGCCATCTATTCTAAGGAGTCTGCGAATACATACGAAGGCGTCCAGCGCTCTAAATGATCCGTTGACCGGAAGTGGTTGTGACCGCTTGACCGAAGGGATCTCGTTGCTAAGGACCTTTTCCTAGATAAGTAAAATACAGGACTCCAGTGCCTCATCGAGCTGTGTGGATGTCATTGACGCCAAGAAATCAAGATTTGCTGCAGCGAATCATCTCCAAGTACCCGTAGGCTGGTGAGTACTTACCAAAAATCATTTACCCGGACCAATGTAAGTCCAAAATCAGAATACCACATCTCCCGAACAAGTAAATAATTTTCAACGAAACTCACAGAACCGAAAGATCTTGTCAGTCGATACCTTGCTTAATAAATTAAATTGAAGTTTGTTCCTGTTTTTAGAAATATTGGCTGTTCAAATCTCCCGCCCTCCGCTACATTATCGACCGCCAGACCAGGATCAACGATCAAGGTGGCATGCCAACACCAACATGCCCCTCTCTCTCTAAGCGCTCTTGCACTTACATACATATGTACTTTAACCTACGCATCGCTACTGCTTTTCTGCTAATTACATATCTCTTTGCAATTGACTAATCTCGCTTAAATTTAACTACGAATAATTGCCATTAAATTCAGTGAATTTGTATACGCTTCTTTTCTGTTCACAGAGTTGATTTCAGTGCTTTACTCGTACAATTTTCAAGGCTTCCAGGCATGTGACTCCAGACCGCATGACATGTTAATGCGTAACCTGCAAGTATCTCATGCATCGCCTTGTTTTCAAATCAAATAAACTACTTGCACTTACATCAAGCTTGACTGTGATTTAGATTTATATTTAATCTAGTGAATAACTGTGATTGAATAAATTAAAATTATTAACCACGAAGTTGTCATGTACTTGTGTCAAACATAAGCCTCCCAGGTCCCAGTATATCTCACCGTACTCTTACTTCCTTACGCTTTAATTTTTACATTGGCAATTGATGTTGAATGAAACATCGTTTTCTTTTTCTTCTTCGCCCCTCAGAAAAATGCAGCCTTTCTTTCAGGACCTCGAAGAGTGTCCAACTGTTATGTGCATTGGGTTCAAATTTAAAACAGTAAGTGATGTCATCAATATGTGAACTCCGTATTGATTTTTACGTGAGTCCGAAAGTAGTATAGCAAGGCGGGTTCTGGATACAAACACCTTCTTTACCGACCGAGCCGCTCCGCGCAGCCCAGACTCAAACCCTTTTCCGCGATGACGTCACAGTCTGACGTACCGAAGGTCAAAACCGTGCAACCTTACCGACAGTTGTATCCATCGAGGGTCGAAATCGTGCTGTTTTACCTACAATCTTACCAACAGTTGTATCGATCGAGGGTCAAAATCGTGCTGTTTTACCAACAATCTTACCGACCGAAGGTCTGTAGTGTTCGCCCGTCCCACGATAGGACTGCTGATGTGTAACATGAACCACTCCGAATTCCTTTCCCACGGTAGGACTGCTGACATGTAACGTCAACCACCTCACATTCCTTTCCCACGTTATCAACCACGTGACATTCCAAAATTAATGGTTCCGAGAATTGTTTGTCTCAACGTCGCACTGAAATCCTTTGTCCGCAGACCGCTCGCCGTCGAAACTTGTCGAACGCATTGTTTTGTCTAACCACCTTATCAACCACGTAACATTCCAAAATTAATGGTTCCGAGAATCGTGTTTCACTTATTCGGATGTCGGTTTGATATCAACCACCTCACATTCCTTTCCCACCTTATCAACCACGTGACATTCCAAAATTAATGGTTCCGAGAATTAGTCGCGGTACAGAGTCTGCGGTGTCGGGTTACTATCGCTCTTGGAATGTCAAAAGGTGCGCGCGAATCCGTACAGCTGTCCTATAAAAAGACGTCTATCGTTATCGTCACTCTGTTCTCATCGTATTCTCATTGTGAACTGTTCTCACTCGTGAAATAACCTCGAAACGCGATGGATCTAGCAAAAGTTAACCACGTCAGCCGCCTGGAGAATCTGCCAACCAAGAAGATGTCGGAACTCGAAATTGGGGGAGTGTATGACGTCATCGGGTTACGACTGGTCAAAACAAAATTCGGGGTACGTGTTCTGGCGACAATCGATGGAGAATACAACGTCTTCTTACCACCGAGAATCGCAAGAGTTCTACAAGAAGATTCCAGTCAGCTGACTGAAATGTGTAGCATGGCCGGGGAAAATCGTCTGCAAATGAAATACCTTGGTGGAGAATTCAACAAGTTCGAATTTTCATGCAGTTATGCGCCTTAAATGAACTATGCGATCCCCCTCTACTTCCACAAAATTCATCCACGGTTCAAACAATGTTCTGTGTGTAAGTCTTACGTATAATAAACAAAAAAGATTGAAATTATGAATATTTTTTCATTTATCCTACGTACGTTTTGTATCTAGAATTAAGTCTCAAAATCTAAGAAAATGTCCGAACACCACTAAGCAAAGACGGAGGGTTTCGAGCTGCAACTCTACGATGAGTATTTGGACGGGGTAAGACCGGAGTGCAATGTCGGCCGATAGCCGCGGTCAGAGCCTGCGGTGTTGGGTTACTATCGCTCTAGGAATGCAAAACTCGGTTTGAGTACAGCTCGGCCAAGGATGGAGAGCAAGGTCGAATCTTACATAAGCTTCTGAAAAAAATTCTCTCTTAAGAGCTAAGGTGAAGGTATAAAATTATTTCATGAATATTCTTTAAAAGTTTTATTGAGTACAATTTTTAGAGTACGGTTGACAATTACTTCACAAAAAATAGTACAATAATTCTATTCAACAGTGTCACGACCAGGGTGATATATTCGCCAGGAATGCGGGACCGTTCTTGTAGACGCTTCTGCGCAGTAACACAAATCGTACAGCCTCGCCATCCGGACAGTACGATGATTTTGTAGCCAATTCTGGAGTATGCAAACGTTTCGTGCTGCACAGATTGCATTGGGTATGGTGTGAAGGTCGCATCTCAGAGCTAAAGTTTTTTGCAGGGTTTCAAGCGACGGGCAGTCAAAGTCCAACATATCGATGATTTCAACTTTCGGAACGGTTTTGAGCAACCAATCTCGTTTTTCTTCTCCTTTTACGTACACGGTTTGAGCTTTGCACAGCCTGTCTTGAATGGTCCGCTCAACTTCCTCAAAAGGTACGGTTCCACAGCTCCAACGTAAGCCGTGAAAATCGCGTTCTAACCAAGAATTTTGGCTTTTATATTTGACGTCCAGTAAATTCCATTTGTAAGGTGGTTTGAAGAAAAACACTGAAGGAGATGCTTCCGAGTAGATTGAAATTACAGCCAATTCTTTTAACGTGAAGGTGTTGTTGAGAGGTCTACGAAAGCCTTGTATGTCAACGATGAGCTCCATCTTTGAACTGTGCGAGATAGGGGAAACGGGTCAGCTTTTATACCAACTTTTTCACCCCACCACTGAGCGGGTTGTATTCGACAATACGATCGTGAACGATCAAGCAGTACGCCGATGTTTCAGCGGGAAAGTTGGCTTTAGCTTCAAATTCAAGACGGATGTCGACAGGTCCGTACTTCAAAGATTCGTTTTGTTTCGAACAGTCGATAACGAATAAGGGGACGTCTCGAAGGAATTCACTCTTTGTCAGCAACGGCTCGGGGTTCTTGTCGTAGTAGGTAGCTTGGAAGCTTGCGTACATCTCGTACAGGAGCGCGTAGAGATTACGACTCATGTTGAGGTTCAGGTTACCGTACGGATAAGATTGAGAGTTTAAGAATAGCTTGACGTCCGTGATATCGCAATGATCGAAATGACTTGCGTTCTTGCCGGTCTTGTTCTTTCTACTTGTTTGGAAACTCAAAATGACGTACCGAGGTTTTTCAAGCTGAGTGGAAGTTTTCACAGTCCAAACGTGTTTCGATGTTGTGGGAAGTAAGGGATATTCGTACAATTCCCAACTGCAGAAGCACATCGAAACAGGCGGATCTCTCTGAATGAAATTTAGTAGGTCAACTTTTTTCTGATCCGCGAGTTTCAAATACGGTATTAGCCATTCCACTGCATTGATCGTGATTTTGAATTCCTCCTCCTGAGTCTGCATGATTGCGTTGACGTCAGTTTTTGATCTCGTCAAAATTAACTCATGTTTAGCGTTGACAACGATCTTGCGGTAGTCTTCGGCGAAACCCAATATCATGCTGAGCGGTATCAGTACGTCAAAGTTACCATCGGCATCGGTTGATTTTTTCTTCTCTTCCACATCGAGCCATCCAGCGTTCTTCATCAGCCAAGTCTGACCAGGGTGCAGGGAAGCGTAACCCTTCATGAGACTTGTCAAGCCAACGTTCTTGCTTCTATCAACCTCAACTGCGTTAATTTCGTAGCGAATTTCTTCAAACAGATGACAGATGGCGTTGTTTACGAGCTGTGTTTTTACAGTAGCTGTACCATCAGGTTTGAGGAGTCGTCCGTGGATATGTACCGAACTTTTGCTGGGTAATATGCATAAATCCTGATGCTGAACGGTGATTCGAATTTCATCGCTGTTATTGAAAGTTGACGAGGCGTAAGGTTTGTGAGCGTGAATCTCGTAATGCGCAACGGATTCGTCAAAGACGACTGGTGTTTGAATGCTCAAGATTTCCTCCTCCATGGCACGTAGCAGATGATAAAAAAGCAAAATCGGATTTTTATTTGTCGGAAATTCCTCTTCCAAAAGGTGTCAGTTTCAGACCCAGAGCTATCAGGAACTCCACGTTTCGAGGTGTTAGCGGTTCGGGAATCGAACGACGACTGGCTTGATCGGGGCATGTCGACTTACTGATATACCTACTCTTTGACAGTCTGTTATATACGATTCCCATCGTTTATTGCGATTTGATGTGTAGTCTCACAGTGATAACTTCTCCACGAAAATTAACCAGGTCTCCGTCTTGATCCACTAACCGGAGCTGAACGTGATCTATGGTCTTGACGGTGATCGGAAGGTAAATGACGTGCGACGGTACTTCCACGATCTTATATCCTGGTGGGACGGTCGGGAAAAACTCGTGAGTAGTGTGTACTTTGTGTCCACTGACGTAGGCGCCCGTTGTAATGCTACACTCGACTCGCAACGCGTTGACCTTGAGTATAGTTACAGGCACGTCCGATTCGTGAGTTTTGTCAACCTCCAGTACACGTGGTGTAAATCCCAAAAGTTGAGCAATGGAATCATTCGGCTCAAAGTTAATCGTGTGGTTGCATGTGATTTCGCTGCGTAATGTATTATTGTTGGGTTTGATGGCGAGCCTGATATCTGTATTTCTTAGCACGTTTTGAAGATACTTCTCTATGTCCTCGATCTCGTAGCTGCCGGTAGGTATGGTGATCACTTTGTCAGCTACGTAAATTTTATTGTGACCGACATCAACGTTGGGAATCGAATTAAAGGGTAACAGCTCTACCAAGCCAAGAGCATAACTTTTATCACGAGCAAGTTCGATCGGTGGGAAATATTGTGCCTCGAGTATCGAAGAGGTTCCCGAAATCGTTAACGTTAACGAATCATCCATGACTGCGAGTGGTAGACTGACTTTGACGAATCACGCACCATGTTTATATAGCTCTCCACTCAGAAATTTCAGACACAAGTGTCCGCATTCAAATGTATCGTAATCCTGGTACCTCTCACGATTGTATTTGACGCTACCAACGCCGAGGTATTTTATGAGGTCCGAGGGTGGTTGAAGGTTGCCGAAACTGTCAAAGTAATCGATATTATTGTCGCGTTTCGTGTACGCAACCCAGTGTGTTCCCGGACCGTCTTTGTCGTCAAGGTTGATTATAGCTGACTCGTTTTTTCGTGGACCGTTTTCGGGCATTTCGTTTCGCATGAAAACACCGCGGAAATGCGAAACCCTCAAGATTTTTGCATATTTCAACAAGTCCCAATCAGTCAACGCTCGACGTGGTAGCATCGCATCTGGTTTTTTGAAAGATGGAGACCAAGACCTGTTTTGTACGGTTTCATGTGAAGCCCTTTGCCCAACGCGATAGCTTCCATAGTTTTGTTGTGTCGTTTGCTTTCCTCCAATTCTCGTTTAGCCGCGCTCGCGTCGTTCACAGCTTTTGCTATACCCGCCGCACCACCGGCTAACGCACCCGTAGCGCTCAGACCGGCAAAAATAAGAATCAGAAACGGTAGAAAACCACCGACTTTCGAAGGTACCGGTAGGACGCGAGGTGTTCGCACTTTACATTTACCACCCGCTTTTTTAACGGCGTTCTCAGCTCCCTTCAGCGCAGATTCGATAGCTACTTTTGCATCGTTGCTTGGAACCATAGAACGTTTTGCAGCATTTACAATTTTTCTCAAGGTCACATTTTTTGACTTTCGCATTCCCATTCCGAGTTTTGATTTTACTTTCATTGTATTAGCTACTGCCCAAGCGGCTGCCTTTTCACCCAAATTTGCGTCCTTTGCGAGAACCCGTTTCCAAGCTTTCTCAGCCAACACCCTATCAGCCTCGTTTCTAACCTCAAGGTTCTCACGATTTTTCGAATACGCTATATCGTGTTCCTTACACGCTGCATCGAGAGGGTTGATACCGGAATCGCCTCTTGCGAGTCTTTTCGTCAACTTCGTACCGGGACCGCAGTATTGGTAACCGGGAACATGCAACTCGATCGGAAGTTTGTTGATGATTCTATTCACCAGACCCTTGCCACGATGTTGCCGCCTGCTGCTGCTTCGTTTACCTCTGTACGCGATCATGTTCGTGCGTTGACTGAAGAAAAGTGCTTTAAAACGGGGTATTTATAGCAAATCCGATCAGTCATGTCCGAGATGCGATTTGAGAAACAACCTACCAAGCTTGCCGTGATGAATTTTGACAAACTTTCGGAGCAAAATGTCGAAAAGCACAAACGGCACGGTGAATTACTCCCGAACAGTGTACGTGCGATATTCTGTGGACCGTCGAATTGTGGTAAAACTAATGCGTTGCTCACACTTATAACCCATCCCAACGGACTCAGATTTGAAAATATCTACATCTACTCGAAATCTCTCAACCAACCTAAATACCGATTGTTGAAGCAATTGCTGGACCATGTTGAGAGTACGGAGTATTTTGCGTTTACCGAGCGTGAGCAAGTGATTCCACCGGAAGAAGCACGGCCCAACTCAATAATCATATTTGACGATGTAGCGTGCGAGAAGCAGGACAATATTAGAGCCTACTTTTGCATGGGTAGACATCACGACGTTGACTGTTTCTATCTCTGTCAGACGTACGCGCGTATTCCCAAACATCTCGTGCGCGACAACGTAAACTTACTCGTTTTATTCAAACAAGACTATATGAACCTGAGACACGTATACAACGATCATGTGAACACCGATATGTCTTACACAGAGTTTAAAAGTGTGTGCTCTGCATGCTGGAACGGTGAGAAGTACGGGTTTCTGGTGATCGACAAAGACAGTGAGCTCAACGAAGGACGATACAGGAGGGGATTCGATTCTTTTGTTAGCCTGGAAAAGGAATAAAATTTACCGTTTTCGAGCGAGAGACGCAGTAGCGCTGCAGACTCAGTTGCGTCAACATGCAGAGCTCTGAAATTTCCAAGCAAAAAGATGTCCTGCATCAGATCGCTCAAGCAAGTGCTGCGATCCGTCGAAAACACAGATTGCTCAAGTCGGGCAGGGAATCTACGACTCAGAAATTGAGTGACGTTTTCAAACCAGTAGTGACTCCGTTGCAAGAACTGGTGAATGTTACAAAAGACACCAAACCTGTCAAACAAGAGGTGGAAGAAATTAAAGAAGAAATGAAGGAGATGAAAAATGAAACGAAAAATGAAACTGTCTCGGAAATGGACGATTCCTTTGCTTCGGCGGGGGATGAAACAGTCGTAGAAACACCGGTCGAGGACGAGTATTTTGCACTGATGAGAGATGCGAAGACAAAAGGCGAATTGGACAACGTGTACGGTGTACGCAACCTCTCAAACGGACTGATGATCGGTGATTCGTTGATATCTTTTGAGAGTGACTACGTTCGTATTGGCGACACGCGTTACCCGAAAACGAAGGGTTTGCTGGAACTTTTGTTCAAAAAGAAGCCCGACGGTTCTTCTGTGAGCGCCGGAGATCGGGAAAATTTTAAAAACATAATCCTCGCAACGAACGCGCATAAGAAGTATTACTCATCCGACGGGGCTGTTCGAAACGATAACAGTTACAAATTTAGAAATGTCATTGCCGAATTAATGGATTATTCTCCGTCACCTCGTCGAAAGGGTAAAGGTCTACGTCCGCAAGCTATGATCACTCGACAAGGTGTTGAAACGGAATACGTCTTCTGGGATGATCCAAACAAGTTGGTGGAGCGTCTTCGTTTACTCCTGGCATCTCAGGCAGCGGGAAATCCGAGTCACAATAACGAAATAATCTCCATTATCGAAGAGCTACGCGAAGCAGGAATCATTTATTAAGCAGCTCCCGTCATTTTTGCATTCATTACCGAGATAAGCGTCGACGTGTTTGGACGTCAGCTGAATAAAAACACGACCGCGAGCACTCGCGGTCCTCCGGGTGTCGGGTTTCAAATAACAGCGGACGGGCATTACGATATACGGAACAAGAGACTGTGCAACGTCGCGGATCCCGCAGAGCCGAACAATGCTGTAACTTTAAAAACCTTGAGACGAAAATTCAGCGTGCTGCAAAAACGAATCGACAACCTCGATCAAATGATCAAAGCTTTTGAGGTCACCACGGAGAAAGCCTTGGATACCTTCTACACAGACTTTAAAACAGGCAGAGACTTGTCGATTCGAAACGCGGAAATCATTTCCAAATTGGACACCAGACTAATAGCGTTGCAATATGAACGAGGAAAAGCAAGCACTGGTGACGGAACTGCATAAGCCTGCACGCCGGAATTACCCGCGTCGACGTGTAGACGTGCGCGGCATCGACGAGACCTGGCAGGCGGATCTTGTTGATATGACGTCGTACGCTGGGCAAAACAAAGGCTACAAGTACATGCTCACAGTCATTGATATCTTTTCAAAGTATGCGTGGGCTTTACCGATAAAGAGCAAGTCTGGAGATGATGTTACGAAGGCAATGGAATCTGTGCTTGTCCAAGGACGGGTACCGAAAAATTTACACGTCGACAGAGGAACGGAATTTTACAACTCGAAATTCGAATCGCTTATGACACGCTACGGAATCAAACTTTACTCCACGTACAGTAATTTGAAGGCTTCGATCTGTGAACGTTTCAATCGCACGCTGAAAGGTAAAATGTGGACACGGTTCAGCATGCAAGGAAGCTACAAGTGGCTCGATATCTTATCCGATTTGGTTTCGGCTTACAACAACGTCAAACACCGAACCATAAGAATGAAACCGTCGGATGTCACCGTTGCAAACGAGAGGCTGTTGTTACGTCAGGCGTACGGAGGGCTTTGAGCGATACCTACCGTATCGGCAAAGTTCAAATCCGGCAACAAAGTTCGAATCAGCAAATTCAAAAATGTCTTCGAGAAAGGTTTCACTCCCAATTGGACGACCGAAATATTCACGATAAGTCGAGTGGAAAATACTCATCCTGTGACGTACAAGCTCAAAGACTACCGAGATCAACCCATCGCTGGTGGTTTCTACGAACAAGAGCTCCTCAAGGTTAAGCATCCGGATATCTATCTGGTGGAGAAGGTGCTCAAGAAGCGTGGAAGAAAAATATACATTAAATGGTTAGGTTTTGACAATACACACAACAGTTGGATAAACGAATCGGACATGTAGCATTTTGATAAATGAATTTTTTTGTAAAAACGTATGTCCCTCTTTATTTTATATCCGACACACAACAAGTATGCGTCTTTTTTAGACAATCGACAGACATGGTACAGTTATAAATTACAAAGCTTAGGCTTGTAGCCCCACGGAAGCGTGTCGGTTGTATTTTGAAACACGATCCGCTTGTCGTCATTCCAGCTCAGTGCTACTTTCTGCTGTTCTACGGTGTATATCTCGTGCTTTCGACTCATGATCAAATGCTGATTTGAGGATAGATTTTCACGTTTCAACGCACAGTCCAAATAATCGTTAAAGGTTATTTTTCTTAACGCTGATCCTCTGACTCCTTTGGCACGTTTAGTGTCTGTCTCATCTCCCATGACTCGGAATGCGTACAGTTTAGCTCGTAACCCTACAAATTCGAGCATGATTTTGCCGTTGTTCTCGTCTTTCATCAAACCGAGAACTTTTTTGTTCGCTAGAGGCATTCCATAAGCGTTGTCAAGAGGATGATCCGACGTGTCAAATTTATGCAAGTCCTCCTTCATATGTTCGTATATGTCGGGGACGGTGAAATTGTAAATCAAACTGTCTGTATCTGTGTACATTAATTTTGCTAAGTTGCCGAATTTCTGTTTAATATAATTATAATGGAAATCATAGATGTATGTTTTAGCCAGATCCATGATGGAGAAACCTGCATACAATGGTTTATTCAATATAACTTTCGTCTTATTCATTTCGACGATAACCATCTCTTTGTCGAAAACGGTGCAGCTGTGAAAATTAGGCTTGGCTATGGTAGCTCTAGCACCGTATCTTCCATCCCATTTCGTGATCAGCCTGACATCTCTATACTTCCTAACATTTTCCATAGTTTTGCCAAAAACTGCGTTGTTCATTAGCTTGTAAAAATTTTTCTCAAATTCGTTGTCAGATTTTTTTCGCAAATCGGTATTTAAATCTATATATTTTTTCAGCCACGGAGTTTGCTTGAATTTGAGAACTCTATGAATTTTGAGTAATTTTAAACCTAATTGTAAACATTGTTCCAAAACGCGGTAGTGAACAACGTAGTTTTTCTTGGAAAATAGCGTGGGCGTCAATTTTGGCTGTTTATTGGTCGAAATCGGAGGTACATAGTGCTCCGGACACAATGGTAAATCCTTATGAGTTTCATGCAGTTCCGCAGGATATTCCAATTCTACCTCCAGCACGTAACCAAACTCTGCATCGTCCGAGATGGTAAGAACGTCGCATTGTCTGAAGTCTGATAACCATTCGGAGGAACTGTATGGCAGAGCAAAGCTCATAGCAGCACCGTACAAATCATTAACGTCAAAGTACATGAGATAAGATTCTTCGACCTCAGGATCGAATTCCTCTCCCATATATCTATTGTTGGCCTTTGCGTATCTGTTCGAACACTGTGACACACCACCACGAATACCCTTTTCGATAAACATAACCAAGTCATTGTCGGTGAGAAGCTCGAGTTCGATGTCTGTACATTTTAACATTGCATCAAACGACAGACCGGGCGCTGTGTAGTAAAGTAACGGGTCCAGTTAGTACGTCGTCCAACAGCTCTGTCGAAAATTTTGAAAAACGTCGGCCAGTAAAAACACGTCCGTCTGTAAATACAAGTCCGAATACTCTCCCAAAGTTTGAACATTAAAAGTTTGCCATACGTCGCACGCATGCGCGTAATCGTCGTCTGATATATTCCGGTCGTTCAATTTTGAGTAAAATTGATGTTTGGATGGTAGCCGTGTGTCCTCGAGCTTTACCTAACTGTCTATGTATTCGTACGGGAACACTCCTTTTCTGATCAATAACCGAAATTTGTTCAAGCTACTGCAGAATTTACGTGTTATTGTTTTTCGGCAATCGTCCAGATACGATGATATCTTATCGAGACTACTGGGCATGAAACGGTACGAATTTATGAATCTAAACTTTATATCTGTCCCCTTAACGAATTTAGTGAAGGAAATGTACTTTTCTTTGTTTACGGGTAGAAGCTCAGTTGTGCCCTCGAACGATGTAGCCAGTGCTTTGATCAGGAAATGTGAATCGTAACCCGACAGATTGTGGAATATCACTGGGATGGTGTGCGAATTTTGGTAATTTAGATTACAGCTGCGGTGAGCAGCACCACGGTACTTTCCTGTGAAATGACAGTGATCCCGATGTTTCACGTCTGTGAGCGTAAACGGTTTTTCACAAATATGACAGACCGCCGACAAATCAAATTCGTTGATCTGATTGAAATTTAGTGGCTCCATCGGTACAACAGTCTTGTAATATCCCTCTAACGAAAGTGCCAATTCCTTTAACTCGTTCACAAACCATTGGATGCAAGTTTCTCCACGATTAATTTTGAATTTTGAAAGCGAATCGTCAAACGCGCAATGTAGATAGTAAGCTATACTATACGGAAGATGCTTCTGATAAATTGTTCTATTTTCCCCAAAACTTTCATGTGTGGGTTGCAGTAAACATTCGAGATCCGCGTAAATGCAGAATGGAACGGTTTCTTTGTGCTTGAAATTTTTGAATTTCAGTATTTTTTCCTCATCTGTAGGTAGAATAACTTCGGTTTTGTTTAAATTCATGCAATCAGCTCGGTGCTTCAACAAACATCTTTCGAAATTGAAATGAGACAGACACCTATCGCACAACCAAGTTTGACGTTTATGCTTGGAAATTTGAGAACTTGTCAATCGAGACAGATTTCGAATACAAGTGA
Organism: Neodiprion fabricii; assembly: GCF_021155785.1. Taxonomy (NCBI): domain Eukaryota; kingdom Metazoa; phylum Arthropoda; class Insecta; order Hymenoptera; family Diprionidae; genus Neodiprion; species Neodiprion fabricii. The sequence goes on along the minus strand of NC_060241.1, from coordinate 14,022,654 downwards.
AATGAAAGATTCTATTTTTTTCATAATTTACCATTTCATCATCATCGTCATCGTCAGTGGTTTTAGTTTCTATTGCCAAAAGATGAATTACAGGTTTATCAGACTTATTCTGACTCAGGTGAATCGGTACTATTTCACTTTTTTTCCGATCACCTTGGTCTATACCATAAACGTTAATTGATAGGTCGTTAAGCTTCTCAAATTTTGAAATGGTGTTTTTGTCTAGAGACATAGGAAACGTTATACCATCATACCGTAGCACTGAGCTGAAATGTGGATACGAAGTAATTTTACTGGGATTGTTGTCGGCTGGGAACAGAGCTGCGGTGACCGACCAGAGGAAGCAATACGAGTCGCTGTTACAGATGTTGACGACAGCCTTCTTATCTTGAATATCTTTGGGTAGTGGTGTGTATGTGAAGACACCGCCTCGTAGTGGCACGTACTTGTTGATATTCACAGTCAAATTGATTATTTCGGTCAGCGACCAGCCCGAATCCTTTTCCTGGAAATCTTCCACCTTTTTCAACAAACGCTCCGTCGCGTTTTCGATGAACCATTCGCTGATATCCGTTGTCTGGAGGATGATTTCATTTCTCGTATTAAAAAATTTGATCTCTTCCACCGTGCGATCAACTTTTCTAAGTTCAAATTTACAAGCCAGGATAACGTTGGCTTTCAAGCACCCGTCTTTCTTCAGAGCGTTTTTCAGTCTCGTCACAGCTAGTACCTTTGCGTCTTCTAGAAATCTCTCCACATCTTTATGCTTCAAATTGACGATGGATCCAGTTCGAATTCTCCTCTCGAAAGCTGATTCCAAATCTTCCCACCGTACTCGATCGCTTCTTCGTCGGCTTCGTAATCCGTCACCCACTTTCTGCAATTGTTGAAATTTGACTGTCAACGATTTCAGAATTCCAATTGTACTCAAAATTCTTGTCTTCTCCCCGATCGTTGAGGCGTTGTTGCGTAAGATTCTATTCAAAAGCCTGATATTTTGGGTTCCGAGTCGAATCCATTTCGCAATCTCTGTCGGCGACGATTTTTCCGATAAAATCTTGAACGCCGATTCCATAATATCGATCAATCTCAAACACTTCGCGGATTCCATCTTGAGCTCTTTCCTCACGTATGCTTGACAGCTTGGTAATGATCGTTTGCTGTGATGAGCGTCCTTTTTATAGGGCAGCTGTACGGATGCGCGCGCACTTTTTGGCATTCCAAGAGCGATAGTAACCCGACACCGCAGGTTCTGTACCGCGACTATCGGCCGACCTTGGATATCAAACCGAGTAAGTGAAAAACAATTCTCGGAACCATTAATTTTGGAATGTCACGTGGTTGATATCAAACCGACATCCGAATAAGTCAAACACGATTCTCGGAACCATTAATTTTGGAATGTTACGTGGTTGATAAGGTGGTTAGACAAAACAATGCGTTCGACAAGTTTCGACAGCGAGCGGCCTGCGGACAAAGGATTTCGGTGCGACGTTGAGACAAACAATTCTCGGAACCATTAATTTTGGAATGTCACGTGGTTGATAACGTGGGAAAGGAATGTGAGGTGGTTGACGTTACACGTCAGCAGTCCTACCGTGGGAAAGGAATTCGGAGTGGTTCATGTTACACATCAGCAGTCCTATCGTGGGACAGGCGAGCACTACAGACCTTCGGTCGGTAAGATTGTTGGTAAAACAGCACGATTTTGACCCTTGATCGATACAACTGTCGGTAAGATTGTAGGTAAAACAGCACGATTTTGACCCTCGATGGATACAACTGTCGGTAATTGACCTTCGGTACGTCAGACTGTGAGGTCATCGCGGAAAAGGGTTTGAGTCTGGGCTGCGCGGAGCGGCTCGGTCGGTAAAGAAGGTGTTTGTATCCAGAACCCGCCTTGCTATACTACTTCCGAACGTGCACACGATCGGAAAAATGATTAAAATATTCAGGCATAGAACACTACTTGAGACTTTGACACTATTTCTTGAACCGTTACACGGATTGACTTCGAATTTGGAAAAGTGGTATATGCCAATAAAATCTTATTCTCTATTGGTTTAGAAGTAAATCCAAACGCGTAATCAGAGGCTTCTTTCGAAAGAATAAATGACAGATCAGTAAGAATGTCTGTCCAAGATCTAAATATGGTCACCCATGAGCGCAGACGTAGCGTCACTATCGATCATTGCCAAACCAAACCCTACGCTCCGAAAATTGACATTTGACTGATTGAGGTCATCGGCTGTGTAATTTTCATCATCTAGTAGCTTTGTAGGTTGACGGATCCTGGTCCTCGGCTTACCGGTCTTCGTCGTCTAGATCGGGCGCTTCGTCAGTTGACGCATTCAATTAGTCCTTACCGTGGTTTTCGTTGTGGCCACCTAAGAGTGCTGGCATTAGCCGTCAATCTCAGGTTGCAGTATTAGAGAAAAAGAATTCAAGTATTAAAAATGGTACCAGAATTTGGGAGTGAAGAATAAGGGGAATACCCTGAAATGGAAGACTGAATTGCAGTACTGGTATCCTTTATGCCGCACACAGATGTTTACGGAAAATGCAGGAAAGAAAGTTATCCACTTATTATAATTGTGGATAGGTACTACTCACAATAATTCTGACAGTGGCTAAAGTCGCAATGTACGTTGCGATGTACCTTTGTCAATTTCATCCTGTATATTACGCTGATTTCAGAATCATACATTACGTTCTCATTACGTTTCATCAATTTTGCACCAGTCCCGACGTATTCTATATTTTCAGTCGGCGGAATCAACGGTTTTTTATCTCACCATTGAGTACGCGCTTACAAAGCAATCAGGTGCATTCGCGATTTCTCACAGCCGTCACTTGATGGAAGTTACTTACAATAGTGTAAATGGACAGGCTAATACTTTTGATAAGCAATATCATGCATCCAGGTTTGATCAGAGTTCTTCGCAATGATAACTCAACAAACATTGCTCACGATAACGAGCATACAAAGCATCTTAATTATTCTGAAAGGTTCAATGCACATCTTCCAATGTTATCCTGACGATCGCACTAATACGCAAGCCCCAAATTATAACCTAACCTAGCAACCTGAAATCTGTTCTTTCAAATATTGCTAAATTCAGTATCTGAACTTGCTTGCCTTACATTTCTCTCTTTCGTCCTGTAGATCACATTCTTTCTTATGCCCCAAACTATAATTTATCGGCCAGAAATATGTCTTTATGATGTATGTACGTATGTCATATTTATTGTTCCCCTTGGGGTTACAAAGACTCCCATTTCCCTCTCCCTTTACAATGGTTCTGCATGTTTTCTTAACCTATTCATATCCTATTCTTACATCCTACCTTATCCTTACTTATTCTCTGATTGCCTGTGCCCTGTGCCGTTGCCTTACCATTCCCTTACTTTCCCTCTTATCTTTTTCTTATTCTTTATCCTTGTCTTTACTTAACCTTATTCTATTTGACCTTATTCTATTCCCAATTCGTCCTAATCCTACTCGACTTCCGTTTCCCATTCATCTCTCACTCTTTCATTCTCTCGTACATTCCTGATCTTTTACAGTTCTCTCATCCAGACTTCTTCTGCCCCCTCCTCACCTAACATCTCCCTCACCACCTCCTGCCAGCTTTCCCCCCTTCTATCCCATCCCACGCACCTTTCCCATGTGTGCTCCCATGTTTCCTCCTCTCCCCCGCACACCCAACACCTTCTTTTTTCCTCTTCTTCCCAATAACTTGCCTCCTTCATCTCGCTTCCTAATCTAAATCTTGCCACCCTGGTCCACCTGCTTTCCCCCCAGCTATTTCCCAGACAACCTGGTATCCCTTCTCCTTTCACTAACCTGTACCATCCGTTGTATCTCGATTCCCCTATTTTCTCCCACCTCTCTTTCTTCTGTTCTCCCCTCTTTCTCTCCTCTATTTCCCTAAAATCCACATCTCCCCTCTCCCTTCTCGCGACTACCTCTCTACTCTCTGCTCCCCTTTCCACAAAGAAACTTTCTCTTTCTCTTTCCCATGTCTATCCCTGCCTCCTAACTTCTACCTTTTCCCTTATCTCTTCCCAGCATCTCCTAGCTAACTCGCTACCCTCCCCTCTCTCCATCTTCCTTTCAAAAATCCATGCCCTTCTCCCTGCCCTAATCCCTAGCTTCTCCCATTGTAGCTCCTCCCTTACTAAATATCCCGGTGTTCGCCCATCCACTCCTAACGTCTATCTCAAAAATCTATCTTGTACCGCCTGAACCACGCCTCCACTCCCTCCACCCCCATATCTCCGATGCGTACTCTATTACCGTCCATACTAGCCTGTCAAATAACCAAATCCTTTTTTCCCACTTCCTCCGAAACCTTCTTCTTCCTATCCCACATACGTGCCTCATTACTACCCCTGCCTTCCGTACTCTCTCTTTCACGTGTGCTTCCTGTCCCCCATTGCACTTTACTATATACCCTAAGTAGCTGAACTCTTTAACCTCCTCTATCCTTTTCCCTTTCCCTCTCTAATCAATTTTTCTCTTTTTGCCACCTCCTCTCCTAAATCTCATAATCCTTAATTTCCCTACATTTATCGTCAGCCTTTTCCTATCCATATAACTTTCTAACTTCCTAATCATTACCTCTATCTCCTCTTCACGCTCCGCTAGTAGCACTATATCGTCAGCATACGCTAACGTCCATACCCTGCCGCCAGTCAACTCCACCCTCCCAAGCCTTCTCCCTCTCCCCATTTCCTCTTCTAAATCCACCAGCAGTAGGTTGAATACATGCGGACTGAGCGGGCACCCCTGCCTTGCCCCCCTCGCCGTCCAGAACGCCACTCTTACCTTTTCCCCGCTCCTCACCTGACTCTTTGTTTCCTTGTAAATTTCCTTTATCCTTACCCTTAGCCCTTCCCTTACTCCTCTCCATTTTATAGTCTCTCACATCACCTTCTTGTCCACCGAATCGAGCGCCGCCTTCAAGTCCACAAAGAACGCCACCATTTTTCCCTTATCCCTTCCCACCTGTCTTTTGATTGGATAGTTCAGCACATACACGTTGTCAACTGTGCTCATTCCTTTCCTGAAGCCAGTTTGGTTATGCGGTATCATCTCCTTCTCCATTACTTCTTTTTCTAACTTTTCCGCTAGTGCCATCGCATACACCTTTTACAATGTTGGCATCAACGTCACCCCTCTATACTCTTCTACCCTCTTCCCCTCCCGCTTCTTTACTATTGGCGCTATCAATCCCTCTCTCCAATCCTCCGGCCAGCTCTCCCCCACTCAAACTCTATTACATGTTTTTCATACCCACTGCTCCATCTCTCCCCCCCAATACCTCCATAACTCGCTAACTATCCCATCCCCCCCTGGTGCCTTTCCGTCCCTCAGCTTTCCTATCACCTTTCTAATCTCTTCCCCCCGCAGCTTCTCTTCCCCGTCCCCCTTCCTATTTGCTGTCCCCCCCGTCTTCTGTTACGTTGTTCCCCACTCCCCCCAATAATCCCATGAAATACTCCCTCCACTCCTGCTCGCCTATTTCCTCATTGACCCTCTCTCCTCTTTCTTTCCCGCCCCCCCTGCCTCTGCCCCACCCCACTGCCCATTCCCCCGACTGCCGTTCCCTACGTCCCCCGGCCTGTGCCTCTATACCTCCCTCTTGCCTTTCGTCACTCGTTGTCCTATCCCTATCACCTTCCCCTACTTTTCTCCTCCCCTTCCTTCGCCCCTCTTCCCTCTCACTCCCCGCACCGTCCCAAAGCACCTGTCCATCTCATCCCACTTCCACATTTTCCCCTTTATCCAAATCCTTGCATACCCTAGTCTTACTCTGTTTCCCCTTCTCTCCTCAATAGCTGCTATCTCCCTCAAATTCCACTTCATTTTCCTCTCTGCCCAGGTGAGATCCTCCTCTATTCTCTCCTTCCTCTCTTTTAGTAGACTTTTTCTTTCCATTACCTGGCTCTTTTGCTCCCTGTTCCCTAGCCTTGCTATCCATATCCCCTTTTCTCCCCCCTTTTTCGCGCCTACCTCCCACATATCCTTTACCTCGACTTCTACCGCTATCACCTGCATAATCTTTTTCAACCCTTCCTTTTCCCTTCCCTTCTCTATTCTCGCTCCTCTGCATACTATATTTCCTCTTCTTTCTTTCCTTGCTTTCCTCTCTATGGCCCACTCCATTTCTTTCAACCTCTCTATCGCTGCCTGCGCCACTTCTGCGTTCCCCTGTCCCTGCTTCTCTCCCCCACTTTCTACCCGCTTCTTTTCTAATTCTTCCAGCCTTTCTTTTACCCTTTTCATCTCCCCCCCTCTCCTTTCTTCCACTTCTTCTAATCTTTTACCCAGGTCCCTTATTGTTTCCTTCATCCACCCCCTCTCTACTTCCTCGTGTTCTTCCCTTCTAGTCATTTCCCCTTTCATCTTTTCCATTTCTTCCCTGAGCCCATTTCCCTGCCCTTTGACCTCCTTTAGCTCTATCTTCAACTTCTCCCTAATCAACCTTAGCATATCCTGTATACTCCCTCCGTCTGCCTGCCCTTCCTCCCCTGCCTTGCCCTTCGGCGACCGGTGAACTTTCCAGCTTTTCCCAAATGCTCTTTCATTTTCCTGTATCTCATCTGCACCCTCCTCCCCTTTTTCCGCTACCTCCTCCCGCTTTCTCTTCCATAAATCTATCACCGTCATCGCCGATCCCAAGCTATGACTTCTTTCCCTCCCTATCGCTGCTGCTACCCCCGGTCGCCCGTGCTTTTTCTCCTTCTCTACTCTCTTCGCCCCTTCTTTCTGGCTACCCGCGTTGCTCACATTCTTTCGTTCCACCACCGCTCCCCACCTTATCTGGCTGCCGCCTATCTGTCTCTGCTCTATCCCCCTTCCTGCTCCCTATGTGTCCCCGCCTATTCTTCTATATTATCTTTCCCCCCTGCCGTCCGCCGCTCTCACCAGCTTACCTCAAAAAACTCTCACCCTCTTCTCACCTGTCTGTCCCTTCTGCTCCTGCCTCCCTATTTCCTTCACCCGTCAACCCGTCCTGGTCCTCCCCGCTCCTTCTCTGCCCTATTTCCTTTCCTTACCTTTTCTATCCTGCTTATTCTCGCCTTTCCACTCACACTCTTTCTCACACCTGCCACTCACATCCAAACCGGAAATGGAAGTCCAAATATGTCTTCATGTTTTAATATCGATTTAGTATCGGAATTCTCATGTTTCAAGCGGTAACATGACAGCGGATTTTGAATCCTTGCTATTTAAATCGTCATCAAATATTACATCTCTGCTTCTTATGAACTTTTCGGTTTTGATGTTCCATAACTTATAAGTATTTGAATCCTTGTAATGACCTACAAATATGCAGTCCGATGATTTTGGGTAGAATTTTTGACGAACCTTAGATGGATTAAGCTTTACACCGAAAAATTTTTAGGTCAGAAATATTGGGTTTTCTTCCAAACCATACTTCAAAGAGTACAACTTCGAAAAATTATCAGGTGAGTTGACAAATTAACGACGGAGCCAGAAATCGAACCTGGTATCTTCCTGGTAATATGCTTCACCGGAGACTTGCTCCACTAGACCACCTAGCCGCCCTGACTCCAGTGTCATTAATTCCTCTCATCACCTGTATTCGAATTTGTTTTATTTTCGTGTGCCTTTCAAATATATAAACCATACTTCGTAAAGTGTTTCTCCAACAAAAGCAACCTTTCCTGATTGAATGACCAGATAGGCTGGAGTCGCAACAGCCTCTGACCAAAAAATTTTTCGAAGCTTGAATTAGCCAGCATACATCGAGCTTTTCCTTGTGAAATTCTGTTTACTCGTTCAGCTTGACCAGTTTGACTGAGAGTTACCGGGAACCGTTAGTTGATGATCTATGCCCAATCTCCTCATAAAGTGTACAAAGTTACTATTCAGGCATTTCATATGCAGCGGACAACAAAAAAATTTGAGGTTCTGAAATTCGTTCACATTCGGCCTAATTGTACTCCTAGTGGGTATAATCTATGCCCAACACCTGTCCTATGTAAACCTATGTAAACCTATGTTTACCTATGTAAACACCTGTCTTAATTTGATTTTTCACGTTTTGTTGTCAAGTTATGGGCTTCTGAAGAATTGACGTACTTGAAATACGGATTTTCTGGAACCAGTTTTTCAAACTGAACAAATTCATATTACAATATTGAACATTGTGGGTTTTATAGGAAAGTTACTGTACTTTTCAACCATTAAATCTGATTCAAAATTTTATATTTTCTTTTTCCAGAAAACCGCAAGTCAACATCTTAAACCAGAATTTTACCAACTTCGACCATTTCTTTTTATTGTAACTCACAAAATATAGCTTGTAATATGTGAATGATACACTGAAAGTTTCATGATAAAATCTACATTATTTTAGGAAATAGATGAATTGACGTACATATGTGACGCACTGACTGGCGGCTTGAAGTCGCTTAGGTCGGTTGGTTTGCGCGAAAACGCATTAAAACGCTATGAAAATGATGCGTACGAACCTGTTTGAGCTTATTTGGGCTCTAACAGCAATATATGACGGGTAATTTTCAAATTTAAGAATAAATGTCTACATAGATGATATCACAGCGTTTTTACTAACAAGGAACATCCACGAAGTTTCCGCCTCTGATTTTGATAAAACTCGGCAGGTATGTTAAGGACGCTAAAATCAGAGATTAGTATTTATTTAAAGCAGGTGAACTACCCCCCTGAAATTCTACTTTCATTGTTCCCATGCATAATAGGGTCTAATGTACAGGTTGCAAGAAAACCTGATTTCGAGGAGTTTCTAGCCTTGCTTTTCCCAGATCTGGAGTCGAGATCAAGAAATTCGAAATGGTGGATCAAACATGCCCAACGTCAAAAACGAAAAATCGACCGATTGAGACCAAAAGTAGATGGATGCTTTTTTCAAGGTTGCTGATTATGGATCTCACAACGAAAATTCGATTCTCGAAGCGACGAATTCAAAATAACGATAAAAATTCATCACAATTATCCGCTGTCTCTACGAAAATCGGTATGTATGTGAGTTTGTGACCTGGTCAAGCATACGTGATTATTGCAGCCTCGCTACATACCGGGACAATTTCTTGAACCTATACTCTTGACTGTATAGTCAATGTGCATGCGCGAGTTTTATCGGCTGCTTGGGCAGGCTGGCCACACCGAGTTTTAGCTGTCGAACTCTGTTTCTGGCGGCGATGTAGTTCATACGAATTTTTGAGGTTAGAATCTCAAACAATCGAGGTAGTGACTCGGAAAGTTGATGTTAATGCTCTTTGAAAATTGGCTTTATTCGACTGGAATAAGAAATCTGTTTGAATGTTGGGTGCTTGAAAGAAACGCAGCAGGTAAGTGGGAGCACTTCATTTGATCACTTTTATTATTTCGTACATTAGAAATAACAATGAAATTTTTTTCTATCAACTGCTGATACGGCCTAAATAATTACATCTCTAATATTCACTGTTATCTGCCTTTTCAATTTATCACACGTACAAAGATCATCGCCACTTTCAAGCAACTAAGGAACTTTCTCACTCTCTTGTAATTTCAGGCGATGATATTGAATTTTATCACTTTTGAAAATGAAACATTGAACCGAGCGTTCAAGGAATTTAAATATCACACTATCTGTAATAGAACTGTGAATCTTTTTTTCTCGAAAATAGTTCAACAAAATTTACAAATAGTCGATCAATGTTGTTTTGCGATTAATGAATTATTGCCACTACTATTTAGAATTTTCCCATGAATAACAAAGTTCATTTCGCAAATTTTCAATGATGTTCGATTAAATATCGGAATTGGAATCGGAAGCGTAGAAATCCCCCCTAGCTCCCCCCTAGCAGCTCCATCGACCCGAGGGAGGCCGGTTCTGGACCACACAATGGCGCGCTCCCCCCTCGACCCTCGACACACACACACACACACACACACACACAAATATAATAAATGAAATTAATAAAATAAATGAAATGAATAAAATAAATAGAATAAGTAAAATAAATAAAATAAATAATATGAATAAAATAAATCGAATAAATCAAATAAACAAAACATACAAAATGAATAAAGAAAATAAATAGAATAAATGGAATGAATGAAATGAATGAAATGAATTGAATAAAAAAAAAAATAAAATGAATAAAATAAATGAAGTAAATAAAATGAATAAAATTAATGAAATGAGTAAGATAAATGAAATAAATCAGTTCAATAAAATAAATTAAATAAATTGAACAAGTTAAACAAATGGAATAAATGGAATAAAATAAATGAATTGAATTAATTAAATAAACGGAATACATGAAATAAATAAGATGAATATGATAAATCAGATGATTGAAATATATAAAATAAATAAAATAAATATGATAAATCAAATGAATATAATGAATAGAATCGATAAAATAAATGGATAAATAGACAGAAAGAGAGAGAAAGAGAGAAAGGACGCGAGGGAATGATGCTAAATACTGAAGAATTGAAACAAATCTAAAAACTTCGTTAGAATACTAATCATATGTGATAATCATGACGAAAATGAATCAGCATTCACAGTATCGTAAGAAGATTGGTGTAGCACTATATATATTCTATACAGTACACACAAAAGGAGAAACTCGTTGAAGTCTTCGGGTTTTCGACTGAACACCTTTTTTCGCCACTCACTTTGTCAAACATCTGTTTCTGCACGGGAGATTTGTCAAAATGCTAGAGATGTTTCAAACAGCCATTCGGATTTGTATGAAAGAAGACACGCTCACCCTCCACCGAGCAAAACCCAATCAGCCAATCGTTCATGGGGTGTACGCCTCGTGACATACAGGCAAAAATGTAACACGACAACAGTATAAGCTGGAGAAATTTTTCAGGAGATCGCTACCTGCTTTTTTGATAATCAATTTTTTCCCTTGACATGCTTCACGCTGATATGGTTGGGGGTGTGCAGTCTCGGACTTCTTCGTTATAAAAGTTCATCAACCCCAAAACTGTATGTGCACGAAGCGTCCGGTCAAGAGTCGACAAGACAAGATTTTTCACACGCCAAGCACTGCTCGCTACCTGCTTTTCGTCGAACGATTTTTCCCACCACAAGCCCGACGCTGATAAGGGTTGGGGTGTGCAGGCTCAGACTTGTTTGTCATAAAATTTTTTTATTTTTTAATGGCTGCGGTGGTCCACCACTGCAGCCCTCCACTCAGTCACCACTGCGCGCTACCCACTACCTACTTTTTCGTTGACCGATTTTTCTCGCAATCACATGACCCATCGGTGGTTGTGGGTGTGCAGGTTATTGAGTTTTGCTTAGCCACATGAACAGCCATATTGATCAATTCCACAACCTCTCCCTACTCACAATTCTGGATCGGTAAACACACCGGCTTACAACCTGATGCATGCACATTTTTTACACGGAAACTGAGAATGGCCTAAGAATTACAATAAAATATTCAACTATACAAAATATCTCCACATTCTCTTCCCTTATGCATACAGGTGTAACATATCATCATCAATAAGAATAAAAATATCGATAACAATAATGGTAATAACAATAACAACAATAACAACAGCGATAATGAAATCTCCGTACACGCATAGCTAACGATCTGGCTAAAATACCGAGGCAATCGAACGATATTAGACAAGTACAAGATCAAAATAAAGACGTGGAAATGCAAACAATAAACGGTATTACGAATAGCACAAACGTTTTAATAAGGCAAAATACCATTGAAGATTCCTCAGAAGAATCCCCACACAAAAAGATGACGACACAACATCGAACCAAATTTTACCAACGTTATGTAACCGAGATGAACGACGCTATACTTAAAAAAATTCACAGCTCAACCTGAAAATAATCTATCACTAACTTACAAGTTATTCAAGAAGAAAGTGAGTTTTAATCATAGACACAATCAAATATGATACATAACGGGTCGATATATAACCCTTTGTTTATATTTTGAAGCATTTGAAAAAAGAGGTGTTGGGGGAGATGTTTAGTAATTTGGGTGGTAAACCGCCCACAATGCCTCCGGCGTGTGTCACGCCAGGTGATCCCAATCCTCGAAAGGGCAGCGTTGCCCCAAACACCCATCGATCAACCATCTGATGCCGTAAAAGTCTATGAAATCGTCACCCTGCCATCGGCAGTCGTCAGCTAGGCCTCGAGAATATGCAATTTCGCTTCGAATTTCCGGCCCACCTTGGTGGCGTTTCTCAAAATCCTTTATACTGACCCATTCTAGGGACTCTAGAGTCCTCAGCAGATACTGTGAACAAGGAGAAACAACCAAATTTGATTTAAAATGCTACACAAACACTTAAAATGAAAAGAGCGAAAACCATGCGCCGCAAAACACTACCATGAACAATGAACAATAAATCAGAATGGAAAATTCCCAAAACTTCAATACTTTTGTTTGCACATATAAAAACAAATAATTGAACGATTCAAAAACTCTTAAACACGTTACGATGAAAACATTTATAATAAAGCAAGATGATGAACTTGGTACTTACAGAAATCTTCTCTAATTCAAGAACCATTTTTTTCTTTTCTAACTATGTACTTTTATAACTCGTCAACTAAGTAACGTGATCTCAATTTCTTTGCCTCGGCTTTACGGACAGTTTCTGTACGCAGAGATAGTCGTCCCTGCCTATATCATCCATAGCTCTAACCCGACCTAACCCGGCAGAGTGAAAGCTAACTTGACCTAAAACGGTAGGACTTGACCTAACGTAACCCAACTTGACCCAAGACACTACAACCCAACCTAATATAACCTATCCTTATCCAAGACTGCCCAACCTAACCTAAATTGATGAAATACTTTCTGAAATGATTTATTTCATCAAGCTTGATCGCTGGCTTCGATAGTTCAATGATTCTTGAGCAATTCGCGGTCGGCGCGGCGGCCTCGAGGTTTCTTCAACCTGACCTACGTCAAGGCTTCTCCAACTTGACAGAACCTAACTTGACCCAAGACTCTACAACCCAAACTAATATAACCTATCCCAACTCGAGACTGTACAACCTAGCCATCCTAATATAACTTAATCTTTTGCAGGTTTCCCTGTAACATGAAAAGACTTCTGTTTCCTCTATAGACGTGGAAACTCGTGGTAACATTCGCTTATTTCACTTGTTCTGTTGTTTACCGGTTCTCATTTTGTTACACGTACTACTTCTTATGCAATAAAGGTAATGTAACCGGGCGTATTCATGTTTATAAATACAAATTCAGTAGATTCTAGCGGAGCTGTCGAGTGTGTGGTATGCATTACAACATATTCCAATCAGCATTGTTGTAGTACGATGACATCATGTGGAGCAATAATTTGATTTCTTATATGTTTTTCAAGACAGATCGATTTAGAATTAACGTATGTAAATATATTTATATTCCTGGCCGTTATGAACATGAACACGATTCACAATTCCATCAGTTTTACACAATTCATCAACCCTGTTGGATACGCAATTTTTATTAAAATCCTGAGAATCAACCTCTCCCCATAAAATTACGCTGGTGTCAATAAATGAGGAAAAATATATCTCATTCACGAATGCGTTGGTGAAACAATAATGTGCTTGAGATTCATCGATTCGTTTCAATTTTTATGACTAGCAGCATCCTTTCCATAAACTTTCCACATATTTGAATGATGCAGATAAACACACCACGCGTGAATTCTGCAATAACCAGACTCAGTTTAGTTTGATGACTGGTAACGACGTTTTCCCCATGATTACGTTGATTACTGGGAGAAGCTCGATGAAACTCGGCTACCTGCAACTAAGCATATCTACTCACACCCATGTCATGAAAATATTTCAAACGACGATGACAAGCATGCTAAAAATGTTTGGGGAGAATTCTATTTAGGGCTAATGAAGAACTATAGAGATTGATAAATGCAAAACGGTGATATGACCAGATGTCTCCGAACATATGATTCACATCCGTTGCACTACAACACAGTGCCGGGATTTGCTTTCGATGCTATGCTCAAATACACGGGAGTAAATTTACAATATTCTGATCGACCCACTCGGGCCAATAACAAGTTTATGGGGGAAGATTTCGAACCTAGTAACGTGGAATCGTATCTCATGTATTTTGACGTAAACAATCTATACGGTTCGTTCGAGTGGTGGCATAATGTTATCGATATATCAACTCACTCGGATGATCCACCGATCGGTTTCATCCTGAACCGATGGATATCCGAATATCCTATAGAGCTTCACAAGAATCATAAAGATTTTAATTCTTTTATCTCGAGCATTTTACAACTCAAGTTCTGATGAAGGATGGAAACAGTGGTAAAATTATGACTGAATTCATCGGGGATTCACGTAAAACTGAGCACATCTACCATCAGAGCGGGTTAACGTGTCAAAGATGCCGAAAGTGCTACGTTAAAAACCGTCACGTTTAACGATTATAAGCATCGCATGGGAAGGCTCACAAAGAGTTGGTCCGTACCAGAATGCCTAATACGTAGTGAAAAACATGAAGTTAGTTCCATTGTACTGAAAAATTGACGTCGAGTTGGCGGGACTGTGATATGCAATTGGTACCTGGATAAACAAACGCAATACCTTGACGGGTTTACCACCACCCTCACAATGAACTGACCATAGGATAGAACTGAGGACATAGAACTGCTGTAAGGCCAACCCCATCATCAAACAAAGATAGTTCTCCAACAAAACGATAGATCCGTGCAAAACTATACACATTTACCACCACGGTTGAAGACAAAACGATATATATCAACATCAACAAAGTGAGAAAACGTGTCAAGGGATGTCAAAACTGCAACGACAAATAACATCACGTTTAATGATTATAAGAACCGTCTGAGGGGCTTACCAAGAGTTGATTCACCCCACAGTGTTCAATACGTAGTAAAAAACGCGAGATTAGCCCCAATCTACTGAAAAATTGAGCATGTGTTGACAAGACGGTGATATGCAACCGACACCTGGGCAAACAGGCACCGGAACTTGAAGGGTGTGCTGCATCCCCGCAATAAACTAGCCGTCGGCTGGAACTGGGGGCCATAGAACCGTTGTAGATATATGCGTTTGACACACAGGGCGATACTTCATGAAACAGAGACGTTTCGCCAACAGTACGATATTAAGCAGATCAAAATTTTTAAATTTGTATACCATGTTAATTCATGTATTTATCAATTATTTATTCATTTATTATGAATATATTGAACAATTATCCATATTCATTCGTTTACCACGAGAAAAGTATCCAGAAAATCGAAAAAAGTCTCCAGAAAACGAAAAAAAGATTTCTGAAAACTATTTTCCTATTAAATTAACACGTAAAAAAGTTCACCAAAAAATCATCCGAGCATTAATCGTATCAAAAACTTATAGATTATTATGACCATGACTATTTTCATTATTATTATTATTATTATCATTATTACGATTGTTATTATCATTATTATTATTGTTGTTGTTGTTGTTATCGTTGTCGTTGTCGTTGTCGTTGTCGTCATCGTCGTCGTCGTCGTCATCATTATGACTTTTATTATTATTATCATTATTATCATCATATTTATCATTACTATCATTATTATCAACATCATCATTATCATTATAATAATTATTATTCGAAGGCCTTTGGACACAGCAGGCGGTGGTGGAGGTGCCCCCTGCTACCAGGGTTCGGCACTATCGACGACGAGACCGCCTGCAGCCGCTCTCTGCCGCAGCCGAGGAGGACCGCGATCCTCACCCTTCCCAGGATGTCGCAGGAGCTGTCCTCGCTCCGGTAGAAATTACTTCCTCGGATTCACAGGCCACATGATTGTGGTACGCATACGACGTTCTGGCGCGGAGCTTCAGTCGGCTCCACGGGCGGCTGTGCCGCCCCCAAAGCTGCACGCGGACGCCGTCGTCGATAGTGCTAGACTCTGGTAGCAGGGGGCACCTTCACCATCACCTGCCGTCTCCGAAGGCCTTCAAATAATAATAATAATGAATATAATAATGGAGATAATAATGATAATAATAATGAGGATAATAATGATAGTAATAATGATAATAATGATGATAATGGTGATGATAATGACAATAATGATGATAATAATAATGATAATGATTATAATAATGATGATAATAACAATAACAACAACAACAACAACAACGACTATAGCAGGCGGCAGGGGGGTTGAATCCCTCGTTCGGGACGTGACGACCCCGCGTACATCGAGTAAGTCAAGGGAGACTGTAGTCGTCACAGGCCCAACGGATGGCCCCCGAGCGGCCTCAGGGGCCGTGCTATGTTCCGGCACGGTACGGGGAGTCGCGCCCCCGAGAGACCCGTAGCATTGAGAAACTTTTATGGAGATGCACAAGGGTAACAACGTTATACCTCAGGTGGTAGCCCCAGCACAGGGGAACTCCACCCTGGGTTCCGACCGGGTGAAAGCCCCGGTGGCCTATAACAGCGGCATGAATTCTGAGGGCCGCAAATTGTGCAAAGACGAGGCGACATAGACGGCAACAAAGACGGTGGACAAGAAATCTAGAACAGCGGACAGGACGACACTCGGACACCGACGACGAGACAGGACGGACAGCGTGTCGAGCACGGGCTGCGGAATGAATTGCGCTTCCGCTGTATCCACAATCGGCACGAAGACACGAATCACGGACGATATGCACCTGACGGACGTATTGTTACTGATTCGCAGTACAACAACAAGGATGGCCAAGGCAGCGGCTATCCGAAAAAACATGAATATGTCCGTTAAACTGGACATAAAGACCATCCTCGAGGCTGCCAACGTTGCGCTTAACAGGCGCGCCAAAGCAGTCGCTAAGGATCACGAGACGGACAACGAGACGACGGAGACGGACGTTGAGACAGAACAACGGACACAAAACACTCAGCGGACTAAACGAAAACGGGAGGCGACTTGAACCATTCCGGATTCCTCTCAGAAGAGGGCAACGGTTGCGGAACCGGTCGCTGACTGGCGGACCGTGACAAAAAAGGAAGAGAAAAAAAAGAACCGGAAGACGCGGACGGACGGGACGAACGCGACAACGAACACGACGGCCGGGACTGAGGGGCGCAGAGCGGCTCCCAAACATTGGGGGACGGCTCTGCTCGTCAAACCCGGGAACGACAAGACGTACTTCGAAATCGTGAGGACGATACGGACCACGGTCGACCTTGCGAAGAGTCACGTCAAAGTGACGACTCTCAGGAAGACGAAAAATTGTCTGTGTCTTCTAAAGATAAAGACAGACGCCAACGGACGAGACGACTTCCGACGCGTCCTGCAGGACACAGTCGGCGACGCAGGCAACGTCAGGGCCGGGACCTCCAGGGTTCAACTGGAGATCATGGACCTTGACTGTGTCACGACCAGAAACGACGTGATACAGGCACTGCGACGAGAGACGGGACGAGACGCGGACTTTGGGGTCCACATCTTCGGTCCGAACCGGGCCGAGCAGTTGATGGCTGTATGCGACCTGGAGCCGCAGGAAGTCAGAGCGCTGCTCGGCCGGGGACGGATCGAGATTGGATGGGTGGGATACCGCGTCCGACCACGACTGACGGTGACGAAATGCCACAAGTGCCTGGGATACGGGCACACGAAGGTATAATGCAAAAATACAGACCGGACGAAGTGCTGCAGGAAATGTGGCGAGACGGGACACTACGTCACGGACTGTAAGAACGGACCGGCCTGCCCACTGTGCGCCGAGGCGGGCCACGGCGATGCGGCGCATCTCGCGGGCTCCGGGAGATGCGCAGTGTACCGGGGTGCGCTGGAGAAGTGCAGGAAGCAGGTCGGAAGACGAACAGGATAGTCCAGGGTAACCTGAACAGCAGTAGGACAGCAGACATGCTACTACCACAGATAGCAGACAAACACGACGCCGACATTCTGATCCTGTGCGAGCCGTACAGGATGCAACAAACGCAGGATTGGATCACGAAAGAGACCAAGACAGCAGCTATCTGGGTAAAGGGCGCTGCCCGAGACCGGATAACCGCTCGTGGCGTTGGGGACGATTACGTCTGGGCTAGGGTGGGCGCTGTCACTTACGTCAGCGTCTACCTGACCCCAAACTGCGCCGCGCCGGAGTTTCTGGCGAAGGTTGCGCTCCTCGAAGACAGACTCAGGGACCTGCCCCGGGACCTCAACGCGAGGGCGGTCGAGTGGGGCATGACGGTAACGAACATACGCGGACGGCTGCTGCTGGAGATGGCCGCAAGGCTGTACCTAGTGAGGGCAGATACAGGCGACGTACCAACGTACAGACGGCCGGGATTTGGAGACTCCTTCCCGGACGTAACGATGGCGACGGAAAGAATTCTGCCACGGATGAGGCGGTGGCGGGTGTTCGAGGGCTACACGGCCAGCGATCACCAGTAAATCGCCTTCGAAGTGGCAGGAGAGACAAGGACGGCATGGACGAGGATCCAGCACCCACCGCGGTGAAACGTAGACAAACTCGACGTACCGAAGTTCTCGGCGGAGCTGGCGGCAGCGCCGGCCCCGATTACTGACGTCCCTCCGGAGCTGACTGGCCGGCAAAGGGCGGAAAGACTAGCAGACGAGACGGTCAAACTGACGACGCGGCTGTGCGACAGCAGAATGACAAAAGGAAAGTACGGACGCAACAGACCACCACAATACTGGTGGACGAACGAGATAGCCGAGTTGCGGAAGAGTTGCCTTGCAAAACGACGACGGGTGACGAGGGCTGGCCGGAGACCCGAGAGGGAAACTCTTCAGGTCAAGGACAAGGCTGAACGAAATCGACTGACGTACGCCATAAGAGACAGCAAGATGCGATGCTGGAAGAAGCTCTGCGAGGAGGTGGACCGCGACTCTTGACGTGCCGGTTACAAGACTGTGACCGGTAGGCTTGGGGCCCGGATCCCGCCAGAACTGAAGGATGCTGAAACCACACGACGGATCGTCGATGGACTGTTCCCGACGCACCCGACGCGTACGGACGCGACGAACGACGACGAGACGGCGGTGCCATCCGTCTTCACCGCCGAGGAGCTCGTCGGAGCGACCAAAGCAATGAAGAGGGGTAAGGCGCCAGGACCGGACGGGGTACCGGCGGAGGTTCTTCGGCTGATGGCGAGCCTGAGGCCGGAGATACTTCTCGACCTCTACAACACGTGCCTTACGACCGGGACATTCAGCGACCGGTGGAAGGTGGTGAGGTTGGTCCTTATCCCAAAGGGTGAGGGTGACCCCAGCACGCCGTCGGCCTACCGGCCGCTGAGCTGACTGGATACGACAGGGACACTGTACGAACAGCTTCTGCGACCACGACTCACGGACGCGATACAGGACGGTGGAGGCCTCTCGGACCAGCAGTTCGGCTTCCGGAGGGGTCGATCAACGATTGGAGCGATCCAAGAGGTGGTTGACTCCTTCCGGTCGACAGACAGACATTGCCACTCTGCGCGACCCGTCGCGCTGCTAATGACACTTGACGTTAAGAACGCCTTCAACTCGGCCAGGTGGGTGGATATCCTAGGGTCGCTGAGAGGCGACTTCGGGGTCCCGCCTGACTTGCTCCGGGTTGTTGAAGACTACCTTCGGAACAGACGGCTGACGTACGAAACGACCGAAGGCCAAGTGACGCGACAGATCACCACAGGGCTCGCTCAAGGTTTCATACTAGGACCTGACTTCTGGAACGGGATCTGCTCAGACTGGAACTCCCACTTGGCGTTCGCCTAGTGGCTTACGCTGACGACGTGGCAGCAGTGATAGTCGAGCGCACTCCGGATCTGGCACAATACGCACTAAATCAGACTATGAGACGAGTTCGACGGTGGATGACTGACCACGGACTGCAACTTGCGACGGAAAAGACAGAACTGGTGCTTCTCACCAGAAGACGAATACCGAAGACATTACGCATGACGGTCGGGACGGACGAGATCGAGACCAGAGGGGAAGTCAAGTACCTGGGGGTGACCCTGGATACGAAGATGACCTTCTGGCCTCACATACGACGAACGGCTCAGAAGGCGGCTGAAAAGATAGCATCCCTGAGCCGCCTGATGGCATACACAACCGGACCGACACCGGGGAAACGGAGACTTTTAATGTCGACGGTGAACTCGATCCTTCTCTACGGTGCGGAGATCTGGGCAGACTCCCTGAAGACTGAAAAGTACTGTCACGCAATGACGACGGTACAGAGACGAAGAGCGTTGAGGATCGCTTGTTCCTATCGGACGGTCTCAGCGCAGGTCGTTCTGGTGGTGACGGGCGTGATTTCCATAGACCTCCTTGCGTTCAAGCGCAAGAAGGTCTACGGGAGAAACGCGAACGTGACCTGACGGGACGCGGCAACGACAGAAAGAGACGCGACGATACAGACGTGGCAGGAACAGTGGACGGAAGAAACGACGGGAAACTGGACAAGACGACTCGTCAAGGACCAGAGACCGTGGATGCAGAGGGGGTTTGGGGACGTGAATTTTTACGTCACCCAGCTTCTGACGGGCCACGGTTATTTTAGACGGTACTTATACAACTTGAACCGAGTACGGACGCCCAACTGTACGTACAGTGGACATGAACGAGACGACGCGGAACACACGTTCTTCGAATGTCACCGCTGGACAGAACTGAGACAGAGACTGGAGACGGTCGTGGGAGGCATCACTTCCGACAACATTGTCAGGGTGATGCTCCATAGTGCAAAAACAAGTTGCCACCTACACAGAGACAATCTCACGACGCAAGAACGCGGACGGCTGCCTGACGTAACGTAACTGACGGACGGCCTGCAATGGGCAGACGGACGGACAGACTGACAAGACTCACACCGACAGAGCCCCCAGCTAGAAGCGATATCACCATAGTCCCTGGCTGGGGGCGTTGCACAGGAGGTGGCGGTTTAGTGGGTAGGCCATTCTAGTGTCCGACATCCGCGCTAGCCTGCATGACTGGCGTGAATCCGTAACTTGGATTTCGCAACTGCTCGAAAAAAATAAAATAATAATAATAATAATAACAACAAAAATAATAATAATAGTAATAATAATGATGACGATGACGACGACGACAATAATAATAATAATATTAACAACAACAACACCAACAACAACAACAAAAACATCAACAATAACAACAACAACAACAACAACAACAATAATAATAATCATAATCGTGATGATAATAGTCATAGTCATAATAATCTATAATTTTTCGATACGATTGATGCTCAGTGTATTTTTTGGTCAACTTTTTTTTATTTTCGGACATTTTTTTTTGTTTTCTGAAAACTTTTTTTCAATTTCTAAAAACCTTTTTTGCGTTTTCTGAAAACTTTTTTCCATTTCCTGAAAACTTTTCTCGTGGTAAACGAATAAATATGGATAATTGTTCTATATATCAATAACGAATGAATAAATAATTGATGAATACATGAATTTAAATAATATTCGAATTTTGAAACTTCGATCTGCTCGAAATCGTACTGTTGGCGAAACGTCTCGGTTTCATGAAGTATCGCCCCGGGTGCCAAACGCATAAATTCACAACGGCTCTGTGCCCTCATTTTCAGCCTACGGCTAGTTTATTGCGGGGTTGCTGCACACCCTCCAAGTTCTGGTGCCTCTTTGCCCAGGTATCGGTTGCATATCGCCGTCTTGTCAACTCATGATCAATTTCTCAGTACATTGGGGCTGATGTCACGTTTTTTACTACGTATTAAACACTGTGGGGTTAATCAACTCTTGGTAAGTCTCTCAGACGGTTCTCATAATCATTGAACGTGATGTTATTTTTCCTATTATCGTGCGCAAAGTTCGATTTTGCGCATGCATTTGCTTTCGCAAAGTACCATTTTCCCACACGTTGATAAAAGCGTGCGGGAATGCAACTGAGAGAACGGGGATGTAGCTAAGTGTGCGGGAATGTGGTGAGCGTGCGGGAATGTGTAAGAGCATACGAGCGATTCCAAGGTATATACGCGCGCGCCATTTCTGCGGCACTTTCTTTGCAATAACACGTGCGAGCGATACTTTGACGTTCGTTGTCCATATTGAGAAAACGGCAGGATACACAACACAGAACGCACGTTTTACAGAAATAAACAAACCGGCGCGGCTGAGCGTCGTCCGGAATGTACCTGTCAAAACGTGCGTTCTGTGTTTTGTATTCTGCCGTTCTCTTAATACGGACAACGAACGTCAAAGTGTCAGTCGCTCCGCATCCGCTCTTTAGAAAGAACAAGTGAAGTGAGAGTGAATAATTACGAATAATGTACAAAGTGATACGCATGGCGAGGGTAAGGATGTGTCTAAAGATACATCTATAACCACATCAAATGCATCGGAGTCGTTAGGAAATGTACCGTATCATTTTGTCAATTGTCACGTCACGATGAATATTATGAATAATTGAAAATAATGAAGAAATCGGATTTTTCTCAATTTTATAAATTTATAATAGTTCTACAATTTATTTTTTTTGGGCGGGGGGGCTGCGCCCCCCCGAACCCCCCCGTCCCAGCACCCCAACACCACCGTTCTGTGCGTTTCAATTATTCAAAATAATTGTGGTGGTCGAACTTTGCGCAACTTGATAGGAAAAATAGTATACGATACTTGTGCGGACGTAGGTTATCCCGCACTCGCTTCGCTCGTGCGGGAACTACCTACTTTGCGCTCTCGTATCGTAATGTACTATATCGTTGCAGTTTTCGCATCCCTTGACTCGTTTGCTCTCTTTGATAATGTTAATATATATCGCTTCGTCTTCAAACGTGGTGGTCAATGTGTATAGTTTCGCACGGATCTATCGTATTGTTAAAGAACTATCTCTGCTTGATGATAGGGCTGTCCTCACAGCAGTTCTATGCCCTCAGTTCTATCCAATGGTCAGTTTATTGAGGGGGTGGTGGTAAAACCCTCAAGGTATTGCGTCTGTTCGTCCAGGTATCAGTTGCATATAATAGTCTTGCCAACTCAACGTCGATTTTTCAGTACAATGGGACTAACTTCATGTTTTTCACTACGTATTACGCATTGTGGTATGGACCAACTCTTTGTAAGCCTCCCCATGCGATGCTCATAATCGTTAAACGTGACGGTTTTCAACGTTATACTTTCGGCATCCTTGACACGTTTACCTACTCTGATGGCAAATGTGCTCAGTTTTACGTAAGTCCCCGATGAATTCGGTCATAATTTTCCCATTGTTCCCATCCTTCATCAGAACTTGAGGTGTGAAATGCTCGAGACAAAAGAATTAAAATCTTCATGATTCTTGTAAAGCTCTAAAGGATATTCGGATGTCCATCGGTTCAGGATGTAACCGATCGGTGGATCGTCCGAATGAGTTGATATATCGATAAGATTATGCCACCACTCGAACGAACCGTATAGACTGTTTACGTCAAAATACGAGAGATACGATTCCACGTTACTAGGTTCGAAATCTTCCCCCATAAACTTGTTATTGGCCCGAGCTTGTCGATCAGAATATTGTAAATTTACTCCCGTGTATTTGAGCATAGCATCGAAAGCAAATCCCGGCACTGTGTTGTAGTGCAACGGATGTGAATCATATGTTCTGAGACATCTGGTCATATCACCGTTTTGCATTTATCAATCTCTATAGTTCTTCATTAGCCCTGAATGGAATTCTCCCCAAACATTTTTAGCATGCTTGTAATCGTCGTTTGAAATATTTTCATGACATAAGTGTGAGTAGAGATGCTTAATTGCAGGTAGCCGAGTTTCATCGAGCTTCTCCCAGCAATCAACGTAATCATGGGGAAAACGTCGTTACCAGTCATCAAACTGAACTGAGTCTGGTTATTGCAGAATTCACAAGTTGTATGTTTATCTGCATCATTTAAATATGTGAATAGTTTATGGAAAGGATGCTGCTAGCCATGAAAATCGGAACAAATCGATGAATCTCAAGCACGTTATTGTTCCATCAACACATTCGTTGATGAGATATATTTTTCCTTATGAAAATAAGGAAAATTTTATGGGGAGAAGTTGATGCTAGGGATTTTAATGAGAATTTTGTATTCAATGGGGTTGATGAATTGTGTGAAACTGATGGAATTGTGAATAGTGTTAATGATTATAACGGCCAGGAATATGAATATTTTCACATACGTTAATTCTCAATCAATCTGTCTTGAAAGACATGTCAGAAATCGAAGTATTTCTTTACATAATGTCATCGTACTACAACAATGCGGATTAGAAAATGTTGTGATGCATACCGCACTCTCGACAGCTCCGTTAGAATCTACTGAATTTGTATTTTCAAACATGAATAAGCCCGGTTACATTACCTATATTGCACGAGAATTAGTACGTGTAACAACATGAGAACCAGTGGACGACAGAACAAGTAGAATAAGCGAATGTTATCAAGAGCTTCCCCGTCTATAGAGGAACCGGAAGTCTTTTCAAGTTACCGGGAAACCTGCAAAAGATTAGGTTGTATTAGGTTGGCTAGGTTGTACAGTCTCGAGTTGGAAGAGGTTATATGAGGTTGGGTTGTAGTGTCTTGGATGATGTTAGGTTATGTTAAGTTGAAGTAGCCTTGACGTAGGTCAGGTTGTAGAAACCTCGAGGCCGTCGCGCCGACCGCGAATTGCTCAAGAATCATTGAACTATAGAAGCTAGCGATCAAGCTTGATCGAATAAATTATTTCAAAAAGTAGTTTATCAATTTAGGTAAGGTTGGGCAGTCTTCGATTAGGATAGGTTATATTAGGTTGGGTTGTAGTGTCTTGGGTGAAGTTAGGTTACGTTAGGTCAAGTCCCACCGTCTTAGGTCAGGTTAGCCTTCACTCCGCTGGGTTAGGTCGGGTTAGAGCTATGGATGATATAGGCAGGGAGGACTATCTCCGCGTACAGACACTGTCCGTAAAGCCGAGGCAAAGAAATTGAGATCGCATCGCTGCGTGAAGAATTGTATACATTTTTCAAACCTCACTGAGCTTACGAGTTATAAAAGTACATAGTCAGGAAAGAAAAAATGGTTCTTGAATCAGAGAAGATTTCTTTAAGTACCAAGTTCATCATCTTGCTTATTATAAATGTTTTTATCGTAACATGTTTGAGAGTTTTTGAATCGTTTAATCATTTGTTTTCATATGTGCAAACAAAAAGTATTGAAGTTTTGGGAATTTTTCATTCTGATTTATTGTTCATTGTTCATGGTAGTGTTTTGTGGCGCATGGTTTTCGCTCTTTTCGTTTGAAGTGTTTGTGTAGCATTTTAAATCAAATTCAGTTGTTTATCCTTGTTTACAGTATCCGCTGAGGACTCTAGAGTCCCTAGGGTGGGTCAGTGTAACGGATTTTGAGAAACGTGGCTAAGGTGGGGCGGAAATTCGAAGCGAAATTGCATATTTTCGAGGGCTAGCCGACGACTGCCGATGGCAGGGTGACGATTCCATAGACTTCTACGGCATCAGATGGTTGATCGATGGGTGTTGGGGGCAACGCTGCCCCTTCGAGGATTGAGATCACCTGGCGTGGCACGCACCGGAGGCATTGTGGGCGGTTTACCACCCGAATTACTGAACATCTCCCCCAATGCCTCTTCTTTCAAATGCTTTAAAATAAAAACAAAGGGTTACATATCGACCCGTTATATATCATATTTGATTGTGTCTATGAATTAAAACTCATTTCCTCTCCAAATAACTTGTGAGTTGGTTACAGATTAGTTTCAGGTTTAGATGGGAAATTTTTGAGGTATAGCGTCGTTTATGTTGGTTACATAACGTTGGTAAAATTTAATTCGATATTGTGTCGTGATCTTTTTGTTTGGGGATTCTTCTGAGGAATTTTTAATGAAGGTATGTATGTATGTAATATTCATTGTTTCCCTTTGAGTTACAAAGACTTCCATTTTCTTCTCCCTTTACCATATTTTTACATGTTTTCTAAACCTATTCTTATCCTTTTCCTACTTTCTACCTTATCCTTACTTATTTTTTAATTGCCTGTGCCCTGTGCCATTGCCTCGGCATGCCCTTACTTTCCCTCTAATCCTTTTCTTACTTCTTATCCTTATCTTCATCCAACCATATCCTATTTTACCTTATTTTA
The DNA here is from genome assembly GCF_021155785.1 of Neodiprion fabricii. NCBI lineage: Eukaryota > Metazoa > Arthropoda > Insecta > Hymenoptera > Diprionidae > Neodiprion > Neodiprion fabricii. The sequence continues at coordinate 13,996,495 of NC_060241.1, read as the reverse complement.
TTCCCTATTCGTCCTTATCCTAATCGACTTCCATTTCCCATTCATCTCTCACTCTTTCATTCTCTTGGACATCCCTGATTTATTTAGGTTCGCCCATCCAGACTTCTCCCACCCCCTCCGCACCCATCATCTCCCTCACCACCTCCTGCTAGCTTTTAACCCTTTTATTCCAGCCCACGCACCTTTCCCATTCGTGCTTCCATGTTTCCTCCCCCCCCCCGCACACCCGACACCTTCTTTTTCTTCCTCTTCTTCCCAGTACCTTGCCTCCTTCATCTCGCTTCCTAATCCAAATCTTGCCACCCTTGTCCACCTGCTTTCCCCCATCCCTTTCCCAGATACCCTGGTATCCCTTCTCCTTTCACTAGCCTGTACCTTCTGATGTACCTCGATTCCCTTATTTTCTCCCACCTTTCTTTTCTCTGTTTTTTCCTCTCTCTCTTCTCTATTTCCCTAAAATCCACCGCTCCCCTTTCCCTTCTCGCGACTACCGCTCCACTCTCTGCTCCCCTTTCCGCAAAGAAACTTTCCCTTTCTCTTTCCCATCTCGATCCCTGCCTCCCAACTTCTGCCTTTTCCCTTACCTCTTCCCAGCATCTCCTAGCTAACTCGCTATCATACCCTCTCTCCAGCTTTCCTTCAAAATAGCATGCCCTTCTCCCTGCCCTCATCCTAAGCTTCTCCCTCTGCAGTTCCTCCCTTACTGAATATCCCGGTGTTCGCCCATCCACTCTAATGTCCATCTAAAAAATCTATCCTGCACCGCCTTGATCGCCCTTCACTCCCTCCACTACCATATCTCCGATGCGTACCCTATTACCGTCCATACCAGCCTGTCAAATAACCAAATCCTTTTTTCCCAATCCCTCCCAAACCTTCTTCTTTCTACTCCCCATACCTGCCTCATCACTACCCCTGCCTTCCGTACTCTCTCTTCCACGTGTACTTCTTATCCCCCATTGCACTTCACTCTTTACCCCAGGTAGCTGAACTCTTCAACCTCCTCTATCTTCTCCCCTTTCCATCTCCAATCCATTTTTTTCCTTTCACCACCTCCTTTCCTAAATCTCATAATCCTTGATTTCCTCACATTCACCGTCAGCCTTTTCCTATCCATATACCTTTTTAACTTCCTAATCATGACATCAATCTCCTCTTCACCTTCCGCTGGTAGCACTATGTCATCAGCATACGCCAACGTACATACCCTGCCGCCGGCCAAATCCACCCCCCCAACCCTTCTTCCTCTCCCCATATCCTCTTCCAAATCCGCCAGCAGCAGGTTGAATACATGCGGACTAAGCGGACATCCCTGCCTTACCCCTCTCGCCGTCCAGAACGCCTCACCTACCTTTCCCCCGCTCTTCACCCAACTCTTTGTTTCCTTGTAAATTACCTCTATCCTCACCCTTAGCCCTTCCCTCACCCCTCTCCTTTCCATAGTTTCCCACAGCACCTTCCTGTCCACCAAATCGAACGCTGCTTTTAAGTCCACAAAGAACGCCACCATCTTTCCCTTATCCCTATCCACCTGTCTATTGATTAAATAGTTGAGCACATATAAGTTGTCAATTGTACCCATTCCTTTCCGAAAGACAGTTTGATTTTGCGGTATCATGCCCTTCTCCTCTACCTCTCTTTCTAACCTTTCCGCTGATGCCATCGCATACACCTTATACAGAGTTGGCATCAGCGTCACCCCCCTATACTCTTCTACCCTTTTTCCCTCCACCTTCTTTACTATTGGCGCTATCAATCCCTCTCTCCAATCCTCTGGCCAGCCCTCCCCCACCCAAATTCTGTTACATGTTTTCCATATCCACTGCTCCATCTCTCCCCCCCCCCCATACCTCTATACCTCGCTAACTATTCCATCCCCCCCTGGTGCCTTTCCATCCCTCAGCTTTTCTATTACCTTTTCAATCTCTTTCCTCCGCAGCTCCACTTTCCCGTCCCCCTTCCTACTCGCCGTCGCCCCGCCTTCTGTTACCTTGCTTTCTACTCCGACTAATAATCCCATGAAATATTCCCTCCACTTCTGATCGCCTATTTCCTCATTCTCCCTCCCCCACTCCTTTCTTTCCCTGTTAACCATCTCCCATACCTTGCTTTCTGTCCTTGCTTCCGCTGCTTTTTTTATGAATCTCGCATTTTCTTTCTTTTTCCTCTCCTCGCATAGCCTATTACATTTTATCTTTCCTTTTTATACCCTTCCCCTTCCCCCTCCCCCTTTCTCCAGGTCCTTCGACTCTGCCTAACTTCCGCTTTTTTTCGCCTACATTCCACATCCCACCAACCCTTTTTCACTTCACTCCCCCTGCTTCCCACATCTCAAGCTCGTCTAAGCTCCCTTATTCTTTTTCCTGTCTCTTTGCCTACATCCGCTTCTCCTACCCCCTTCCATTTGGCCTCTGTTCTAAACCTCCTTCTACCCGCCTCTGTCCAGTCTCCTTAACTAGCTCCCCCTACTCTTTTTCCCTTTCTTGTCCTAGTCACTGCCCCCCTCATCCACACTATTACCTGGTGATGATCCGAGACAACCCTATCCCCAATCTCTATCCCTTTGACCCTATCCCTTACCTCACTGTCTCCTATAGCGTAGTCTATCACCGTGTGACGGGTTTTGAGTCCGCACGAATAATATGGGGGGGGGGGAAACAATTAGAGACGGGGCGGATATAATAGGTAAAACTTGGTGTGTGTATTTGTAAAACGGGGGGGGGTACATGTGGTGCGATCGGGGGGGGTGAGTCGACTTAAACTACGGAAGGTACAAAAGGGTTGTAGACTTTAACGGGGGCTGATCACGCCTCAGCCCTTAGCGTTACTTAATACTAACTTACAGGTACGCGCGCGGGGGGGGGGGGGGGGGGGGGAGTGTGTGAGGTGCCGGGGAAGGTGAGGTAGGGAGGGTTGGTATTGCGAGGGGATGGGGGTGTAGTGTGACGGGGAGTGTGAGGTAGAAAGGGTTGGTATTGCGAGGGGAGGAGCAGATCGGCTGTAGAATGCAGGCTAACATGGTGTCGTCGGCGTGTGTGGATAATGGTGTGCATGTACGGTGTGAGTGTCGGTGTCTCTCTCGTGTGCTCTCTCTCTCTCTCTCTCTCTCTCTCGCGTGTGCTCTCTCTCTCTCTCTCTCTCTCTCTCTCTCTCTCTCGCCCTCTTCGCTTCTCGTGAATTTCTCTTCTTTTCGTGTGGCAGCTTCGCCGACCGTGGTCGTAATGCTGCTGGCGCTCGGCTCTGCCCAGCGTCGGGGGGCTTCGGTTACGTTCATGTCTTTCCCAACGGGACGGGACTCACCCGTTCGGCTCTTCCCCGCGGGTTTGGGGTTTGTTATGACTTGCTCTGTAGGTGCTACGTCACAACTCCCCCCTCCCCACGCGGGGCGAGGCCTATAGGGTGAGCCGGTTTCGGTGACGGATTTTGTGGTCATTTCGTCTGTGTATTCTCCTTTTGGTATTTTCTGTTGTTTCTGTGTTGTCTGTTCCGATCTGTCGGGGTTAAGGGATGTAGGTGGGGTTGTATTTGCGGGGTGTGTGTTTGGTGTGGGTTGTTGGTTGTCGTATACCTACTTATTCTACTTGGTCTCTTGTATCTTAATCAAAATCGTGTTTTTTCTCTTATACAAACTTATTCTATTCTTATATTATTTTGTACTCAAATTTTTGGTTTTGGTTCGGTGGCTCTCGTCGGTGTGGGTCTTGGTGAGTTTTTGCGTTGTTCTTTGTTCCTCGTGGCTCGTGGTTGCTTCTCCGTGGTTCTGCTTTGGAGTTTTTGGGTTGTGTTCTTTTTCTTTGGCCTCCGTCCGTCGTTGTTCGTCCGTTGGTTTGGTGTTGTCAATGTATTTAGTGTTTTCTGTTTTGTCCCCCCCCTTTTTTTTTTTTTTTTGTATCGTATTGCGTCCCGTGTTGTGTGTGCGTCGTTGTTCGTCCGTCCGTTTGGTATTGTCAGTTTGTCTAGTGTTTTCTGTTTTGTTCTTTTTTCTGTTTGCGTATTGTTTTTCGTTTTTTGTATCGTCTTGAGTCCCGTGTGGTGTGTGTGGTTGGTTGGGGTGTTTGTGTATGTTCGACTGTGTCCGTGAGTAAGGTGGTGTCGGTGTTACTGTCTGTGTCGTTGTCCGTCGTTTGTGTCTGTGGCATGCTTGTGTGTGTGGTTTCTAAGTGTATAACTGTCTCTGCGGTGGAGGTGGTGGAGTCTGTGTCGCTGTCGGTGTCTGGTGTGTTTGAGGGTTGTGTTTTGTGTGGTGCTGTTTGATGTGTGGTGTGTGGTTGGCGTGTTGAGGTGCTGGCTGCTGTTTCGTCAGTGTTTGTACGTTGGTGTGCCCGTCTGGTCATGTATCTGTCTCTTTCGGCTCGTAGTTCGTCGTACAGGGTGCTTGTCGATTGTAGGTTTGCAATTATGGCTATTATTTCGGGGGGTGGTCCTGTGTGTTTTTTGTATGTTTGTTTTGTCTGCGTCGGTTCTGTGTGTGTCCCTGTTGGAGAATGATTGTAAGATCCTGTCTTCTGTTGTCTGTGGTCTCGTGAGTCTGGTGCCTGCCCATAGAGGGGGTGATGCGGGGGGTAGTATGTGCCGTGGTGTTGGTGTGGATGTGGGGCGTGTGGTTGTGTGGGGTGTTTGTTTCTTGGTAAGTGGGTGTGTAGTCGTGTGTGTGGCTGTGGTTCGTGTGGTTTGGGTAACTGTTGGTGGGTGTGTGACAATTTGTGTTGTGTGTGGTGTGTCTGTGTTAGCTTGTGTGCAGGTTTGTATGTGTTCTGTGTATTTTGTGCCCCGGACCAGCCCGTTGCATTTTGGGCATTGCCTTGGTCTGGAGAGTGTAACTGTGTGTGTGGTCATCGGTGTGAGTATTTGAGAGTGCGCCTGTGTGGGTGTGGGTGCAATGGTTGTTATGTGTGTTGTTGTCGTGGCGGTCTGTGTTACCTGTATGTATGTAGTGGGTGTCGGTAGTAGGGTTCGTCGGGTCTCTGTCTGGTGTGTGCCGTCGCGTCCGTATCTGTGTGGGTGTGGGGCCTGTCCTGGTGTTTGTAGTAGTGGTGTTCTCTCTGTTTGTGTTGCCGTTGTCGTCGGTCTCGTCAGTCGCAGTGTCATCAGGGCCGGTATTTTTGGTTGCTGGTTTTCCATGTTGTCTTTCTGTGGGGTGAATACACATGTTAGTTTATTTTCGAGGTGTGTTATTGGGCGTGGTTCTTTTATTGCTTATTTGATTATGTATATAATTTTAGGTCTCCTATGCGACATTTTCCTATATTTTTACAGCTTTCTGTTGTTAATTCGTATATTGTGGGTGAGACTTTCTTAGTGATTATGTATGGGCCTATGAATTTTTTACTTAGCTTTGCTGCCGTTCTTTCTGGTCCGGATGAGAGTGTATGGTTCTTTTTCAGTACTCTGTCTCCTTCCTTGAATTGAATGTCTCGTCTTCGTAGGTTGTAGTAGTGTGCTTGTTTTTCGTTTGCTTCTATTAAGTGCCTCTGTACTTCGTCTCGAAGTATTTGTAGTCGTCTCAAGTGGTCTGTCCATCTGTCTGTGTCTTGTAATTCTATTTCGTCGTCGTTCTCTAACTGATTTCTTAGACATTGTGTGGCATTTAATTCCCTTTCTAGGTTCAAAAAGGCTGGTGTGTGTTTAGTTGATGTGTGTGTACATGTATTGATTGCGAATTGTAAGTCTTGTAAGTGTATGTCCCATTCTGTGTGGTCGTTGTTTACGTAGGCTTGGATCATTGTTTTAGCGGTTCTGTTGACTCGCTCTACGGGGTTGGCTTGTGCGTGGTATGGGGGGATTGTTGCGTGTCTTGTATTGAATTTTTGTGTCAGTTCGCGTATGAGTTTGTTTATGTATGGTGTGCCGTTATCTGTTAGTAGTATGCGTGGTGTACCCCATCGTGATATTACGTGTGAGTGGAATGACTGTTCTACCGTTTTTGCGTTTGCTTTGCGTATCGGTATAATTTCCACCCATTCTTCGAAAACTATGATGTATTGGTTTTTTTGCTCTGATAGTGGGAGTGGGCCCATGATGTCTGAGGCTACTACTGTCCACGGTTCTTCAATTATTCTAGTACCCATTAGCCCTGCCGGTCGCGCTTGTATTGTTTTAATTCTTTGGCATGTGTTACATTTTTTTATGTAGTTTACTGTGTCTCTGTACATCCCTGGCCAATAATATTCTTGGGCTACTCTTTGATATGTCTTTTCGATCCCTAAGTGGCCTGCTTGTGTTACGTCGTGATTTTCGTGTAGTATGTGTGTTATTTTGTCTTTGGGTACAACTAGTTTCCATGGGTTTGTGTCAGGTAGGAGGTTTGAGTGTAGGGGTGTAGGGCGGTGGAAGTATAGTTGTTTGTTTCTGATTCGCCATGATTCGTTTTTCTCTGGGCGTGTTTCTACTTGTGTTTTCTTGTATGTGTACCATTTGTCTGTCGTGTCTTCTATTGTCTCTATGTATTCTTCGTCTTCGTGTCGTCTTGAAAGTGCGTCTGGTACGTCGTGCATTGTACCTTTTCGGTGTGTAATGTCAAAGTCGTATTCTAATAATTCTAGTGCCCATCGTGCAAGTCGGCCTGTGGGGTTTTTTAATTCTTTAAGCCACTTCAGTGCGTGCTGATCTGTAATAACTTTGAAGTGGTATCCTTCCACGTAGGGTCTGAATTTTTTAATGGACCAGAGTACCGCCAAACATTCTCTCTCAGTTGTGGAGTATTTACGTTCTGCTTCGCTTGGCGCACGGCTAGCGTATGCTACGACGTGCTCTTCGTCATCGGGAGATTGTGTTAGTACGGCACCTATCCCTGTTCCGCTAGCGTCTGTTTGTAGTGTGAATGTTTGTGTGTAGTCCGGGCATGCGAGTGTGGGTGGTGATGTGAGTGCGTGTTTGATTATGTTCATTGCGTTTTCTTGTTCTTTTCCCCAGTGCCATTTCTGGTCTTTTTTCAGTAGTCGTGTTAGTGGTTCTGTAATGTGTGCGAAGTTAGGTATGAAGCGTCTGTACCAAGATGCCATGCCAATTAGTCTCCGTAATTGTTTTATTGTTTTTGGGCTTGGGTAGTTTTCTATGGGTTGTGTTTTGTCGGGGTCTATGGGTAGTCCGTGTCTGTCTACTATGTATCCGAGATATTTTACTTGTGCGCATCCGAATTCGCACTTCTCTGGGTTTATTGTTAGTCCGGCGTCTGTGATTCTTTTGAGTGTTTGTTCTAGTCTTAGTAAGTGTTCGTCGAATGTTTGTGTTACTATTATTATGTCGTCTAAGTATGCGAATGCATATGGTTCGCATTCTGGGCCTATGAGTCTGTCTAGTAGTCTTTGGAAGGTCGCCGGTGCGCCTGTCAGTCCGTATGGCATTCTTTTAAATTGAAATAAGCCCATTCCCGGGACTGTAAAGGCTGTTATGTGTTTGCTGTCTTCGTCGAGTGGTATTTGGAAGTATGCTTGGCTTAAGTCGATTTTTGATATGTACTGTGCTGTCCGTAGTTTGTCTAATATTGCTGTCATGTATGGTAGTGGGTATGCGTCTTTTTTTAACACTGAGTTCACTTTTCTGAAGTCTAAACAGAAGCGATATGTGTTATTTGGCTTTTTTATCATGACAATTGGGCTCGACCATTCACTTTCTGATGGTTCTATCACGTCTTCTCTCAGCATTTTGTGTATTTCTGTGTGGATGGCTTCTCTAATTTTTGGTGACAACATATAATATCTTTGTTTTATGGGTGCGTGTCCTTGTGTGTCTATTTTGCGTTTGATTAGGTGTGTTAGGCCGAGTTGGCCTGGTAGTGTCGAGATTTTCTGCTGTATTGTCGACTGTAGTTGTGTGTGTTGTGATTGTGTGAGTTCTTGTATTCCTGCGCATATCTGTGGTTCGGTTTCATTGTCGGTTTGTGTGTCGTCTGTTGTTCGTGCGTTTGTGGGTATGATTTTTTGATTAGTGATTTGTGTGTTCTGTGGGTTGTCTTTTGGGGGGGTGTTTTCCGGTGGTGTCTTTGTGCTGGGTAGTGTTGGTGTTAGTGGTTTTTGTTTTATGGTTGTTTTTTGTGTGTTTTCGTGTCTTTCTGTTGTTTTCGGGTTCGTTTGTTGTTTCGTTGCTCCTAATTTTTCTGCTGCTTTTGCTTGTTTTGTGTGTGTTTGTGTAGATTGGTGTCGTATTTTTCGTGTTTGATGTATTTGTATGTATTCTTTGAGTGGTGTTGGTAGTTCTTGTGGTCTGGCTTGCATGTGGTAGTGTGTCTGTGGGTCGTCTATAAGTGACCATGTGTTTTTTCCATAATTTATTTGTATTCCAAATCTCATTAAGCCGCTGTTCCCAATGATACATTGCGAGCCTAAGTTTGGTATTGGGAGTGTTACTGCTCCTTCTATTTTCACCTGTGTTCCGTTTCCCATTGTAGCTGTTCTGTCGGGTGTGTCGTTTATCGGTGTGTCTGTGTTGTGTAGTATTTGTATTACTTCTGCGCCTAGGTATGAATGTGTCGCGCCTGTGTCTATCAATGCGTTTAATTCGTGACCGTGTATTTCGATTCTGATGTGAAATCTACTTTCCGTTCTGTTGTTATCTGTTGTAGGTGCTACTGTCTCGGGTGTGTTTGTGTTGTTTGTGGGGTTGCCCTCCACCGTTGCTGGGTCAACCCTCACTCGTTTCCCTGGTTCTGTACCTGTGTGCATTGCCATCTGAAGTGTCCGGGTTGGTTACAGTTAAAGCATCTGCGTGGTGTTGTGCCTGTGTTTGAGTTCGCTTCTGTTTGTTGCGGAGTGTAGTGTGGTGAGTTATACGTGATTGCGGGGTATCGAGTCTGTTGCGTGTTTTGGTTTGTTTGGTTTCGTCGTATGTTGTCTGTGAGTGCTGGTGGTATATTTGGTGTTGCGAGTAATGTTGGGCGGGGTTGTGTTTGTGCGTACTTGTATGGGATGTATTGTGTGTGGTGTGTTTGGTGTGTGTAGGTTTCTCGTGGGTGTGTGTAGTTATTTAATATTGTTTGTCTTGTGTTTTCCCATTCGATGTTTGCTTCCCATTCTTTCGCGGCTATTTCCAGTTGGTCGAAGTTCGCGAAGTCGTATGGTTTTATTTATGCCTTGTATTCTATTTTCATGTTTCTGTATGCCAAGTCTAATTGTGTTCGTGGGTGGTATGGTGGTTTTAGTTTTGATAGTAGTGTTCTAAATTGTATTAGGAATTGTGTAATTTTTTGTGTTGGTCCTTGTACGTAGTTTTTGATTTTTGTTCCAGTCTGTCCCTATGTTGTATGTCTTGAAACGCGTGTGTAATGTCTCTTTCGAATTCTTCCAGTGTTCGCCATTTGCCTCTATTTAATCTGTACCAGTTTTTTGCGTCACCTTCGAGTATCGGGCTGAGGTTGTTGATTAATTGTGTATCGTGCATTTCATAACCCGTTTGGTAGTCGCGGAGATTTTGTAAAAATTCGTCTATGTCTTCGTTTGTGTTTCCTGAGTATTTTATGCTCCATGTTTGTATTGTTTTCATTGCCATTGTCACGAGCGCCGCACATCTAACCAAAATTGTAACATTTTTTTTTGTAACATTATCATTTTTAACTATCATTTTCATTATTATCATCATAAAGACAAGGAAGCATAGTTTTAGTTGACCATATAAAATGTCTCATAATCAGTTCGTGGTATAGCCAAGGGCAACGGCGTAGCTGGACAGCCAGCAACGTCAGCGTCTTCGCGCCCGCCGGATCCCGGGTGTAATCAACACCGGGATGAGGCGAGCGCGAAATCACGCGCTCTGAGGATGACCGTTGCGAGGCGAGCCTTTGTTTAAAAATTGCAAACTCAGCAAAAAGCTCGCTCGCCGTCCGACGTTCCAAGGGGTGTCGGACGAGCGAGCGAAGCCAGTCCCGTTAGAGACAGCATTAAACCAACATCTACGGAATCAGGCTCCTTCAGAGCTGTCGAGTAAAGAGTTATCAGTCTTGGGTCTCCGACGATCACAGAGAGAATTCCCTGTGAATCTATCCGCGGTAATTCAAGCGTCTCGCGTCGCGACATCAGTCTGTGAAGTTAGAATTAAGCGCTATAAGCAAAGCCACGAACTTGATTAAGCCGTGTAGTACATAAGTGAGTGAGTGAAGGTGCAAGCTTCGGCACCTGAGAGGCCGAAGCCGAATCCAGTCAGTGAGATCACGAAAGAGTGAGAACGTGAGTAGCGTAAGAAATTGTAAGCTTCCTTGTCTTATAATCGCTGCTTCAAGTATTCATTAAATATCTACACTTGCTTCCATTCAAAACATTTGCACGCAATAATTGAAATCCTCCAAACCATTTCCCACGGAACGCCCTGTAGAGGACGTTCACCCCCGAATCCGCCAATAATTAAATAATAAACCTCATTAATAACCAAGAGGGTAAGTCGTCGCGTGCGAGACCGCTCCGCACGTGACACCATTGCTGGCTGATTCCAGTATGTACTGTTCGGGTTTGGTGTGTGGATTAGGTGTGTCGTGTTTTGGTTGTTTGTGGGGTGTATTGACTGTGTGCTGTATATGTGTGGGTCTTCGTATTCGTTTCCGTCGCTTGGTAGTGCTCCGAGGTCTATCAGATTTCGTATAAGTCGTGTGTTGCGTGTGTTGGTGGCTAAAAATGTGTCTGTTCCCGTGAAGTGTCGGTTCGTTTGACTGGTTGTTACCGTGTTAGTTTGCGTGTGTGTAGGTGTTGGGATTGTATTGTATGTTTGTGTGGGATTTGTTGGTTCTGGGCTTTCTTGATGTTGAATTTGTGTACTATGTAAATTGTGTATATTCTCTATGATAGCTGCATCGATTATATTTATTGCGTTTGGTGAATTTATCGAGCGTCTTCTATTTATTTGCTGCGGTTGGGTCGGCGTTTGTTGATCTCGTGTCGCGCGCGGCTGGCTCTGTGTCGAGTTGTTTTGGTTGCGTTCGGGTGTGTGTATGTCCATGTGTTCGCGCGCTAGGCCTTGCGGTTCTCTGTGTCCTTGGTCTGCCATTGTGTGTATCGCGTTTGGTAGTGTGTGTGTTCAACTGTCTTTATTCGAATTTTCGTGACTGTGTAGCTTTGTTTCGTGAGCCTATGTGTACTTTGTTAGCGTTTATTCTTATGTTTTGTCTCTTAATTGTTCGGATTTGGGGCAAAAATGTGGGTAATTCACGTTGGGCGCCAATTTGTGACGGGTTTTGAGTCCGCACGAATAATGTGGGGGGGGGGGGGAGGAGACAATTAGAGACGGGGCGGATGTAATAGGTAAAACTTGGTGTGTGTATTTGTGAAACGGGGGGTGGGTACATGTGGTGCGATCGGGGGGGTGAGTCGACTTAAACTACGGAAGGTACAAAAGGGTTGTAGACTTTAACGGGGGCTGATCACGCCTCAGCCCTTAGCGTTACTTAATACTAACTTACTGGTACGCGCGCGGGGGGAGTGTGTGAGGTGCCGGGGAAGGTCAGGTAGGGAAAGTTGGTATTGCGAGGGGATGGGGGTGTAGTGTGACGGGGAGTGTGAGGTAGAAAGGGGTGGTATTGCGAGGGGAGGAGCAGATCGGCTGTAGAATGCAGGCTAACCTGGTGTCGTCGGCGTGTGTGGATAATGGTGTGCATGTACGGTGTGAGTGTCGGTGTCTCTCTCGTGTGCTCTCTCTCTCTCTCTCTCTCTCTCTCGCCCTCTTTGCTTCTCGTGAATTTCTCTTCTTTTCGTGTGGCTGCTTCGCCGGCCGTGGTCGTAATGCTGCTGGCGCTCGGCTCTGCCGAGCGTCGGGGGGCTTCGGTTACGTTCGGGTCTTTCCCGACGGGACGGGACTCACCCGTTCGGCTCTTCCCCGCGGGTTTGGGGTTTGTTATGACTTGCACTCTAGGTGCAACGTCACAACCGTCACCCCCGCCCCTCCTACATACGTAAATTCTTCCTCCTCATCATCCTCTATGTTCCCATTCATTATTGTCCATCCTGTCTCTTCCAAAAATTACACCAGCTGCTTACCTTCCGAGTTTATTTTCCTGTCCTTCAATTTCCTACTCCTCCTCTCCCCCTCTCCTTCCCCCAAACATCCTTTCCCCTCCTGCCCTGCCTGATATTGAAATCACCCCCCACTAGCACTTTTGTTCCTTCTTCTACCTCTTCTGCCCGCTCCTTCAAATCCCCTATCTTTTCTTTCAGATCCCCATTTACGTATATTCCTATTACTATCCATTTTTTCCCCTCTACACTTATCTTCCTTATTATCATCCCCTCTTTTACCTCTTCCCTCCCGCCCTTCTCACTTACTATCTCCTTTTTTACCCCTGACAGCATTCCGCCTATTGCTCTTCCCTTCCTATTTCTTTTCACCGCATACTGCACTTCCCATTTATACCCCGCTGGCAACTTATTCCTAATCTTTTCCCACCCCTTCTTCGCTATCCATGTCTCCATTTAAAATATCACATCGCACTCCCTTGGACCCCTCCAAAAATCTTCATCCTTTCTCGCAAGCCCCGCCACATTCCAGAAAACTACTTTCCACCCCTCCCTTTCCATCTCACCTACTCCCCTCTCTCTCCTCTTTCTCTCCCACCCCCCCTGCCTCTGCCCCTCCCTACTGCACATTCCCCCGACTGCCTTTCCCTACGTCTCCCGGCCTGTGCCTCTAGACCTCCCTCTTGTCTTTCCTCGCTTGCTGTCCTTTCCCTGTCGCCTTACCCTACTTTTTCCCTCCCCACCCTTTGCCCCTCTTCCCTCTCTCTCCCTTCACCGTCCCTAAGCACCTCTCCTATCTCATCCCACTTCAACATTTTCACTTCTATCCAGATCTTTGCATACCCTATTCTTACTCTGTTTCCCCTTCTCTCCTCGATAGCTGCTATCTCCCTCAACTTTCATTTCATTCTCCTCTCTGCCCAGGTGAGATCTCCCTGTATTCTCTCCTTTCTCCCTTTGAGGAGGCTTCTTCTTCTTATTACCTGCCTCTTTTGCTCCCTGTTCCCCGCCTTGCTATCCATATCCCCTTTTCTCCCCCCTTTTTCGCGCCTACCTCCCACATATCCTTTACCTCGACCTCTATCCCTATCACCTGCATAATCTTTTTCAACCCTTTCTCTTCTCTTCCCTTTTCTATTCTCTTTCCTCTCAATAGTATATTTCCCCTTCTTTCTTCCCTTTCTTTTCTCTCTATGGCCCACTCCATCTCTTCTAACCTATCTATTGTTACCTGCGCCACTTCAGCATTCCCCTTTCCCTGCCTCTCTCCTCCGCCTTCTGCACTCTTCTTTTCCAATTCTGCCAGTCTTTCCTCTACCCTTTCCATCTACCCCACTCTCCGCACTTCTACCTCTTCTGATCTTTTACCTAGGTCCCTTATCGTTTCCTTCATCTCCCCCCTCTCTACTTCCCACTGCTCTTCCCTTTTAGTCATTTCCCCTTTAATCTTTTCCATTTCTTCCCTGATCCCCCTTCCCTGCCCTTTGACCTCCTCCAGACCTATCTTCAACTCTTCCCTGATTATTCTTGACATATTCTGTATACTTCCTTCCTTTGCTTTCCCCTCCTCACCTGTCTTGCCCTACGGCGACCGGTAAACTTTCCTGCTTTTGAGAAATTTTGATTGGTATTTTGATTAACTGAAACGTTTGTGCTATTCGTAATGCCGTTTATTGTTTGCATTTCCACGTCTTGATTTTGATCTTGTGCTCGTCCAGTATCGTTCGATTGACTCGGTATTTTTGCCGGATCGTTATCTATGCCTGTACGGAGATTTCATTATTGCTGTTGTTGTTGTTGTTGTTTTCATTGTTATTATTATTATTGTTATTATTATTATTATTGATAATGATATGTTACACCTGTATGCATAAGGGAAGAGAATGTGGAGATATTTTGTATAACTGAATATTTTATTGTAATTCTTAGACGATTCACAGTCTCCGTGTTGAAAATGTGCATGTATGGGGTTGCAAGCCGGTGTGTTTACCGATCCAGGATTGTGAGTGGGGAGAGGTTGTGAAATTGATCAATATGGCTATACATGTGGCTGAGCAAAAATCAAGAACCTGCACACCCTCAACCACCGTTGGGTCCTGTGGTGGGGAAAAAAATCGGTCAACGAAAAAGCAGGTAGTGGGCAGCGCAGAATGGTGACTGGGTGGAGGTCTGCGGTGGTGGACCACCGCAGCCATCAAAGAATGAAAAAATTTTATGACGTACAAGTCTGAGCCTGCACACCCCAACCCTTATCAGCGTGGGGCATGTGATGGGAAAAATTTGATCATCAAAAAAGCAGGTAGCGATCTCTTGAGAGAATTTTCCAAGCTTATACTGTTGTCGCGTTACATTTTTGCCTGTATGTCACGAGGCGTACACCCCATGAACGATTGGCTGATGGGTTTTTGCTCAGTGTAGGGTGAGCGTGTCTCCTTTCATACAAATCCGAATAGCTGTTTGGAACTTCTCTAGCATTTTGAAAAATCTCTTGTGCAGAAACAGGTGTTTGACAAAGTGAGTGGTGAAAAAAGGTGTTCATTCACAAACCCGAAGACTTCAACGAGTTTCTACTTTTGTGTGTACTTTATAGAATATGTATAGTGCTACACCAATCCTCTTACGATACTGCGGAAGCCGATTTTATTTCCGTAATGATTATCACATTTGATTAGTATGTTAACGAAGTTTTTCGATTTGTTTCAATTTTTCAGTATACAGCATCATTCGCTCCCTTTCTCTCTCTCTCTCGCTCTCTCTTTCTATCTATATATTCATTCATTTGATTCATTTTATTTATTTTAATCATCTCATTTATCTGATTCGTCTTATTTATTTTATCTATTTCGAATTTTTTATTTTGTGTGATTTATTAAATTTATTTAATTTATTCAATTTATTTATTCATTTTGTTCATTTAATTCATTTTATTCATTTTATTTGTTCTAATTATTTCATTAATTTTATTCACTTCATTTGATTTATTCATTTTTGTAATCTTATTTATCTTATTCATCTCATTCATTTTATTTATTTTACTTGTTCTACTTACTTCATTCATTTCATTTATTTCATTTATTTCATCTATTCTATTTATTTTATCTATTTTATTTATTGCATTCATATTATTCATTTTGTTAATTCTGATAATTTTATTTATTCTATTTATTTTCTTGATTTTGACTATCTTATTCGTTTCATTGATTCTATTCATAATATTTATTTCATTCATTTTAGTCATTTCATTCATTCTGTTCACTTCATTTATTCTATTAATTTTTTTTTTAATCATCTTATTTATCTTATATATATATATACATAAATAATTTTATTTATTTTTTTGTTTTGTTTATATTATTTATTTTATTTATTCTATTCATTTTATATATTTTATCCATTTGTTCATTTTATTCATTCTATTTATCTATTTGATTTATCTTATTCATTTTATTTATTCCGTTTATTTCATTGACAATATATTCTATATTCATTTTATTTATTCTCTTCATTTTACTGTGCGTGCGTGCATGTGTGCGTGCGTGCGTGTGTATGTGTATGTGTGTGGCGGCCGAGTGTCGAGGGGGGAGCGTGCCATTGTGTGGTCCAGAACCGGCGCATCTATGCTGCTGTTATCGACTTATCGGATCCAAGATTGTGTCTCTTGTTCCATCAAAATAAATAGATTTTCAATATTCAACGAAGTTCATGCAGATTTTTTTTTAAATAATGTAATCCGATACGATATCTTGTTCGTAGTCCTTGTAACCGTAACGTATGACCTTGTAACAAGGATATTTGGAAAGAGTCCCTGTGTTGCAGGAACCATTATAGAATTCTTGGTTTTAAATTCATGCTAATGAAGAACTTCTGCGTTTCGGGTTCTTTTTCAATCTCAAATTGAAATTTTTTTTCGCTCCTGACAATGCTAACATGAAATGCAAAAATAATTGCTGCAAATCGAGATTCACAAGCTCTCAGTCTTAGCGTAGGACCCTATAAAGAGTGTAAAATTGAATTTGGTTTCAAGTTATCGTGCAACTATCTAGCCAGATGACACCGTCAACGAAGATTAAATTCAAAGACATTTTTAACTGAAGTTATTTAACAATTCTTGATTTAGATTGATTCAGTTTGCCTAGCAAAATTCAACCCTAAAATCTAATTGAGGACTTGAAAAACTATTTATGTAAATTTAATGCCAAAGAGAGTAAAAGTAAGCTTTAAAATAAGATACCAAACTAAATGGTATAAAGTTTGAAAAACAATGCTTGTCAACAATACTGCTTGAATTACATTGGTGCACAGAATGATTCCTCGGTAAACTGAATTAGCGGCAACGGTTAAGTAACAAACTTATCGCTATTGGCTCGATCAAAGTAAAATGATGGGATATTCAGCCATCATGATCTGTAGTATATCCCGCTCTTCAATTTTGCCCCAACTGATGATAAGAAGGTGGCGATAGCCTGATGAAATTCACTCTGGCATCTGATATCTAACGGAACAACCAGGTTCGATTGTTATAATGATTGCACCTCTCGAGAAACCAGGATCCTTGCCACCTTAACGTTTTGACCATCAGGTAAGACATAATTTTCCTCGTCTTAATCAAAGTTTAAACTTCGAGCCTGCTGAAAGAAAAACGAATTTCATCATTGAATCGATGTTAAAATATTGTAATAGTCAAAGATCACGTAATTAGAAATTTACCTACATGCTTCCATGCCTGACAAATTTAGTCCCGCTTTGACAATGAATCATTTCGTACCTGAAAATATTAGAAGCTATCATTATTTTTTAGTATTTAGTATTAGAATTCATTAAGTGAAGAAATACAATAATTACAATTCTCAACCTGAGAAAATCAATCCTCGTATGTTCCTGAACATAAATATATATATATACAATGTATATATATATATATGTATATATACATACAGGGTGTCCCGAAATTGCCTCCCACGGACTAGCCAGCATAATACCTCGTTAAAATATATATATATATATATATATATATATATTGAAACGATTCGAGTTTGCACGCTTTCGCCAATGAGACGTACAGTTTATTCGCGGGCTTTGTTTCGCCAAAACTTCACATGCTATGTGTGATATTTAGCGCATACTCGAATGATGTGTTTGTTTAGAGAGTTTCCTGTCTCTGGGATAGAGCTGCAGGATTCGGTCTCTGGACACGGAGGGAAGGTGGAGAAGGATGCCTGTTAATTGTCTGATTAACTCCGGGAACAGCCCGAATAGTTTGACCACTCCAACTTCGTTTTTCGAGATAGCCTCAGAATTTGTTTTCTCACCCTCACGTGCACAGGCACGAGTAGAATAGACCCATCATCATAGGCCGTGTAAACGGTTGAGAGGGTCAAACTTGATCTGTGAGTATGAAGCACGCACAGATAGATCGCTCTGAGCGGTTGACTCGTGATGCGAAATTATTTATTCCGGGAAAGGAAATATAGCAATTATACGTCAATGTTTTGCTCCCGTGAGGCGGGATAAGAGACAGGATGAAAGGTTGTGAACTTATTCTTCTGGTAATCTCTAAGAGATTTTCGATAATTTGGGAAGGGATAGTTCTTCCTTATTTGCTCTGATATTAATGAAGTTTGCCTGCGGCAAGACTGACTATTAATTGCGTGATAGCGTGTTGGTCAGAGGGACGGTATTTGATTATTCTGGATCGTTGACTAGTCGGTTTTGGTGATGGATAATGATTCGTTTAGTGAGAACTAAGACAGAATATTATTCGTGTGCTAGTACGGCAGTCGGAAGGACTTGGATGGTAGTTCGGTTTACCTATGGGTAGACTAAACATTATTTATGTGATAGCCTGGTCGTCAGAGGGACGGTATTTGATAATGAGGAATCGTCACTGACAGTTGATTTTGATACTGTAATTATTCGTTTAGATAATACTCAAACAGAATATTACGTGAGTGATAGCATAGTAATCAGAAGGACTTTGATAGTGATTCAGTTTGCGTATGGCAAGACTGGATATTACTAGCGTAGTAGTTAAAGGTAAGGGGATTCTACGCAAATGTACCTTCACCTGTATTAAGACTTTCAGTCGCTATGACCGTGACTGTCTACGGGTTCAGGTGTCCTATCTACGGGTCGGGGGATTGTGAGACGATCACCGTATCTGAGCTATGAGGTCAGACGCAATGCTGTTCTTCACTCAGACACGGCTCCCTGGTACCTAAGGAATTTGTTTTATTAAAAACAAATAGGATTTATTAGTACGCTGAATGCCCTCCTTTGATGGGAAGTGGTGTTGAGGATTCCTTGCACAGGTACTCCACGTCTCCTGATCGTGGTTCCTTGGTGTCCGGCTCCTCGTGGATGTGGGAAGCATGGGTCTTCTCGTGGAAGTCTGCGATGGTCTATCCTGGCGGTTGCTCAATAGGTGATAGATAGATTGATTCGCGTTTGCGCTCGTCTTATATACTCTTATTGTCTAGTTACGCCGTTTTCGCGGATAGAGATTGGTCGCGTTCCCTGAAGAAGGGGTACGGTAAATCGTGTGATTTGATTAGGTTCCCGGTGTGTGGCGGGGTTATCGAGTGGACAGTTAGATTTGGCTTGGGTTTACCAAGCAAAATATTAGGGGGCACGCGCTGAACCCCAGGTGTCGATACGCCAGCCAGGCGTCCCGTCACAATATATATATATATATATATCTCAAGTATATATAAAAATAGAAAATAAAAATAGAAAATAAAAATAGAAAATAAAAAATAAAGTATGAAAAAAGTAGAAATCTGATTAGATTTAACAAAAGGATAATAACAAAAATGTGCGTAAGCTTTAATAATTAACAATAATACTAGGATTTTAGATTATTTAAATTTCATTTTTGAGTAATGCTTCAACGTTTGTAGTTTTGAACCAATTGACGATTTCCGTTGTCACTTTGTTCTTCAATCTGGTTTCATAGTTGAGCAGTTCAATTCGGAGTGCGGTTGGCATGGAGTTGATAATTTTTAGACCTATGTATGTATGTATGTAATATTTATTGCTCCCCTTGGGGTTACAAGGACTTCCCTTTTCCTCTTCCTTTACAATAGTTTTATATGTTTTCTTGAACTATTCTTACCCTAATCTTACTTCCTACCTTATCCTTACACGATTTCTAATTGCCTGTGCCCTGTGCCGTTGCCTTGCCATTCCCTTACTTTCCCTCTTATCCTTTTCTTATTCTTTAACCTTATCTTTACTTAACCTTATCCTATTTTACCTTATTCTATTCCCTATTCATCCTTATCTTAATCGACTTCCATTTCCCATTCATCTTTCACTCTTTCATTCTCTTGTACATCCCTGATCCTTTCCAGTTCTCTCATCCAGACTTCTCCCACCCCCTCTTCACCTATCTCCCTCTCCACCTCCTGCCAGCTTTCCCCCCTTCTATCCCAGCCCACGCACCTTTCCCATACGTGCTCCCATGTTTCCTCCTCCCCTCTGCACACTCTACACCTTCTCTTTTCCTCTTCTTCCCAGTACCTTGCCTCCTTCATCTCGCTTCCTAATCTAAATCTCGCCACCCTTGTCCACCTGTTTTCCCCGCATCCCTTTCCTAGATACCCTGGTATCCCTTTTCCTTTCACTAGCCTGTACCATCTGTTGTACCTCGATTCCCTTATTTTCTCCCACCTCTCTTTTGTCTGTTCTTCCCTCTCTCTCTCCTCTATTTCCCTATACTCCATCTCGCCCCTCTCCATTCTCGCAACTACCTCTCTACTCTCTGCTCCCCTTTCCGCAAAGAAACTTTCCCTTTCTCTTTCCCATCTCGATCCCTGCCTCCCAGCTTCTGCCTTTTCCCTTATCTCTTCTCAGCATCTCCTAGCTAACTCGACCGCCCTCCACTCCCTCCACCCCCGTATCTCCGATGCATACTCCATTACCGTCCATACTAGCTTGTCAAATAACCAAATCCTTTTTTCCTCATCCCTCCCAAACCTTCTTTTTTCTATTCCCCATACCTGCCTCATCACTACCCCTGCCTTCCGTACTCTCTCTCTTTTACCTGTGCTTCCTGTCCCCCATTGCACTTCACTCTATACCCTAGATATCTGAACTCTTTCACCTCCTCTATCTTTTTCCCTTTCCATCTCCAATCTATGTTTTTCCTTCTGCCGCCTCCTTTCCTAAATCTCATAATCATTGATTTCCCTACATTTACCGTCAGCCTTTTTCTATCCATATACCTTTCTAACTTCCTAATCATTACCTCCATTTCCTCTTCACTTTCCGCTAGTAGCACTATATCATCCGCATAAGCTAACGTACATACTCTGCCGCTGGCCAACTCCACCCCCCCCCCCCCAACCCTTCTCCCTCTTCCCATTTCCTCTTCTAAATCCGCCAGCAGCAGGTCAAACACATGCGAACTGAGCGGGCATCCCTGCCTTACCCCCCTCGCCGTCCAGAACGCCTCTCCTACCTTTCTCCCGCTCCTCACCCGACTCTTTGTTTCCTTGTAAATTTCTTCTATCCTTACCCTTAGCCCTTCCCTCACCCCTCTCCTTTCCATAGTCTCCCACAGCACCTTCCTGTTCACTAAATCGAACGCCGCTTTCAAGTCCACAAAGAACGCCACCATCTTTCCCTCATCCTTTCCCATCTGTCCATTGATTAAATAATTAAGTACATATACATTGTCAATTGTACCCATGCCTTTTCCGAATCCCGTTTGATTTTGCGGTATGAAGCCCTTCTCCTCTACCTCTCTTTCTAACCTATCCGCTAATGCCATCGCATACACCTTATATAGAGTTGGCATTAACGTCACCCCCCTATACTCTTCCACCCTTTTCCCCTCCCCCTTCTTTACTATCGGCGCTATCAATCCCTCTCTCCAATCCCCTGACCAGCCCTCCCCCACCCAAATTCTGTTACATGTTTTCCATATCCACTGCTCAATTTCTTCCCCCCCGTACCGCCATACCTTGCTTACTATTCCATCCCCCCCTGGTGCCTTTCCATCCCTCAGCTTTCCTATCACTTTTTCAATCTCTTCCCTCTGCAGCTCCCCTTTCCCGTCCCCCTTCCTATTTACCGTCCCCCCGCCTTCTCTTACCTTGCTTTCTACTCAGCCCAATAATCCCATGAAATACTCCCTTTACTCCTGATCTCCTATTTTTTCATTCACCCTCTTCCACTTCTTTCTTTCCCTGTTAACTATCTCCCATACCTTGCTTTCTGTCCTTGCTTCCGCTGCTTCCTTTGTGAAACCCTCATTTTCTTTCTTTTTCCTCTCCTCGCATAGTCTATTATATTCCCTTCTTTCCCTTCTATACGCGTGCCCTTCCCCCTCCCCCTTTCTCCATTTCCTTAGACTCTGCCCAACTTCCGCTTTTTTTCGCCTACATTCCTCATCCCACCATCCTTTTTAGACCAATGTATCCATTGCTTTTTTGTCTAATGGTTTTACGCCTTAATGGAATTCTCAATTGTTGAGCTGCAGTTCGTCTTGTAGTTCTTTTGGATTCATTTGCAGGTTCTTTTTCGATTCCCTCAGTACTCGGGTACAGGATTGTTTTCAAGGCAAAAGTTTCTTTAATTGTCAAGTGTTTTGATTCCTTGAATAGTTGTTTACAGGAGTATCTTCTTGGCTTGTTGAAAATTATTTTTAGAACCCTTTTCTGGATGACTTCTACTTGTTTCATCGTGGTTTTGTTCATTCCTCCCCACACTGTGATTCCATATCTCAGTATCGAAAAGAAAAGCGCATGATATAAGCACGTAGCAAGTATTTTTTTGTGGAAAACAATTCTCATTTTAGCGAATATAAATGGTAAATATCTTAATTTTTTACATAAACCGTCGACATGATGGTCCGAACGGAGATGGCTATCGATTATCACTCCTAAGTATTCAGTTTTTTCAGTGACTTGTATGTCAAGGTTGTTTAGCTCATGTTTGAAAGATATCTTTTCCCAGGTTGGTATAGATGATTTGAGAGAACCGTATAGCATAGCTTGAGTTTTTGTTACATTCACTGTTAAGGAGTTATTTGCAAACCATTCATAGATTTTTGGCATCTCTTTTTCTACATTTTCTCTTACTTTATCCCATGTTTGATCTCCAAAAATAATGGAGGTATCATCAGCAAAAGAGTAGATTTTACCAGAGCAGTTGAGATTGTAGAGGTCATTCAAGTAAAGTATGAAGAGCAGTGGTCCAATTACGGTTCCCTGCGGTACCCCATATTCCATGATTTTAGGTTCGCTTAGAGTGTTTTCAATTTTAACTACTTGCTTTCTTTCTTCAAGATAGTTTTTTATGAGAGCGTGAGGCACGCCTCTAATTCCTATAAGTTCTAATATCTTGAGTAAAATTTCATGGTCTAGAGTGTCAAAGGCCTTTGCCAGGTCAGTGAAGACTGCAAGTATTGGTATCTTTCTGTCTAAATTTTCGTAGATTTTGGTGATGAATTCTGAGAGTGCATCCTCTGTTGATAAATTTTGTCTAAACCCGAATTGGATTTTGCTAAGTATGTTGTGCTCGTCAATGAACTGAATTAATCTCCGATGGAGACACTTTTCCATGATTTTAGCTAGGCTTAAAACGAGGGAGATAGGCCTGTAATTACTCACTTGGTTTTTTGTTCTGCCTTGTATATTGTCTTTATTACAGCTTTTTTGAAGATTTTTGGAAATTTCCTAGTGCTAAAACTGAGATTTATTATGTGGCCAAGGGGTTCGGCAATTAAATCCCCGACAGTTTTTAGGCATTTCGAACTAATGTTGTCATGCCCTGGACATTTGGAGTCTTTTAGCTTCATGATTTCCTTGTAAATTTCAATTTCAGATACAGGGTGTAGGTAAAAAGTGTCTGCGATTTTTTTGATGCCGTGATTCGAAAATTCCTTTTTTTTCAATTCTGATGCTGTATTTTTCCCTAGATTTGCAAAGTAGTCATTGAAAAGATTCGCTCTGTCTTTACCATCTTGAGTTTTAGTTCCATCTTCTTTGAGTAATTGTAAGTTTTTTTTTTTTTTTGTTATTTTTCCTTTGCATGAACTCATTAACTACGTTCCAGATATTTTTTTGGTCTGTTTTGTTTTTCTCAATTTTCTTGATGAAGTGCTCATATCTCGCTTTCTTAATTGATTCTGTCAGTTAATTTCTGTACTGTCTGTAATTTTCAATATCGGCTGGATTAGCCAAGAGGTTGGCTTTTTTGTGAAGTTTGTCTCGTTTGTTTATGGATTTTATTATGGCTGAGGTGATCCAAGGCTGTTTGTTTCTGTTCCTTAATTTTGTGTCATATTGGCTTCTTTCAATCGCGTTTTGTATAATTTCCGTAAGTATTTCGGCGCAGTGATCAGATTCATAACTGGCATACAGTTCAGAGAGGTCTTTATCGGATACAATATTTCAAAATTTTTTGAAGTTCATTTTGTTTCGTTTTTTTGGCAGATCTTCACTTCTTTTTTTATTTGATTGTAAAATTTTAATAACAATCGGATAATGGTCGGTCATTTATGTTTCGATGATAATTGGGGTTAGCTTTTGAATAGCCTTGTGGGGCTTTACAAAGCAATGGTCGATGCAGGTTGCAGATGTACTCGTTATTCTGGTTGGAATTTCAATGGTAGAAAAGAGTTATCCTTTAAGTCAATATTGAGATCTCCAATCAAGATTTGTTCTGATTGATTGTTTGCATTTCTGGCATGCAAAAAGTTTTCCAGGCGCTCGTTGAAATCGTTAGTGTTTAAGGAAGGTGATTTGTACACAGCATAGATCTCATATTGTATATTATGTTTATATGTATATTTAGTTTATGTTTATTGTTGCCTGGCTTATGGTTTCAATTGAGTGTTCATTATATAATTCATTTCTTACGTATGTTATTATTCCATCATTTTTGTTGGATTGTCCATGATTATATGACAACTGGTATCCTGGGATTTTGTGTAGATTTTCATTTACTTGCCATGTTTCCGTGTATATTATGACATCTGGAAGCTCATCCATTTCGTTCATCATGATTAGTAGTTCTTCGTAGTGCTTGTTTAAACTGCAGATGTTCGTATGAATAATTCTGAGTCCTTCAGGGCTTTTTTTTAGTATTTTTTTACATTTAACGGTTGTGGTTTTCAGAGTTTCTTCTACGTTGTGATAATCCATTGTGGTTGTTTTATTATTCGATGATTTTCATCGCGGGGAAATCAGTCCTCGATATTATGTGCCGTTTTCTGTCCTTGAAAGATTCACATTTATCTTCTTCTGAGGGAAGATGTCGTGTGTCTCTTGTCGTTTTGTATTTTTCATTCGATTTTATGCAGTTTATGCATTTTTTCAGACAAGTGGTCGCCAGCGCAATATTTATATATAATATTTATATATAATACTTGTTCACATTTGTTACCGGAGTGCCCATACCTATGGCATTTCCAGCACCTTCCTGTGTTCAATTGGTTGTAAACTCGGCAGATTTGCATCCCAATATATAATTTCTTTTTTTTTCATGATCGGCGCATAATCTTTCGGGCTGACTCGTATGTAAGCAGTGTATGTGTTTTTCTTTTCGATGAGTTTCTGGTATGTTATCTCAATGTCTTTTTCTTCTAGTTCTTTCAATTCGTTTTGATGCGTGATTGTGTTTGTAAGCTCTTCGTTGCTGTATTTTTCAAACATATCGACAACTTTAATAACTGGTTTCCAAAGTTCCTCTTGTTCGCATGTATATTTATTTCGGAATAACTCTTTAATTTTTTCAGTAACTTCAGTGTTTTCGTCTTTCTTTCTAAACCTCATTCTGATAGTTCCATCTTTCAGCTTAGTTGTTTTGTTTACGCCTACCTTCGGGCATTTAATACTTTTGTTTATGTCTTGGATAGTCTCATCTATGTTTTGATGTGTATTGGGTTTAATTATTAATGTTGGAACTTTTTCTATATTTGTTTTGGTTGAGTGTTGGTTGCTAACAATACTGGAGTACGACGGTATGTCTGTGTGTTTAGTTTTTTCGTCTAGTATTCCATTTTTTTCTTCAAGCAATTTGTTTTTATCTTTCAGCGCACCATTAAATTCTTAGAGTAGTTTGTTTTGTGTTTTCAAGTGTTCATAATCCGATGTTTCGCGTGACATGGACGATAGAAGTGTCCTTGCTGTTTCAATGGTCAGTTTATCTATATCCTCTTTAGTTGTTTTTGAGGCGATGTCGTTTTCGAAGTATTCACTGCATAGGATAAGTGAACCTGTGAACCAGGTTCCTTTTTTTCTTTCGAAACAACTCCGGCGGAGTGCTGTGCCACACACTACACATACATATGCACTACACTCTTGTTGGCTTTTTTTGTTGCATTTATGAAATATTTTGTCAGGAGGCTCGCGTTCTGCGTCCTCCATAACCGATGCTTCCGATGCTTTCGATGATTATCAGACAGGATCTTTTGGTATTTTTGGATACAACTAATTTCCAATAAAATGCACAAAACATAAATCGTTAATGAGACGCATTTTCAATTTTATGTAAATAAAGAATCTGTTCACAATAAACGTTGTTTTTACTCACCTATCTCCGTTTTTCCAGACTCCCACTTGTTAATGACATTTCACATTGAATTTCAGATTTTTTCTTCAAATAAATAACATCCAATTTCTGTATAATTTGATATTAGCTTTTCTGTTGAATTCTTTATTGCGTCGATTGAATATTTTTCGACATCGACCACAGTATTGCTAAGCGATACTATTTTTCTTAGACAATTCACACTACGTAAAAATTAACAGTAACATAACCTCAATCCGCGGTTTTATGCGTCAGAGTTTTACAGCTCTTGAGTCTTGTCTCATTTTGTGTATGTTGGCCCCCTGCTCAGCAGACGAAAAGGTCGCCGCGGGGCGATTTCACCGACCTAAGAGATTGAATTATTTGGTGCATGCGCATTGACTGTATAGTTTCTAGAGATTGTCCCGGTATATGAAAATGATATGTCGAGTCTCTTCCGTAACAAAATTCTGATGGACTTTGAAAACGGGATGGTCTAGTATCCACGTATCTACTTTTGTGCGATGAAAATTTGAATAGGTTTAAAAATCGTTGAGACAAAAATTGGTTATGCGTCAGAGATTGTAGCTTGAGAATATATTCTCGTAGGTGAAGATTGTTATCATAGACAAGAAGGATCACCATGTTAGAAAAACGCCCGACGAATTTTTTCAACGCACCAAACCCATATACGTCTAACGGTTATGGTAAATATGCCCTGTAGACCCTTTTGGAATGGTCATCGGCTTCAAGTCTCAATTATCCGATACTGCCTTGTGATCACGTTCGCATTGTCCACTCCGTGAATCAAATAACAAGACGCTTTCATAGCTTAGTTTCCACATGATCTTCAGTAAAATTTTTTAGACTTGGAAGCCATGATGCCAATATCAACTGGTCTGACCATAGTTTCTTTTACACTGGGTCCTAATACCCAACTCATTTCTATCAATACCACAAGAAGAGGAAATAACAGCGTTCAATAAGCAGATATAATAGGCTAAATAACACAACTGTGAGTCGTCGAAGATACTGATTGTACGACAATTTCAATATGTGTATGGCCGATGGGAGCTAACGTTCATCCGGTATGTATCTCCAGATTGAAACCACTTTGATCCGAGTTGAATACATTTTGTGGCTTTTATTGTTCGATAAGTGGCTTACTTTATGGAAGAAACTTTCGCATCGCTCATTCAAATTCTGCTCTGGGAGATGCTCGTCTTTGTTGAGTGCTTTGTGATGTTACGGGAAACGATTCGGTGTGCTTTTTAATTGTCCATGACCACATGTGTCCTGCTACAATTATTAGCAAGTCTTCTGTGGTCCTTGCGTGCAATGCATTACGTCGGAGATCCACATCATAAATTATCAATCTCGATTCTATTGCTGCCACGAACATATCAAATGTGTATGCCTTGTTGGTATACAGACAGTTGCAGATAGCTGATAAAAGAATTGGATGACGAAGTGTTGCATTTGGGCTAGAATTACTTATTAATTAATTTTATAAATTTTATGGGATATTTGTTCTGCTGACATCATAGTTTGGTTTTCAGCATTTTTAACAAAGCAGCTATTTCTGTAAAATGAGATATACGCATTGTTCACCATACAGCTGATTGCAACTAGGTTAGACACTATCTTCAGTGCACACAAGACATTCATAAAAAGTACCCAATAATATCCATTACGTGTTTTGCATTTTATGGTTACTCTACCTTCACCTTCTACTGAAATTCTCTTTCAATTCACCATAGAAATGCTTTTTATTTTACTAGAACGAGACTTTGTAAAAACAGATGCTGCTGCAAACATATGCCGTAATGCTCCAGAGTCGATTATCCGCATTGAATATGGATGTTCAAGATTTCCGAAATACCCATTTGAAGTGACGAAAGTGTGAAAGGTACACGACTGTGCAGAGAAACGTACGTCATCATCATCATCATCATTATCATCTTCGTCGTCATCAACCTCGCTCTTCCATTGTACATTCATCTCGGGTCAGTTTGCAGATAGGTGCAATAGACTTTCAGTCCTTTGCGTAGTGGCCAAGTCTGCCAAATCTATGACATTAAGATTTATTTTTTGGCTTGAAACGCGCATGATATTTGCATGTCGAGAAATTTAATGTGAAGCGCGGAAATATAATCGGTGAACGTCACATGACTCCGCATATTCTTCTTGTTTTGCTTCTTTCAGCATGCTTTTCATGGCGAGTTACTATTTCAGTTACAGTTACTATCGTTGTAACTGACTTTAGAAATACCATTTTCATTGTAATCCCGTAAGCCCATAAGCAGAAACATGCCAACTAACTGATCGGATATGGCAACACCGTGAACCTTCAGACGGTTGGCAGCGTTGGATTTTTTTTATCATGTATTTTTCAGCAGAACTACAATCATCTAAGAAGTTGAGACATATGTCCATTTGGGTAGTACGTACAATACAAACCGCGTTGTCATCATAAACTGTTTTTATTTTGTCCCAAATGGCTTTCGCCGTATCTGTTTCACCGAAATGCGCACGAACGTCGAGGCTAATGGACATTATGATTCTAGAACACACTTCGATATTATTTTGTTCACTGCTATCAAGTTCATCTAGAGTGGATGCCTCCTCAATGACTTTCTGAAATCTTTTCATTTGCAAATATACTTCCATAGACATCGCTTAGTCCTGGTAGTTTTCAAAGCCAGTAGGCTCTTCAATAGATTGAGACATAGGTCCGTTATTACAAGATGCCATGTTGAGATATCAAAAAGTTTTTTCAACAGGACACCGTTTTTCGATTTTTCATCTTTCTTGGTCAAACACACACACACACACAAACGCACGCGCCCACGCACCCACGCACACACACACGTACACTGTGCTACAACCAATTCTTATGTGAATTGAATCTTGAATTTCTTAGAGAACAATATATTTTGCTAATCAGTGGCTATAGAAGCTTCCCACCAATTCTGCTATTCTTATTTTACTTTATAATTTTCAGAAAATGATTTCACTCATGTGTGTGAAGCTGGCCCAGCACTTTTTGAAAATTATAATCATGAATATTGTGCTAAGTTGTGCTAAGCGTGTGCTAACTTGTACCGGTGACCCGCCTTTTCTAACTTCCACGGTTTCCAAAAAAATCGCGAAAATCGAAAATCTGATAAGCCCAGCACTTTTAGAAAATCAGCAAAAAAAAAAATTGTGCTAGATTGTGCTCGATTTGTGATAGCTTGTGCCTTATTTGGCTTTGTTTGAAATATGTACATGACAATAAAAAAAAAAAAATGTTCAATGAGTTGGGCTGAGTTATGCTAGACGAGTACACGAACTTTTTCCGCTTATTAAAATCCCTCCGACATATCCTGGCACTAGTAAAAATCAATTTTTCTCCCAGCTGATACTCAAATTTTCGAAATTTTCAAAGTTTTCCGTTTTTTCCAAGTTGTGCTGAGCTTGTGCCAACTTCTGCTGTAGCCCATTTTTCCAAAAACTTGGAGAAGACTCGAATAATTTCGAACACTCGTTTGCAATAGTGGAGAAAATCGAATTCTGATTTTCAACTATAATATAAACACTTTTTACGCATTTCCTAATAAAATTCACTCCTTTCAGGCAAGATTTCTATAATGTCCTTTCTAAAAAGTTGAAAGGCAATATGTATATCAAACGTGTACGTTATTCGGACGGTAGCTTGCCCAAACAACTGAAGTGCCAAATTTGAAATTGATTACGAAAAACAAAAACTTTGTGAGAGATAAATACAAATATTGACCCCCAGTAGATTTCTGGAAACTTGATTACTGAGAGCGTTGACCGGTCGAAAATATTAACTGGTATATTCGAAAAAAAAATTTGCAAAAGCGGCCTCACACCGAAACTCTGTAAACTCATTCCACTTTTTATTTGTTCATTTCAGAGGGGGCTCACCCTGAATACGCTTATAAAAACATCTTTCACAGCACTATAACTTACTACTATAATGAAGGAAATGCTCAAAATTTGTAGCATAAACGGTATTCTGAACGTCGTTTTATCAGGACCCTTACATTCGTAGACGACTCCTTTTTTTGGATGAATGATTACTAGCCCCGGGAGGAGCCGGAAAGTTCCAGTAGAGTTGTAGTATTTGATCGATATATGTTGCGAAAAATGCATTATAATGACCATATTCAAACTAAATCTCCTACCACAATCAATACGACTGTCACAGTTTCTAAGAATTTGTGAGCGAATTTTGGAAAATTTATAAGCTGATGAAACGGTTTGCAGCCCGAATGGTGTTTATGCACTATTTTTGGTTTTTTTTTGTATTTTCTTTTTTTTTGTTCGATTTTTTTTTTTTTTTTTTATAATTGTTTTTTGTATTTATTTTTAGTTTTTTTGAAATTATTGTTATCTTCTTATTTTTAAGTTCTTTTTGTAATGCTTTACTCTTATTTTTATTAATTTTTCAACGTTAATTGTATTTCTATTTGTATTGCACATACTTACCGGTGTAGTAGCATATTTAGAGAAATTATATAATGCTTAGTTATATATTGAGATGATTAAGTGTATAGGTAGAATCCAAAAACTTTTTTTTTCATAACTGTTATTTTATAGAAGTAATACACTCCACCTGCTTGTTCAAAATATTTGAAAATATCACTATGCATGCATATAGCTTCAATATGGATGATCCTAACATTAAAAATTCATATATAAACCATACGTGTAATGCCAGTATTGTTATTTAAGGCGGAGATTAATCATAAATAGACAAATGAAAACTAAAAATATGAATAAGACTAAAAATATAAATCGAGTGTCAAAGAAATAATTGATGAGGTTGATTCTGTCATGAAAACTATAGTTCGACTAGCCCGAGAAAAGGCTTGAATTATAGCTTCTACGTTAGAATCAACTTCGCCAAATATACGATATAGGAGTTGCATCAGGCCGAACTATAAGTAAATTAAAAACAGGTCAATTGGAAATGAATCGGACTTGGATGCAATTTGACGCTTTTTATCGTCAAAGTGAAGCGATTTTGTTCCCTGATATGAATATCCCACATAATGCCCTGATCTTCTGCCGTGTCCTCCATAACGTACGTCTACTACAGCTAAAGTAAAGGACTTCTCTTTTAGGCGTAGAAATTTTGGAAAGTCAGTCAGCTTGCACTTCTGTCTTAGGCCAATCTCGGCAGGATCACATTCCACTACGATTTGTGAACCATATGTCAAAGTTGTTTCTTTTTCCCGATCACAGCACATGAATATATAATTCGGTATACCGTTCATTATTGCGTCGCCGAGCCTGCCTAAGCCATGTTTCACTATTATGTCTACATTTGTAGGCACAATAATGGATCTCCTCACAATTTTTTTACAGAAAACTGGGCAAACTTTTGTTTCTGTATAGCTGGAATCATTACCTAGCATGTATTGGACTACGTTACCACTGCTTAAATAACAATCTACAATCAATACGTTGTTTTCTATGGTCGATTTGAATTGTTGCACTTTTTTCAGCAACAGAGCTCTTTCTGTATAAATTTTAGGAGTGCATCCATCTTCCAGAATATTTTGCAAAAAACCCATAAACTCCGACGTAGACTTGGATGTTTCCATTAGAAATGTATCGTTTACGCATGCCCCAGCCAATATAGATATTATGCTGTCAGTTTTCCTAAACAATTTAAAATTTGGCACTTCAGTTCTTTCAGCTAACGAGCCTCTGAATAACGTGCACGTTTGATACAAATATTGCCTTTTGACTTCTGAGAAAGGACATTATAGAAATCATTCCGGAAAGGAATGAAATTCATCAGGAAATGCGTAAGAAAAGTGTTTATATTAAAGTTGAAAATCAGAATTCGATTTTCTCCACTATTTCAAACGAGTTTTCAAAATTATTCGAGTCTTCTTCAAGTTTTTCGGAAAATGGGCTACAGCACAAGTTGGCACAAGTGTTACCCGCAACCCTCAGCCTGATGCTCACGTGCCATAGCCGGCCCAAAAAGCGCGAACGGACCCGGCACGAGCAAATTTGCACATATTCTTATGTAAAACGCGCACAGCCGTATATACGGCGCAAATGCTCGCGCCGCCGCTCCGCGCAGCCATTCGGCCGGCCAACCTTTCTCCATGGTCCGCGCCGGTCTATAAGCCTAAGGCTGCCGGCCGGGAGAGCATCACAACTCTCTGGCACACTCCGGCAACCACACCGCTGCATCACGCCTTCGGCTCCAGCCAAGAATAAAGAGAAGCAAGCAACGAACCAACAGTCCTTTTCAGGATTCTTTTTCTTTCCTCTCACATCTTCCTCTCCCTACCCACCTTTCTCTCTTCCTGGCTCGCCACTCCTCTCCGACCCAGCTCTCTCTACCCCCGCCACCATCCCCCCCCCCCCCTCCTCGTCACATTGAGCATATAGCACAAGCTCGGCACAACTTGGAAAAAACGGAAAATTTCGAAAATTTGAGTATCAGCTGGGAGAAAAATTAATTTTTACGAGTGCATGGGTGGGTTGAAACTATTTTAGTGAGCGGAAAAAGTTCATGTACTCGTCCAACATAACTCAGCCCAACTCGTTGATTTTTTTTTATTGTAATGTACAGATTTAAAAAAAACCAAATACCGCACAAGTTAGCACAAATTGAGCACAATCTAGCATAATTTTTTTTTTTTTGCTGATTTTCCTAAAGTGCTGGGCTTATCAGATTTTCGATTTTCGCGATTTTTTTTTAAAACCGTTGAAGTCAGGAAAGGCGAGTCAACGGCACAAGTTTGCACACGTTTAGCACAAGTTAGCACAATATTCATAATTATAATTTTCAAAAAGTGTTGGGCCAACCTTACACACATATTTCACTCAACTGTGGCAAGAGAAGCTTGCCACCAATTTTCATTACGTTATTTGAAAAGCAGGTTTTGATAAGATGGTGAAAACACTAATTCGGTCAATGTCGGAGAGAACTGCTCGAATTAAATTATCTTCACATCCGTAGATCCGTGAGATTGAAAGCTGTCGAATCATGTTGGTCAGTATCCGTTGACATTTTGGAGCAGAGCCTCACCTTAAGTCAAAAGGGTTGAAAATAAAAAACTTTGATATCGAGCCACTTGATTTTTATGAATTCGAATGTGTAGATTATAATTTTTTTCGTAGATGTTACCAGAAAGTTATTGTTCAGGAATGTTCTTATGACTCACTTACGATTGATTGATAAAAATCACCGAAACAGTGAGTAATTAAAAATCGTTATAAAGTTGATTATTATTACTAACACCTAATATTATCTGACTCATATGGATTGGGGCGAAACTTGATTTGATTTGTAAAATGTAATAACCAAAGCGTTCATTCGCGAAAAGAGTAAGGTTAGTAAATAACAGAAAAGAGTTGAAATTAAGGCAATGGTGAGTCCTCTTCAATTCACCGGATAGACCAAAGTGCTCAATTTTAAATAGAAAACTCGAGATTTTATACTGGTCACATTTAGGATTTTCCAGCGCTACTGTTGTGCGGAACAGCTAACTCCGGCTTGCGTACACGTTTCGCGCGACTGAACAGACGAAAGACGTGGCTTCTCGTGCTGAAAAGTTCAAGAGCCTGCCGTTGCAACTAAGTTGCTAGTTGATTATCCTATGAGGTCTAAGGGCGACCCTCTGGTACCGACCCACATGGTCAGCATCGCTCTGGAGTGCCACTCAAGTGCTCCAGCGGTGCTCAATCTTGTTGATTATACAATTAGGACATGAACAAAGGATATCTTGATGTAATTTACACACATTCGTCTATACTGCTTACTGCATTACTGCTTATTGAATTACGTACCTTAAGGTGCTTTTAAAGACGCATAAAAACTCCGATGCGGCCCCCTTCCAGCGCGGTAATGCAGAGCAGAGTACCAAGGTACCTCCGCACCTCGCTAGGTGGCGCAGCGCGCACATTCTAACCAGGTTCAATAATAGAAACCTGCATAGAACACGCCCGCTGCATTGCGAAAATTCGTGAATCTTTCACAACAATGCTCATCAGCATCGCAATGTATGCAATCAATTGCATAAAATCATGATCCGAATACGGAAATTATTTATGTACATAAATGTACGTTAATTATGCATTCGACGAATGTTAAGGTCCCGCTGACCTGGCATGTCCTATATATATTTCGTGACGTCAGAAGCGGGGAAATCGCCCGCACAAATCCTGATAAAACGGGGGTATGAATCTGACTGGAAAAATTTTCAAAAGATAGCTTGAATGAAATTGTACGTCTGTATCTCAGTCACTACTATCGCAGATCACTGATAACGTCTAATAAAAATAATGATGAACTCAATAAAATCAAGTCGCGTCAAAGATGGCCGATCGGGCTAGCGACTTGTTGAATATTCACCGTTTGTACGATATCAGAATTTCTTTCACTTTTGCCAGGGAGATACAGACGTACAAAAACACACACGTAATCCGGGAAAACCTATAGCACCAGTCAGTTTGCTGTAAATATGGCACGATTTGTGCGGGCGATTTTCAGGTGACAGGAGCCCGTTCTGATGCACGAGAAGTCTGTAATTTAGTTCAACGTTGAACCTCCAGAAGCGCTGTAGTCGACCGAAGCGGTACCAGATGATAAAACGACATGGTAATACGCACACGTCCTATGTTTCTGCTAAAGCAACAATCTGCAGTGCCGACGAGAGCATAGGCTTTTAGGTGGATACGAAAAATTGTACAACTCACTCAGAATAACCATTAGATTTCGAAAATCGTGCATATTATAAGGCATCGTTGGGAAATGGTAATATCAGTTCACAATCGCGGTAACAATTCGTAATCACACATAGCCCGACTATACGTGAACGGGGCATTCCATGCGAAACCGACCAACCCGTGACCTCGACCAATTTTTATTCTACTGAAAATTTTACACATTTTTGTACCTGCCAAAAGCAGTCTTTCTGAAATATTTTAGATGTTTGTCTCAACCCATCCAAACACCATAAATTTATCAAAATATCGCACAATTTTTTTTTTAAATGCTCATGGCTTTTCCAAAACCCGATATTAAAATAACATACTGTTTCTTTTCTCGTTTTGAGTCGTAGTTCCGCAAAGAAAATTATTCTTTTTTATTTTATTGAAGGGTTTTGGGGCATTCTACATCGAGTACGCACCACTTAAATCTACCTTTTTTCATCGATTTGATAGAAAATCATTAACAAAAACGAAAATACCTATCCTTTAATTCCTGTTCGTCGAAAAGGCAGATATAAATGGCGAATAATTGACATAGAATGCCCCATATACGCTCCGGATATCCTCATCTAATAGTAGCATCAATGTCCGCAAAATTGTTATACTTACAGATTATTGACCAAAAGATTAGATGCGGCAGTAAAATAAATACCGAAATTGCAGGAAACACGCAAGTATAGGCGTGAGGGTTTAGGGTTGAGATAAAAAATTATACTCTTGAACAGACCATTTATTTATTTATAGCAAATTTGGGGGGGGGGGGGGGGGAGCCGGTTGATAATCGTCCGAGCCTGTTTTAAAGATTACCCTGATACATACGCGAAATTGTTTCTGAACCGGATGTGTTTAACAATACTAGAAATACATCCCGCAAAAAATCTATGTCATTGTACATACATACAATTACTGCATACAACGGTTCAAGATTCGTGGCAAATATTTTACAGGGCCGATCCTTGTTAAAATTCTGATGAAGAATTTGCTTGCCAATTTTTTCTGTTTTTAATTCTCAACAAATAAGGATTTCATACTTTATTTGCTTCGTTTCATTTGTCAATTACGCCTAGTTCTGAATGATGCTACCAAAATTTTTTTTTACATTAGACGAACTACCTGAATGTTACTCATTTGGTGGAAATCGTTATAAAACTACATACCGTGACTTCTCGTAGATGGTATACGCTACGGATACGCTAGCGAGTTTTGGGTTGGTTTCTGCATCGTATACGCCCTACGAAAAGTCAGGGTATATGTTACTGTTGTACATCAAATCCGGCACAATCCTATAAGATTTCACAGAAATTTGGAACTCTCGAAGGAATCAACTTCTTCGGATTCCGAGTACTATCCCTCACACCCCACTGTCCCCACTATCCGCGCGGCCGTCACTTCTGCGTTTCCTCGCGTACCGTCCACATTCACTTTTCGCGGCGAACGATGCAAACGCGAGTGTTTTGGTAATTTGCCGTGTCACAAGTTCTAATCACGTGCAAATTTTCACGCGGCCAGTGTGTATACATATATTTGTTACAAACAACAATAATCTTGTGAGTGCAACAATGGATGAGTTACGTCGCACGGCTGAACCGAAAAAAGGTTGAATTTGACGCGCCGACGAACGAATCGTTCGTTGCAATGGTAAGTGTTTTATACTGCAAATTTCTGTTATGCAATTATACATATCATTTACAAGAATCCTGTCAAATCTGCACTTGCTATGCAGGGTGATTCGTAATTCACAGCAAATACTTGACAGGGCGAATCCTTGTCAAAATTGGAGTCGAAAGTTCCTAAGAAATTTTTCGTGAAAACGCCTTTTTTCATTCAAAGAAATGGAAATTTAATTTTTTCGGATTTCTGTATCGATCAACCTTTTAATTTCTTGGGTCATCGTCAGAATTGATATCGAAATTCCCCGGTTAATTTGTAAATAATTTGTACGAAAATTTTTTTTTCACAGCTGTCTCGGGGGGGTCACTGGGAGTGTAAATTCAAAATGGCGACCAAATCATGCTTATGCGTATATTCGAAAAATGGTTTTTTTAGGTTAAAATGGTTTTTCTTGAATAACTCGGCTGGTTTTGATTTTACAGAAAAACCGTCGAAACAAAAGTTGTATTAATTTTGATTCTCTACAAGTTTAGTTCCTACAGTTTTTCTTCCAGGATCAAGATTTTTGGAATTAAACCTGAAAAAAGCGACAAATTCGAAATATTTCCATTATCTCGTTTATTTTCAACTTAATGGCATAAATGAATAGCAACAAACTTGTTGATAATCAAATTCTGAACAACTTTGGTTGTAACCTTTTTTTCCAAAAATCGATATTTTCGGAATTTAACCCGAAAAGGAACGATTCTCCGTCAACTCGGCCACGTTTTTTCGACCATCTCAGATCTGCCCCATAATTGATTAAATCAAAGTACTACTAAAAGGTACTCTGCGTGAATTTTTTCAGATTTTTCAATTCATTATTTGAGAAATTGCCGTTTTTTTCTTCAAATGAATATACACTACCGTTCATAAGTATGGAAACACTCGCCCCAGATTGTTCTCACTGTACCCATGATGCTCATTGTATTTCTACGAAAATGTACACCGTTGAGGAGTGGGGAGGGACTTCCAGCATTTTCATAGTATAGAAAAAAAATGTAGAAAACAAATCGTCTTGTTTACGTTTGCTTCGAAAGAGTGGCGTTCGAAAGATCGTCGTTTTTTTGACATTTGTTTCGATCGTCGTTCTGTTATACATTTTTCAAAATATTGAGTAACCAAATTGTATACGTGTTTCAAATTTTCTTTTCTCTGTTCTCTTCATATATAATCATTTTGATTTTTCGTTAGGAGTGTGCAGAACATAAGAATTGCTGAATGCTTCGTTGCGAATACCACAATTTTATCGGAGCCTAGATTCGAATGCTCGGAGAGTTCAATTATTATAATCGTACGGTAATTTTCTTTTCCGATAATAGGAGAAATTTACACGTGTTGACATATACCCTAAGTACGATGCAAATATGCGAGAAATTTCAAATCTTAAGGAAAATAAATATTACGACTGTTATTATTTCATCATATAAACCATAAAAAGTCAGTTGGGACGAAATTTAGGTTCTTGAGTCAGAAATATCATTCTGACAAAAAATGACCGCGTATTTTCCAAAACAATGAAAGCTTTCTCGAAGTGATATGTGAGCATAAAAAGTCAAAACCTATTTCTACGATTTTTTTTTCCGAAAGCGCCGAGTCATTCAATTTTGTTGCAAAATGGGCGCGCAGTAAACTTGAAGAATCAATATCTCATCTCCGGTTCTATTTGACGTAGAAAAATGATTCACAGCGCATTCGCGAGCAGAGAGGATAAGCTTTCGTAGAAAACTTTGGTTTATCCGGAAACATTGAACATTGTAATTGTTATTAACGAACGAATTGTTTAATGGTACCATTTTTGGCGAGGCTTCTACCATTTTATACATTCTGTAAAAAATCTTTCCGATTACAAATAATCCGTCGGGTTTGACGAGGAATTTCCCATTCATATTCATTCCGAACGACCATACGTTAGATATTTGCTATCGGTAGTAAAATATTGAACACGGTGAAATTTAGAGTGATTCGTAAAAAATGAATATCTTAATTTCAAAAGAATTATCTGAACTTTTCAGATTATTCAAGATGATCAAAATTTTTAATCACATTATTCCATTTCATCAGATTCGACCATTCACTTTTAATATTTTTGTGTATAGTGAGATGGCGCCGACACATGGTTATAAGAGAACAGAAGAGGACCCATGTATTTGTATGTGTCTTTATATGATAAGGAGGGAAGAGCACGAATTCTCTGCCAAAGTATATTTTTATCGACAAGTACTAATCATGTTATGGATTTTGCATTGAAAAAGCGAAACAACCAAATGAACACGCTTGTATTTTACAGGTTAATCCGTCGTAACCGTTGGACGGACGCAATGTCACATGCCGCGAGGATATCTTCATGGAGTGGTGAACTATGTTCGAATTACATTACTTCGCAAAGGATGTTAGAAACTCCCATCAACCGGGAGAAGGAACTGTTTCGCACAATCCGCAGCTTCATAGTTACCTCGAATCTCAGATACTATTTCCTTGCATTTAATATCTCAGAGGGTATAAAAATAATCCTCAACGTCGATGTCAACAATTGTTTCATATATCCATAGTAACATGAATAAAGTGTTACAATATTATATATAATCATTTTTTGAAACCCTTTTCACTAGTAAAATAGCTTCGAACATAAAATTATTTCATTATTGTCAGTAGAGTTGTGTGTAACAAGCGATGTACAATTCCAGAATGATTCCAATACAGTAATACCCCGAAGTTACGCTATGGGTCGTTCCGGCATTGACGGCGTAAGTCGAAAAAAACGTAAGTCGGGGTGCACGTTTTATACAACTGTATAATGTACATATATATATATATATGTATATATATATATATATATGTATAAATACTCACCAGAGATAATCATGTATGTACCTCATAGAAAACCTCTGAAGAAGAATGAGAAATACTCTTTATTTTGCAATTATAAAATGTTCGACTACAGTCGTCTGCCGACACAAAGATTTTTTTTCTCGCGCACAGTCACTATCCGTAGACTGAACGAATAATCGAATACAATGTAATGCACGGACGGAAAATAAACATGACCATTCAAGTTTGCCGACAAGGAGAGACGGAGTTGGCGAGGGGGGGGGGGGGGGGGCGACCGATGGCGTAACTTCATAAAACGAGACCACAACGATTCGTACCCGTTTTCTTTCAATCGTATTTTTCGAACATATTTCCAAATATTTACAAATGGTGAATGGTGATATTTATGAAATCATTTTGAAAATACTTCGTGCTGTGTAAAATTAATATTGCGCGATATGTTCTAATGTATATGGGACATTCTTTTACAACCAAACACCTTTGTGACCGACGCATTTTTGATTCAGCTGAAACTTTTCTTGACGAGTTCTATACCGAAAAAATAGGGATACGTATTCGAGG
Organism: Neodiprion fabricii; assembly: GCF_021155785.1. Taxonomy (NCBI): domain Eukaryota; kingdom Metazoa; phylum Arthropoda; class Insecta; order Hymenoptera; family Diprionidae; genus Neodiprion; species Neodiprion fabricii. The sequence continues at coordinate 13,957,256 of NC_060241.1, read as the reverse complement.
ATTTTTTATTTCACATATTTCGTAAAATTGAGGGGATCGAAAATTTCATAATTTGGTGTTTTTTGGCTTGGAAGACTCACTTTCAAAAATTCATAACGCCGATTTTATTTGAGCTGGAAAGTTCGTTTTTTTCATCTCAAAGCTAATGAAATGAATTTTATTACAACAATTCTTTCATTAACGATTATTCCGAAATTTATACTGTTATAAACAATTAATATGTTTTAACCGATCTTTAACAATTGCCCCAACCTCGTAGCGAGTTCTTAGCACAACCATCGTATTCTACGTCAAATTTTTCATCCATAACGTATTTTGAATTGATGGAGAATACGATGGTCGTGCTGAGAACTCGCTACGAGGTGAAGGCTATTGCTAAAAATCGATTTAAACATATTAATTATTTATAACAATATAAATTTCGGAATAATCGTAAATGAAACAATTGTTGCATTAAAATTTATTTTATTAGCTTTGGGTTGAAAAAACGAACTTTTCAGCTCAAACAGAGCCGGCGTTATGAATTTTTGAAAATGAGTTCTCCGTGCCAGAAAACACCAAATTATCAAATTTTCGATCCCCTCTATGTTACGAAATATGTAAAATAAAAAAATCCTCGAATACGTATCCCTATTTTTTCGATATAGAACCCGTGAAACAATTTTAAGCTACATCAAAATTGTGTCGGTCGATTTTTATCTAAATCTTTCCGATTCGTCAAAGAATGTCCCATATTCAAGGGTGTTTCACGGAACAATAAATTGAATTTGCCATATTCACCGTAAAACTATCAAAATAATCAGTTCGGTCGGGATGCAATCGCTACACACATGACGTCATCATTTGCATGCAAAATTCGGGTCAATTCTGGTGGTATGGTTACCGACTCAGATTCAGGCCTTTTACCGACCGCGTTTTGTCTAATATTGTGTTGCGCTACTCCCCGGTGGAGAGTACCACCTTCGAATGGTTTGGAACCGAGGAAACTTATGCAGAGGGCGCTTCGATCGATTACAACTTTTGAATCTAGGTCAGCGGCACCTTAACTTGTCGAGAAACCTAACTTTTATTTCAATAATAAAATATCAACTTTCTTGTAGGAGAAACGCTCCCCACACAATTGACGAAACTTTCGTCTCTCACTCTTGGATAGAGCGGTGATTAGTGGTGAAATACTTATTTCACACTCAATTACTTATGACAAGGCATAGAATCTATAAATCAATACAGAAATTGAAATCTAGTATGGATTTCCCATAAAAATTTCAAGATTTTCAACACATTACCGATTTCCACGTGATTTTCAATACTTAAATACAACTCGAACTCCAGTGATGTCCAGTGATTTAAAAGTAAGTTCTCAAGTGAATAGTCCCTCGCTGCTGATCTTCGATCCTGCATTTGGATCGTTCATGTTTGAGAAACTAGCTGTCCATGCACATGCCACTCGAATTCTGCTTCAAACAAGGCTTTCAGTGTCTGAAATATAGAAAGAATGTGTTAATATTTGGGATAGATAGGAAAATGGATTACCTAAAACAGAGTACTATACATTTCATACATGCTTTCACTCAAATTTATGTCTCGAAGAATATATTCAACTATAAGTAGTGTTCAAGTGATTATCTGTGGAACTTATAGCTTGCATTGTGTAGCTCAAAGACATTCAACCTCTGATGATAACCGAATGAACAGAAACCGATCCAGCAATGACCTGCGACTAGCTGGCACGGAATACAATACGATAAACTTTTGGGGGTAGCAAAGCTCAAAAAGAAAATACCAAGGCCAGCAAATGCTTGTACAGGAACTTGTTTGTTGTACAGAATAGCGAACATATTCTGCATCATGTGCCACGCAGCTGACGGATTGTTTTTGAATTGCGTTGTTCAATGAGAGCTCAGTTGCCTGTATATCCCACCTTTGCATTTTGCCAGTATCAGTTGATTTCCGTAGATGCCAAATCCACGCTTCGTTGGTGAACCCAAATGAGAGAGGCAATAGTATAGTCACTTCCTCCTCGACCCCCGAGTTTTGAACATCTCGGACATTTGGGAACGTCACTATAAATATCCTGATGACGGCAGGCTGAGCCCGCCGAAATGTCGCTGAATAAAAATATATACATGCAACCACGCATGGTCAAATTCTCTGACCCTCTCCGACGAATCCTTCCACATATATGAGAAAATTCAAGGGTCACGAAATCTTCACATTATGTATGTAGTGTAAAATGTGGATGCTCATCGGTGTTGATAAATAAATAATTTCTGTAGAATCTTCTGGGTATAAAGAAATGTATAGAAGACACAATTAATGAAGCAGACTGGAATTGACGTGCATTGTGCCGTTAGACGACATTTTCTAGAACCCCACGTAAAATAATGAAAATTTTAATGAATCACACAAATGTATGAAAAAGAATCCACAATTTTTCAAACAAATTTCATAAATTCAGACGAACATGATGTACTCACTCAACCAACATGATATGACTTACCTACTAGCAAACTCCACATGTTTCAGCTTCAGTGGAATCTTAGTTTATATTTAAAGACTTTGTCACCATACCACATCAATTTTTAGTACACTGTTTGAGCTTGCCTGTCGTATATCTTGGGTCTTAAGTTCACGTTTGTAGGAAATCATTTCAGTTTCACATTCACAAAAGTATCAAGATCTATAAATCAATAATTCTAACCCACTACGGGAACCACCCTGTTTACAAGTGGTTGATATATCAAGCAATCACAGCTCGGCGGAAAGTTCAGCAATCATTGTTTGAATAGAAATAATAATGATTGATTGCGAAAGCGGTTACAAAAAAAAAGATTACGAAATAACACTAAATTCTGCCACTGTTAAATGAAAGTCCGCCACTTATCCAAAGCGTTGATTCCACTTTCCACTTTGTTGCATGTTCCGGCACGTTTGATTATTATTATTTGAGTTCAGGTTGAAGTGAGCTGCAATCACGGTCGTAAATAATCCTAATGAACCGAATAGAAATAGTAGCGAGGTCAACTTATATATCCCTACTTCGTAAAAACTTCTAGTTACATAATTTTCCAATGATTATATTACCCGCGTTGCACTGATAATAGAGTCTGACAGTTGATCGCACCACGCGGCACGTGTTTCCACAGCCCTTACGCCTTCTGTCACGACGACGTTCTCGTTGAAAGCGCTGGAAATATTGTACCGCGTAGCGTATTACCGCGTTCTGTAACTAAGTAGTTAGAGTCTCAGTGATTGAACATATACGTAGCCAACAGTAGCTTTCACCCATACCTGCGAAAATCCATAAACAGTGGCATAGGTCTTGGGCTTGAAAATTTCGATTTCAAGTTTTTTTTCATATCTAGTTAAGCACATTGAAATGAATGAACTGCGAAAATTTCAGAGCTTTTGCTACAGAAGTAACAGAGAAACACCCATTCTTGCGTTTTTCCAATTTTATTAGTTTTTTAAAACTTCCATCTGACTGAATAATGAAATAAATACATCGACAATACTATTATTCATCGAAAACTTTCTGAATATTTCGAAAAGAATTATTTCCAAAGTTTTTAATTCGTATTTACACTATGAATTATGAGTCAAGCTAAAAAGTGATAAATAACAGAATTCCGAAATATTGTTTTGATTTTTTTTCTCCAAAGCAGAGACAATTTCACATAAAACCACGCGTAAAAAAATGCCAACACTGTGGGTTTGACAACAACAAAAAAAGAAGTCATATAGTCACAGTCAGTTTATTGAAAGTTCACGCTCACGCTATTTTACATTTTTATTTTCAATCGTTAAACCCACAGTTACTTGTAATAGTGTATGTGTATGTACACTTATCCTACGCATGCAATTCACAACTATATATGTATACTAAAAATAAAAGAGTTAATTTGAAAATTTAAAATGAACAACGACAATCGCGAAACACACGAAAAATACTCGCGGAACACACTACACAAGACAATCAACGCAGCAGAGTTGGCGAACTGATGCCGCTGGAACTTCTGACGATAAGTTGCAGTGCTGTAACAGTCGTGAAACTGAACATGACAGCAGTCGACCCAATTGGCTTCTCATGACGTGTAATAAATATATTCAGTTCAGGATATAAAAATTAAAAATTTACTGACGTAAAAAGACGATCGCAATAAAATATGATTAGGTATAACATTTCATATTTGACCAAACATCGATGGTGAGGTGTGGTAGCAGTCGCGACAATATTGGGTGTGTAAACAGGATGATTTTAAACCGCACCAGGCCTAGTATCTCCGAAACTAAGCAAAATATGGGAACACACCTTGAAAAAAACCTTTTGGATGTCGAGAGGGAAAGAATACGGTGCAGTTATATTTTCGTGTGAGTAAACAAGCGGCTTAAGGCTGACCATGAGCCAGCCCTCGAACTTCCCGTTTTCACACTGCAAATTCAAGGTTCATGGAACAAATAAATATTAATATCCAATTCCAATTTTCAACTACGAATTCAGAGTCGTGATTGACGATTCAAAAGCACTTGCATATCATATTACATGAAAAATATTACGATTTTTTTTATTTTGAACCACTAATAATGGATCGATCATCATAAACTTTGGAAATCTGACCTTGGATCGGTTACTGGTGACCGGAAAAATCTCCACTTACCAATTTCTACCAAAATCCGAATATTTTAAGATTTGGTTTTACCATGTGAGTTCGCCAATTTGAATTTTTCAAATCTTACCCCAGATTCGTAATCAGTCACCCCAAAATCCTCATGGTACCAATTTTCATTCAAATTCGTGAATCCATTCTCAAGATGTAATTTTTTTTTTTCTCAAGATATTTGTTATTTAAATAATTCAAGAATTACTAACCGATCAAAGCCAAAATCTAATCAGCTCTAAGTTTCAAAAAGCCGCGTCGATTGAGACCAAAATCATTGAAATACAGTCGCTTGTTCTTGAGATATCGTCGGACAAAAAAATTTATCACATACGTACGTACATACTAGGACACACTAGGGTGGTCGTTAAATGGCTTTTTTGGAATTTTAATGTTGGATGGTTGTAGATAGGCTCCAAATCTAGAAAAACGTTTCTCTTATTTTTTCAGATATTTGTTTTGACTCTCTATCACGCCTGCATTCTCCTGATTATCTTTTTAATTACAAAAATCGGGAATTTTACGATTCCCGGGATCTCGCTTGTTTACAGTGGTTTCGGATAGGAAATACCTTCAGGATTACGGAAAAAAAAAATTACAAAAATCCCACCTGTTCACAACGTTATTAAAAATCAATTTTAATACGAAAAAAGTTGGGTACATTTGAGTTTTTTATTATGGAATACCAAGGCGTGCCTATTATTAAGATTTCTTGTTAACGTGATTCACTCACTAAACGCTTAAGTGCCTTGAGTGTCCCTATGATCGTATTTTATCTTTTATTTAAGGATGTATGTTGGACACTTTCCAGATGAAAATTGTATTTGAACAGAATTTATGTATTTCATGATTCAATAAAAATATGAAAAAATTCAACCACAATTGGCATACTATGATTGACAATAATCAATATTCACAGTATCCCAAAGTTATTAGAAAAATGTTTAAAACAATAATTATTCATTAATCATAAGAAAATTCTCAAAAAATTCGGAAGCATTCGAAATAATTGAAAAGATAATCAGGAGAATGCAGGCGTGATAGAGAGTCAAAACAAATATCTGAAAAAATAAGAGAAACTTTTTTCTAGATTTGGAGCCTATCTACAACCATCCAACATTAAAATTCCAAAAAAGCCATTTAACGACCACCCTAGTGTGTCCTAGTATGTACGTACGTATGTGATAAATTTTTTTGTCCGACGATATCTCAAGAACAAGCGACTGTATTTCAATGATTTTGGTCTCAATCGACGCGGCTTTTTGAAACTTGGAGCTGATTAGATTTTGGCTATGATCGGTTTAGTACTTTTTGAATTATTTGAATAACAAATATCTTGAGAAAAAAAAATTTACATCTTGAGAATGGATTCACGAATTTGAATAAAAATTGGTACCATGAGGATTTTGGGGTGACTGATCACGAATCTGGGGTCAGGTTTGAAAAATTCAAATTGGCGAACTCACATGGTGAAACCAAATCTTAAAATATTCGGATTTTGGTAGAAATTGGTAAGTGGAGATTTTTCCGGTCACCAGTAACCGATCCAAGGTCAGATTTCCAAAGTTTATGATGGTCGATCCATTATTAGTGGTTCAAAATAAAAAAAATCGTAATATTTTTTATGTAATATGATATGCAAGTGCTTTTGAATCGTCAATCACGACTCTGAATTCGTAGTTGGAAATTGGAATTGGATATTGATATTTATTTGTTCCATGAACCTTGAATTTGCAGTGTGAAAACGAAAAATTCGAGGGCTGGCTTACGGTCAGCCTTAAGCCGCTTGTTTACTCACACGAACGATGCAATACAGTATCGATGTATGTGATTTAAGTATCAATTACTCAAAATTTATGAAACTTAAAAATTTTTGAATAAGACTATGAATTATCAAAATATCTCTTCTGATATTAAGACCACACGCAGAAATTTACTAAATCGATTGATTTTTACCAATTCAATCGAGCCGTGTCCAATTACTTTGTTGAAATCGATTAATCGATACATCGATTATTCTCAGATAACTGGCCATCGCTAGCATTGATCACAACAATTTCAACGTTACTTGCCACTCCAGACCCGCATTGAATCGACGAGGAAATAACTAGGAATTTGAATGACACCATATTTTTTTGTTGAATTGAATGAATTTATTCATGTAATTCGACTTTATTTTCCTATTCCAAATAATAATAATTTTTTTTATCTCAAATTCAGATAGATTTATTAAATTCAAATTGCTTCATTTAAATTCAGGTATTTGGGAATTTTCTTCTTCTCAATTTAAAATTACTTTTTTATTTGAATTTAATTATTTTTCTCTTTAAACATAAAATTTTGGCACGAATCTAAAGTAATTCAAAGTCACTTGACTCATTACAACTTTTTCTAATTCAGTTATATCTCAAATAATTCTCATGATTTCAGTTACCATTTTTAGTGATTCAGTGAATTCTCATTTATTCAGTTTTTTTGTATTAAATCAGGTTAATCGAAATTGATTTACAAACCTGTTGACATGTCAATTCAGCGCGTTATTTTTCCCTCGCATTATTGAAAAATCGGATGTCAATGATGAATTTAAAACTAGTGGAAAAATTATGTTGCAAAGACACAAAAAATGTTCGAAAAGTATAATTCTGAGGATCTCAAGCCAGATTGATTGAATGAGTAATTACGAACCCTAACGGCATATTAATCATCTAAAGTCTCTAATTTTATGCATACATCGATAATTGGAACTGTTTTATGACATTAAATCTCACATCCGCTGATTTATTAGGAGATTTATTTTTATTTTTACTCGTAGATGTGTCTTTCGTAGTATTGCGTAGCTGGGGATTCGCTTATGTTTACACACACGAGTGTGCGTCCGTGGATGTGCGGCCGGCAGCGTGTGCTGCGGCAACAATACCGAGGTCAGCGCCCGAGAAGGGGTACAACAGGGAGAGAAGGGAGGTGCCGATATTTAATTCGTAAACGAATAATAAAAATTCATCCGGACGAACAAAATAGCAATTTCCGTGGCGGCAAATACAGATGAAATAAAATCCCGATGGTGTTTAAATTGGCAAAAAATTTATCCAAATAATCAGGACCAGATAGAGTGCCGTGAGTAGTGCCTCCGTAGAGATGTAAGAATCATAACATTACAATGATGTTGGCGGCGACACATAGGTCGGCCCTCCTGTAGGTGGAAACGTCCGCTGAATAGAGATGAGACAAAGATTAGACAGCCGTTCCTGTCTCTCTTTGAGGGGCTATTAAAGCACCGGTGTACACCTCGAAAACGCGGAGAACCACAACTCCTACACCGCTGAAGCGATCGCAACGAAACTTCGGAAACTGATAGCTTGTTCTGGCAGAAAGAAGAGAGATTTACTGTTTTTTCGAAATTTTGAAAAAAAAATTACAGATCGGCTACCACTCACACAAATTCAGAAAATTTTCACAGTTGCACTGTATGGATCAAACTATCCGGTATGATGTCACTCGGCGCTGACGTAACACATATTTTGAACCCAGACCCGTAGGATTTGATGGTGAAATGACAAAATGGCAGCTGATCTGATTTGCAATTATGAAAAACACTGACATCTCATTTTAGCGACATTTTTACCAACCTTACACGCCGGAATCATGCTTTTACATCCTCCAGCGCAGATACAGAGTGGCGGCGCTGGTGATATCTTTCGCTATTGGCGGGTATTGCTCGTGCTACCACAAACAAATCACGTCGCAACTCTGTGAACTACACCAGCGACTAAAAATTTTCGAGCGATGATTTTTGCTGTGTCGCGTTCTGTAGCTCATACCGATATTCTGTCGTCTTTTAAAACTTGGTGAAGACCCGAACTAAACGAGAATCGTAATTGATATAAAAAGAAGTCATTTGCCTTGCGTTGCTCTTGTTCATTCCATAAAAATAAAAAAAGGAATGATACGAATAATTACTTGCAGGTCTCAAGACGGCATAACCTCGCTACACTGACAACCTGAAAAGTAGTGTATATGAGCCGGTTCTAACCGCAAAGATGGAGGCGTACCGGCAGCTTATCCCGAGTCCTACCTTACAGGCAGTCGGTATGTTACCACCACGATGTTAAGCCTTACCCACGATATTGTTACTGGCTGAAGCGTTAACATAGATGGCGTTACTGCTATTTTTGCCCGATTTAACCGACAGACAGTTTGACAATGAATATTTGCTTGGTCAGATGAGTAGCCATTTTGATTTTTGCTTAGTCAGATGAGCAGCTATTCTGATTATTTGCTCAGTCGGATGAGTAGCCGATTTGATTTGTTTATCGTCAGACAGTTTGATAATGGGATTTTTTGCTTAGCCGGATGAGCTCCCATTTTAATTTTTCATCGTCGGATAAGCAAACATTCCAAATTTTTTTCGACTGTTAGATGGTAAACATTCACCGACAGAATTGTTATCCCCAATCTTACCGACAGTTGGTGTTACCGGGTGTTACCGCAGGTTGTCGTATGTGGCGCCCCCTCCATCACATCATTGATCAATCGATATTTCATCGATCGACTCTGCGTGATGTTTTCAATGCTCGCCGCAAGATGGCAACTTTTTTATTCAGTTACCGTATGGTTGGGGGTGAACGTTTCAAAAAATAACGGTCGGATGCTTTGAATATTTGTTTATTTTATTTATTAACAATTACATTCTGTTTTCAGCTTATAAATAATGATGGAAAGAGATCATTATATTTCAATCTGAGCAAATGACCTTCCACATATTTTCATTATTCGCACAATAATAATAATAATAATTAAACATCCCATCTCAAAATTGACTTATACCAATTTTTTGACAGTATTACTGATCGGATTATACTCAACAATGTGGTCATGCAGGATCGTACAGTAGGCAGAAGTGTGTGGTGAGAACGCAATGATAAAGTCAAATTCCAATCGAATGTCCACAGGTCCAGTTTTCAATGTTTCGTTCTGCTAGGAGCAATCGATGGTGACAAGGGGAGCTCGATTCATAAATTCACGATTCGATAGCAAAGGTTCAGCTTCTTTGTTGTAGTAGGTCATTTGAAACCAAACATACATAGCATAGAGAATGGCGTATTGATTATTGTATATATCAAAATTCATATTTCCGTAGGGATAGCACTGTAAGTTAAGAAAGAGTTTTACATCTCTGATCCGACGATGATCAAAGACGCTGGCATTTCTTAGCGGCTCGTTTCCCCTTGCAGTTTGAAATCCTAGAACGTCATATCTCGGCTTCTCAAGCTGCGTCGATGTCTTGACTGACCATGTATGCCGCGTTATTGATGGGAGCATCGGATACACGTACGTTTCCCAAGAACGAAAACCCATGGATATGGCCGGATCCTTGGCGATGTAGTTGAGTAGCTGGATTTTCGGTTTATCTGCCAGTTTGATGTAGGGCAACAACCACTCGATTCTATTTAGGGTGATTTTGAAGTTTTCCTTGTTCGAGGCCTGAATCACGGCATTGAAATCAGTGTTGGAACGTGTGAGGATTAACTCATGTTCAGCATTAACAACAACTCGACAATAATCCTCGGCGAAGCCTAGCACATAATTTACCGGTAAAACAACATCGAAATTTCCAGTGGCATCGGTTAGTTCGTTATCCCCACTCAATCACCCGGTATTCTCCAGACTATATTGCTGGCCTGGACTCAAGGAAACGTAACCCTTCATAGTGCTGGTGATGCCAACATTTTTATTCCGGTCAATCTCTACACCGTTCAACTTATAGCGAACTTCCTCAAACAAATGACAAACGACCATATTGATCAATTTCGTAACCGTCACCGCAGCCACACCATTATCCTTTGTGATTTTTCCATGGATGTGTAGAGAGCTTTTCCTGGACAGTAGACACGAGTCTTGATGTTGAACAACAATATGGATTTCATCGTTGTTCTGGAAGGTGGATGATGCAAACGGCTAGCATAAATCTCAGTGTGCGCAATCGATTCATCGAATACCACGGGTTTCTGTATTCTTATTATTTCTTTTATGGTAACACACACAGGATGCAGCCAACACGAATTCTTATTTTCCGGAATTTCCACGTAATCGAAAACCCAAGCTCCGGAGAAACCGAACAAGCAGAGGTGTCAGTATCGTAGGCGGTGTAAACGTTGTCAGACGTGTCGGGCGACTGATGATTTTTGACTATGACGTATGACTTTTACAACTTTTGCCCAACTTTCTGGTCTTAAACACGATTGCCATTATTTGAGTGTTTTCCCGTTTCGCCGCGAAAATTAATCAGCTCGTCGTCTTGATCGACTATTCTCAGCTGTAAATGATGTATCGACTGTACGGCGATTGGCAGGTAAATGACGCTGGCAGGCACTTCGACAATCTTATATCCCGATGGAACAGTTGGGAAAAATTCGTGAATCGTATGAGCTCGACGCTCGCTTATGTACGCCCCTGTGGTTATGCTACACTGAACGCGTGAAGTATTAACCTTCAGTATGGCTACGGGTAATTCAGATTTATGAGTAACATTTCGTGCTAGCTCAACCGCCTTAAATCCCAATAATAGGCCGATGGAATCTTTGGGCTTGAAGTCCAACACATGATTGCACGTGACTTCACTGTTCAGCTTGTTGTCGTTAGCTTTCAGACTAAGGGTGATGTCGGAGGGTAGCTCCTTACGCAGAAAATTTTCAATATCCTTGATTTCATAGCTTTCCGTGGGTATCGTGATGCTCTCTCTGCTGTTGTCCGCTCGTTTCAGGGGAAATTTATTAGACGTCTCATGAATATTGGGTATTGAGTTGAATGTCAGAAAATCGACGAGTACGAGAACATAGTTCTTCTCTGGTGATAACTCGATTGGGGAGAAATATTGAGCCTCCAGCACGGAAGATGCGCCTGACAGTGTTAACGTCAACGATTCCTACATGACTAATGCTTGCTCATGTAACACTTGTCTTTTCTAGTTGTTCGCTGAGAAATTTGAGACACAAGTGGCCGCAAATCACAGTATCATATTCCTGATTTCTCTTATGATTGTATTCAATGCTACCAACACCGAGATACCTCATCAAGTCTTTAGGCGGTTTCAAACCACTGGAACCATCGAAATACACAATATGGTCACTATTTTTCTTGTATGCAACCCAATGCATCCCTGGACCGTTTTTATCGTCAAGATTATTAATTGCGGATTCTCGCATCTTCGGTCCTGATTCCGGCAGATCATTCCGCATGAAAACTCCACGAAAATGTGAAATTTTTATACTCTCAGCATAGTTGCGTAAATCAATGTTGGTAAGAGCTCGATGTGGTAGCTTGATTATTTTTTTTCCGGACGTAAGTACAGACCCATTCCGTTGTAATAGGGTCGCAGGTATAATCCCTTGCCCGAATCAATCGCCACCATTGTTGTATTGTGCCATTTGGTCTCGTTTAACCGATGTTTGTTGACACTAGCTTCGTTGACAGCTTTAGCTCCACCCGCAGCACCACCCGAAAAAGCCCCAGTAGCGCTGAGACCGGCCAGAATTGGAATAAGAAACGGCAGGATGCCGCCAATTTTATCAGGCACAGGTATAACGCGAGGCATACGAACATTCTTTCCAATCCCACGCGCAGCCGCACGAGCACCCGCCAACGCCGACTCGACGGCTTTATAACCCAGTCGCATGGCGACCTTTGCTGCTGTGATGATGGATTTGAGATTCACTGTTCTCTTCCGCTGTTTACTCTTCCCGCCAGTTCTAGATTTCTTCTTCGCAGCCGCTCCAAGTTTCGACCGCTTCGCAGCTAAGCCAATTCCGAGTTTAGATTTAGCTTTCATGGTGTTGGTGACTCCCCAGGCGACAGCCTTCTTACCCACACTACCGTCCTTGGCCAAGACGCGATTCTACGCCTTCTCAGCGAGAGCTTTGTCAGCAAGATTTCTCGCTGTGATATCGCGATTCTTTGCATATGCAATGTCGTGGTCTTCACATGCAGCATCCAAAGGATTGATCCCCAAATCTCCACGAGCCAACCTCTTGGCCAATTTCGTTCCAGGTCCGCAGTACTGATACCCTGGCACATGCAATTCAACTGGGAGATGATTGATGATTTTATTTAACAAACCACCACCGCGTTTCTTCCGTTCGCACGTCCTAATAGTCGAGCAACAACTAACGTGACTTCTATAGAAGGAAGAATTTATATACCTTCATCTTAGTTCTCGTTGTCACGCTAACGAAGCTTTATGAGAGTTCAAGATCAACCCGATAAGCTACCTATCGCCAACTTTGATAAAATGGTTCGACGTGGTAAGAAGAAGATAGAAAAACTACATGGAAAATTACTACCAAATACTGTGAGATCAATTTTTTGCTGGCCATCCTATTATGTTAAAACTAACGCTCTTCTCCAACTCATCACCCACGGTAATGGATTGCGATTCAAAAATTTCTACGTTCATTCGAAATCTCTCATCCAGCCGAAGTATCAATTTTTGCAAAAGTTACTGGAACCCGTGCAGGGAGTGGGTTATTTCCCGTTTCGCGAGAACGATGAGGTTGTAAAACTGGAAGATGCTCGCCCTAACTCTGTTATGATTTTCGACGATTTGGCCTGTGAAAAACAAGATAATATCAGAGCATACTTCAGCATGGGCGGGCATCGCGATATCGATAGCTTTTATCTAAGTCAAACGTATGCGCGCATTCCAAAACACCTAGTGCGTGACAATGCAAACTTATTGGTGCTATTTCGGCAGGATGATATGAATCTGAAACATATCCACAACGATCATGTGAACACAAACATGACGTATCAGCAATTTAAAGACTTGTGCTCGGCATGGTGGAATGATGACAATTACAGTTTTACCGTAATTGACAAGGATAGCGAAATCAATGGGGGGCGATATAGGAAGGGGTTCGACTGCTTTATAAGCATAAACTAACATAAACTTGCACAGTTTCATCGCATCAATCGGGTCGGCAACATGGAGAGTGCCAAGATTCGTAAACATAGCGATACATTGAGTGAAATATCGAAAGCATCCGATGTCATACGGCGGAAGCATAAGATGCTCAAGTTGGACAAGGACACGACCGAACAGGTTATGGGAGAGGTATTCAAGCCTTTAGTAACACCGTTGCAAGGACAGGTTGATATCTCAAGACAGCAGCAGTATCATATTAAACATGAAATTGAAACGGAACTACCGGATGTGACAATGAAAAAAGAGGAAGAAAAAGATGACGTGAGTACCGGGGCTGATGATGATGATGAGGAGGATAAGGATATGGATGAGGAGAATTTCATGGATGCGAATGACGAAACACTAAAGTTTATTGAAATTTCTACTACAAGTACGCCGTTGAAGAAAACAACGGATTCCACGGCGCAATATTTGAAAATGTTCAGCACAAGCAAAAAGAGGGATTTGGATACCACATACGGTGTTCGAAAGTTGACAAACGGTATAATGATTGGCGATACACCGATCTATTTCATTGATAATCTGTTCAATGCGGGAGATAAAAGTTATGAGAGAACACCTGGCTTACTTGATTGATTGTTCGAAAAATTACCCGATGCATCGATTGTAAATGACGCAGACAAGAATAATAACATAAAAATTGTAACGACGACAAATGCGCATCGAAAACGTTACCAAGCCGATGGAAGCCTTCGAAATGATTTCAAAAGTGCAAAGTATAGAAATTTTATCGCACAACACGTCGGCTCGCCGAAAAATCAGGTAACGGCTTATCTGACTATAAGATTGCGCGAAAGGAGGGGCAAGATGTTGACTACGTCTACTGGGATGATCAGAATGAAATTGTAGATCGCCTCCGGCTGCTTATTGCGTTACAGGCTGCAGGCAATACCAACCATTCCAACGAAATAGTCTCCATTATTATAGAGTTGCGCGAGACCGGAATCGTTTGTTAGCGGCGTGTAAACATGAAATCATCATTTGTTCAGTGACCGTCCAGTGATTAGCATAGACATATTAGGACGACACTCTGAGCGTGGTGGTGGTGGTGAAAAATTCATTCGAGGGCCTCCGGGTGTTGCATTCAAAAACCACCAACGACAATCAATACGATATAGACAGCAAACGATTGTGTAATATCGCTGATTCGCAGATGGAAAACGATGCCGTTTCCCTAAAAGTCGTCAATACCGCTTGAGGATCTATAGCTGTGGATATTGTGAATACTTTTTACTCAAATTTCAAGAGTTTTGCGCATAATCACAACGAGGAGTTGAAACAGGTACGCATAAATAACAAAATCGCAGGAAACGCTATAAGTCGCATCAAACATATTGTGGAGCAAGCAACACCGACGCTGGGACAGACCAGCAGGGAATTAGTATTGATTGAGGAACCAGAGTGGTTGGACGACAATTCGAGAAATTGGAGAGTTGGGAACAATGAAGACTGTAATACCTGCCGAACTTCTTAGACAGGCTCGACGCAACTATCCGCGCCGATTCGTAGAAGTACGCGGACTGGATGAGACCTGACAAGCTGATCTCGTCGATATGACCGCATACAGCTCGTGCAACAAGGGATACAAATACCTACTAACAATCATCGATATATTTTCCAAGTACGCGTGGGCGGTGCCGATAAGGTCCAAGAGTGTGAAAGATGTTACTGCTGCCATGAAATCTGTACTGATCCAGAGCCGTATACCTGCACATCTACACGTTGATCAAGGCAAAGAATTTTACAACAGCGAATTCGAAGCCCCCGTAAAGCATCACAATATCAACACGTATTCGACATTCAGCAACTTGAAGGCGTTGATATGCGAACGTTCTAATCGAACATTGAAAAATAAAATGTGGGGGCAGTTTACTCTCCAAGGATCGTACGAGTGGATTATTATTTTGGATGATTCAATGAAGTGCTACAACAACACCAAACATCGCACGATTCGGATGAAACTGGTGGATGTGAGCACGGAGAATGAAAAACAGCTGTATCGTAGCGTGTACAGGCCTCGGAAAATCAAATAAATTGATCGGGCGCGGATCATCCAGTGTAGGTGATCGAGTTCGAATCAGCAAGTACAAGAATGTATTCGAAAAAGGCCATACACCCAATTGGACGACTAAAATATTCACCCTGATTGAGGCGAAAAATACCAATCCACTCACCTACAAACTTACCGATTATCAAGATCATCACATTGAAGGAGGCTTCTACGAGGAAGAGCTGAGCATAGTCAAATACCCTGACGGCTACCTAGTGGAGAAAGTATTACGCAAACGTGGGAATCTGTTCTATGTGAAGTAGTTGGGTTTTCATAGTTTGCACAATATTCGAATAAATAAAACAGACATACAGTATAATTTGTATGTATTTGCAAAATTACAATAAAAGATTTTTAATATACAAATATTTCCACATTTTACCTCCTATGTACGCATATGTGCCATACTCTGTACTATGAAAATAATAGTAATAATAATAATGATGATGATAACAATAATAATAATAATGATAATCTGCATTTTTCCATACGATTATTACACATTTTATTTTTTGGAAAACTTTTTTACGTGTTAATCAAATAGGAAAAAAGTTTTCCCTAAACTTTTTTTCATTTTCTGAAAACTTTTCTCGAGGTGAACAAATATATATGAATAATTTCTCGATATATTAACAATAATAAGTAAATAAATAAACAATTGCCAAGTATATGAATTCACATTTTCAAATCCATTAAATATCGTATTGATGGTGATACGTTTCCGCCTGATGGCGGATCATCCGAGATGTCAAACATCAAATATTTACATCAATTTCACGTCTACAGTTCTATACTATAGCTATTGGGGGGCTGCGACAAACCCACAAGGTACGGTGTCGGTCTGCCCAGGTATCAATTGCCGCTTGTCATCCTGCCAACTCAGAGCCAATGTCTTTGTACGATTGTGCTGACTTCGTGTTTTTCACTGAATATTAAACACTGTGGAAGAGTCAACTCTTGGTCAGCCATCAGACAGCGCTTAGAGTCATCAAACGTGATGCTATTTATCGATGAATTGTTCACACCCTTGGCACGCTTACTCACTTTTACGCCACTGTCATATTTTTCCCCATCCTCACCCATAGTAGTAAATGTGTACAGCTTTGCTCGCAGTCCCACAAGCTCTGTCATAATTTTACCATTATTTTCATCCTTCATTAGTCCTAGTTGTATTTTATTAAAAAGAGAGAATTGTAATCGGAAAAATTGTGGAAAACTATTGGAATTGTGTGCGACTCTATGAAATTCAAATCACATCGATTATTAGCAGGACCACGATATTTACCCGTGAAGTGACAATGATCGTGACACTTTTTCTCCTTGGGGGTAAACGCTTTTTTACAAATATAACAAGTCTTAGAATGCATATGACTGTCGCGTTGCACTTGGGTAAGAGATTTCATCGGAATTATGTTCTTGACGCATGACTCTACTTGAATTGATAAATCTTTAAGCTGTTGCATAAACGAATCTATGTGATCGACACCGCGTTTACTGTGGAACTCCGATAAAGTCTCATTGTACGCGCAATGTACGTAGTGCGCTACACTGTGCGGGACATGCGTTCGAATTTCACACGTCTTACGAGTTTCAAATTCATCCACAGGTTCAGGGATCAATATACTTCCGAGATCAGCGTATACGACAAACGGGACGGTACCTTTGTTTTGAAAATTGGAAAATGCTAAATCTTTACACTCGGGAAATTCCATGCGTACTTTATTTAGCACAGTACAATCTTGTCGATGATTGTCGTAGGCATGTTTCACGGTAAAGTGAGACAAACAATTGTCAAATAAAAACGTTTTGTGTTCATGATTAGACAATTGTTTGCAATCGTGAAAGATCTTCAATTCAAGCAAAGTGGAATCTTTATGTTAACTCGCGAGCCATATCATTTTCTGGATTACTCTCAACCATCAGAAGATGAATCGTGTCAATGTTCGCGGTACTCAAATGATCCCTCAAATAAATTGGCACGATGACGCTTTCATTCGATTTTGCATGATGCGAAAAAGTTTCAGATTCTATCCCATATACGTTGATTCGCAAATTATTCAATCTCTCAAGCTTTTTCACATCATGTAGAGTAGCAGGGAATTTGATACCTGTGCAGTACAATTCTGAAATATAGCGGCGATAGTGGTGAGTCCTATCGGTGTGGGTGTTGACCGGGTGGAGGGCTGCTGTGACGGACCAGAGAAGACATCTTTCGTCATCGTTTTTCACGTTTACCACTGCTCTCTTCCGCTGAATATTCTTGGGCAGCTCAACGAATGTCGAAAGCCCCGCGGCAAGAGGCTGGTACCGGTTGATGTTTGCGGCAGTATTGAGGATCTCGATCATGCTCCACCCAGAATCGCGTTGTTCGAAATCTTCAACCTTTACAAGTAGATCGTTTCTTGCGTGTATAAGCCAACCGTCTATATCGCTCGAGGGCAGGATCGCGGTGTTGAAGGTGTTGAAGCTTTTAACTTCTTCCGCAATCCCCTCGTGATTTATGTTTTCGAATTTGCACGATAATGTGAGGTTAACCTTCACATTTCCCTCCTCGCGCAGTACCAGCCTCAATCGCTCAACGATGATCAGCTGTGCGGCGTCCAAAAAGGATTTCAAATTCTTACGCCCGAGATTTGTGACAACTCCCGTTTGGATCCGGTTGGCGAAAGCACTGTCCACGTCGTCCCACTGTACGCCTGCAGGACTGCCGATATTAGCACCCATCACCACTGTGCGCTGCTGCTGCCGCTGCTGCTGTCGCTGCCGCAGTTGTTGCCGAATCTTTGCTATTCAGGATTGTACGAGCGTGATTGTATGCTGGATTTGCAGTTTCGCCCCTATGCTTGTTCTCGGACGCTTGGAAACATCACGCAGTAATTGAAGATTTTCCATTCCAAAGCCAATCCGGTGCTTGAAGATGTTGTCATTCTACTGCTCGGGATGCAGCTCGCCCAACAAATCGTGTGCGTTCTCTATCGTTTTGACGAGATCTGAGTATGTTTCAGTGGTTATGACTTCAACGTTGATATAAGCAGAACTTTGTATAACTTTGACTTGCACGTATCGTGTAAGACTGATGAGTCTGCATCGGATGCGTTGAGCTTATGTATAGGCCGATAGATCGCAAGAATTTGGGTGTGGTGGTGGGGGGTCCAAGCTTTGTACCACCCCAGCCATCAAAGAATCAAAAATTTTCATGGCGAACAGGTCTGAGCCTGCACACCCCAACCTTAAATAGCATGGGGACATGTGATGGGAAAAATCGATAAGCGAAAAGCAGGTAGCAGGTAGTGTTTGGCGTGAGAAGAATCTTGTCTTGCCCACTCTTTACCGGATGGCTTGTGTACATACATGTTTTGTGTTTCACGACTCTTTATAGCGAACAACTCCGAGCCTGCACACCCCTAACCATATTAGCGTGGGGTATGCATCGAGAAAAAAATCGGTCAACGAAAAGCAGGTAGTACGCAGTGTTTGGCGTGAGAAAAACCTTGTCTTGCCAACTCTTGGCCAGATGGTATGTGCACATACAGTTTGTGGGTCTTATGACTCGTTAATCAGCGTGGGACATGTGATGAGAAAAATCGATCAATGAAAAGCAGGTAGTGAGCAGTGTTTGGCGCGAGAATGTGCACATACTGTTTTTGGGTTTTATGATTCGTTAATCAGCGTGGGGCATGTGATGGGAAAAATCGATAAACGAAAGGCAGGTAGTAAGCTTTTGAGAAAATTTTCTCCTAGCTTATATCGCCTCCCGCGTTACATTTTTGTCTGTATGTCACGTGGTGTACGCCCCACGAATGATTGGCTGGCAGGTTTTCGCTCGTCAGAGGGCGGGTGTGTCTCCTTCCGTATCAAATTTGAACAGCAGTTAGAAACTTCTCTTATATTTTGAGAAATCTCTCGTGCGGAAGCAAGCGTTTAGCAAAGTGAGTTGTGAAAAAAAAGGGTCTTATAGGAAAACCCGAAGACTTCAACAAGTTTCTACTTTTGTGAGTACTTTATAGAATGTATATGATAAGGAGGATTATATTGAAGAATAAAATTTACAATTATTCATCGTGTATTTCAAAGCAAATAAATTCATGTTCAATTCTATGTATAAACTAGGATATATATATTGTAATAAATTCTATTTCCCAGATGGGTGAATAATTTTATTGAATATTCCATTTTAATTGTATGTGTAAACTATAATATAATTGTAATGAATTCTACAGGTATTTTTGTGCATATTGCGAGCATTTTTTAGGCAGACGGTTGCATTCCAGGTAGTCTTTTACCAGAGGATTTGGCCCATCTACTATATCGCCATCGGATTCTGGTGTACAATGCTGGATGCATCTGCGGCAACTGGTGATCTTGTCATTCATTTTCATATTCTCAGACAGTTTACTCCACACATCATCGATGGCGTTTGATGCGAACGTGTAGATGAATTCTTTTGGTAAAAAAGCTATGTCCTCAGACATCATTTCCCTTAAACCGACTAATTCTTTGTACAGACGGAAGAATTTCTCGAGGGAGCAGGTACACTTCTTCGAATACCAACTCCTCAGTCGCTGCACATTTTCAAAGGGCGCAGTTGTGTGCCGGGATGTATTCAGGGTTGTCACCATACCAAATTGAGCCTGGCGCTGCTGCTTGCTGGAGGTTATTCACTGGAAAGTATCCATGGTTTAATTCATGCCAGGGTGCCACTTCCATATACCTCAATTTTTCCAGTGCAGGGGGTGCGATGTGCAAATCTTCCATATTAATAACCCTCGTTGTAGCATCGACGATCTCCGTCAGCCAGGCTTTCTTCTCCGCCCCTTTGATGCATACGTAACACGCATTTCCCACCATTTTTCTCACAATCTTCGATACATTCACGTGAGGTTTGTTGCCCGCATTCCATGATATTCCGTGGTGATTGTGTCAACCATACATTGGTAGCTCTACATTCTAGTGGTAAGCTTGCCAAATCATAGGGTAGCCTGAAAATGATGTAACCCAGACCCTGCCCGATTACGTTGATGACTGCGACTTCTTTGGGTACAAACTTCATGCTATGGCCTATAAAACATTGAACGTCTAGGATCATCGCCATGTTGAGGAGTGGGAATGTTGTGCTCGATTTTACTGACAGATGGTATGTAGAAGACTGACTATTCCATCTCCAGCACACCCGCTTTTATCCCCTCGCCAATCAATTTTGTAGAAGTGGAGGGGATCGCATAGTTTATTAACGGCACATAACTGCATGAAAATTCAAACTTGTTGAATTACCCACCAAGTTATTTCATTTGCAGACGATTTTCCCCGGCCATGTTACACATTTCAGTCAGCTGACCGGAATCTTCTTGTAGAACCCTCGCGATTCTTGGTGGTAAGAAGACATTGTATTCTTCATCGATCGTCGCCAGAACACGTACCCCGAATTTTTTTTTGACCAGTTGTAACCCTGTGACGTCATACACACCCCCAATTTCGAGTTCCGACATCAGTTTGGTTGACAGGTTCTCCAGGTGGCTGACGTGGTTAACTCTTGTTAGATCCATTGCGTTTTAATCAAAGTTCATTTTCTTCACAAGTAAGAGCAGTTCACGACGCGAAGAGGCGATAAGAACAGTTTGACTATAGAAATAAGCTCACGTTTTATATACCACCCACCCCCACTATAATTTTCTATCGGACAAGTCTCGACACGAATTTTGTGAAAAGAATGACAATACTACCCGGTGTTTTGTGGGAAAAGAATTTCAAGATATATTAAAAAGCATTCAACAGCTACTTTGAAACGATTTATTTCTCCCCCACTACCACCTCTCACAGGTTTCGACCTGCATTTCAAGAAAAAAATTTGACGATCCATTCACAACATCCAACCGTTAATGTTTGAACCGTTCACCCCCAACCGCATAATAGAATAGATAAAAAAAAAGTTGCCATCTTGCGGCGAGCATTGGAAACATCACGCAGAGTCGATCGATGGAATATCGATTGATCGATAATGTGATGGAGGGGGCGCCACATACGACAAACCTGCGGTAACACCCGGTAACACCAACTGTCGGTAAGATTGGGGATAACAATTTCGTCGGCAAAATGTTTACCATCTAACAATGAAAAAAAATTCTAAAAATCGATATGTTTGCTCATCCGAAGATAAAAAAATTCAAATGGGAGCTCATCTGGCTAAGCAAAAAATCCCATTGCCAAACTGTCTGACGATAAACAAATAAAATCGGCTGCCCATCTGACTACGCAAATAATCAAAATAGCTGCTCATCCGACTAAGCAAAAATCAAAATGGCTGCTCATCTGACCAAGCAAATAATTCATTGTCAAACTGTCTGTCGGTTAAATCGGGCAAAAATACTGGTAAAGCTGTCACGTGCGGAGCGGTTTCGCAAGCGACGACAAAACCCTCCAGGTTTCCGCAGAGGTTTATATTTAATTTTTCTGTGGGTAGGGAGGTGATCGCCCTCTACAGGACGATCCTTGGAAAATGGGTTAGAGGATTTCGGTGTTTAAGTAATGGTATATTTATTATGGGTCCCAACGTTAATTGATCAAATGCAAATAGCAAGCGAAAGCAGCAGGTGAATATTCGAGACGCGGAAGCTTACAATGTTTTATCTAATATTCTCATTCACTCCTTTGTCTACTCACTCTTTGATTACAAATTCGAAGAACAGCTCGCACTCTTTTACTCTCACTTATCACTATTCTTATTACTACACGTCTCTACAGAGTTCGTGGCACAAATTGCAACAACTTAATATCTAGCTTTGAAAGGCTGACGTCGCGACGCGAGATGCTTAGGCGACGGCGTATAGAATTAAAGTAAATTCGCTCTATTCTTCGGAGATGCGTAAAGACTGATAGACTCTTCACGCGATAGCTTCTGAAGGAGCCTGATTTCCGTAGATGTTGATTTTACTCAGTCTCTAACGGGACTGACTTCGCTCGCTCGTCCGACACCCCTTAGAGCGTCGGGCAGCGAGCGAGGTTTTTTGCTGAATTTACAATTTTGGAACAAAGGCTCACCTCGCGACGGTCATCCTTGAAGCGCGTGATCTCGCGCTCGCCTCATCCCGGTGTTAATTACACCGGGGATCTGGCGGGCGCGGAGACGCTGACGTTGCTGACCGTCAACTACGCCGTTGCGCTTTGGTCGTGCCACGGACTGTTTTGTAGATGAATAATTATGAATTTACTTATGAATTTAAAGCTATGCTTCCTCATCTCTAAAGCGATATTAATAATTATTGACATGGTTATTCGGCGTTTGTGACAAAGCCATCTATGTTAACGCTTCAGCTGGTAACAATATCGTGGGCAAGGCTTACCATAGTGGTGGTAACATACCGGCTGCCGGTAAGGTAGGACTTGGGATACCCTGCCGGTACGCCGCAATATTTGGGGTTAGAACCGGCATATACACACTACTCTGGAATGTAAATGTTCACAGGAGCGACCGATGCATTTTTGGGATATAAGCTCCCATCAGCTTATATTTCCACTCGTTTCCTTTGTGAATTTAAACTTTTCTGAAATTAATTTGAATGATCGACAAGGTATCGTAGTTCATCCAGCTCCCTTCGACTGACAGCTAGCACAGAGTACACATAACCTAACCCAGTCGACAATGCGGCAGATTTGAATATACCTAGGATTAATAAAATTGTTATCGGAATCGAAATCCCGACACAATTGTAATTTTCACTTCTTGTCGTTTCATAATGTCGACTTTTTTGAAATTGATAATTGATTCGAACAATCGACGGTCAGTCCCGGTCCATCTAGATCGTCTCGGCTGACAGCTGGCAGAAGTTTCTTTCTGTAACTTTACCCGGCTGACAATGCGGCAAATTGGAATATACCTGGGATAAATAAAAGTGTCATTGGGATCAAAATCCCGACGAACTTGTAATTTATACTTCTTTTGATTTAATAATTTACAATTTTTCAAAAACGATCATTTATTCGAACAATTGACAATAAATCGTACCGCATTTAGCTCGTCTCGACTGACAGCTAGCAGAAAGAACGTATTACCTAACCCGCCCGACAGCGAGCAAAACGTAAATATCATGTCGCGGGCGGCATAAGCTGACCTCTCCGACTCGACCACAGATTTGAATACGAGTGGGACGAACAAAATCGTCTTCGACACCGAAATAACGCCAAGCTCGTTAGCATTGCTCGTTTCATTCATTGCTTCTCGTTAAAAAAAAAAAAAGAAATTGATTTGAATAATGGGTGGCAGATAAAGAAAGTAAGACCTGGTCTGGGGCACTCAAGATATAAGAAATGGAGTTTGTGGGCGAACGAGAGAGGAGAACTTAGTGAGTCCCAGCTGCCTTTATTTAACACGCGTTATTGAACAAGGGTAATATTGACACACTAGTTCTTTTCTCTTCTACCATTTTGATATTACACTTTCGGCTGATTCTTACCATAGAGGTATTAAATAGAGGCGGTGTGGCTGCACTCAAAGCGTCTAGGAAATAGAAAGAGATGACAAGTCCCACAGCCGTGTCTGTCCCTGTTGCACTATTGTTGTTGAGGAGAGAGAGGAACGGCTGTCTGATCTTCCTTCCTTTTCTATTCAGTGGACGTTTCCACTTACAGAATATTTGCGACCGTGATTGCAGCTCTCTTCTACTTAAACTCAAATGATAATAATTAAACGTGCCGGAACATGCAACGAAGTAGAGAGTGGAATCAACGCTTTGGATTAGTGGCGGACTTTCGTTTAACAGTGGCAGAATTTAGTGTTATTTCGTAATCTTTTGTTTTCGTAACCGTTTTCAAAACTATTATATTATCGATATTTCTATTCAAACAATGATTGCTGAACTTTGAGCTAAGCTGTGATTGCTTGATACTAAACCTCTTGTAAACAGGGTGGCTCCTGTGGTGAGTTAGCATTATTGATTTATAGATCTTGATACTTTTGTGAATGTGAAACTGAAATGATTTCCTACAAACGTGAACTTAAGACCCACGATATACGAAAGGCAACCTCAAACAGTGTACCAAAAAATGATGTGGTATGGTGGCAAAGTTTTTCAATGTAAACTAAGATTCCACTGGAGCTGAAACACGCGGAGTAAAGCCAGTAGGAAAGTCGTATCATGTTGGTTGAATTAGAACACCATTTCGGTCTTAATTAATGAAATTTGTTTGAAAAATTGAGAATTCTTTTTCATACATATGAAATATTCATTAAAATTTTCATTATTTTACGTAGGGTTCTAGAAAATGCATTCTAACGGCATAATGAATGTCAATCTCAGTCTGTCTCATTAATTTTGTTTTCTTCACATTTCTTTATACACAGAAGAGTCTACAGAAATTATTTATTTATCAACACCGATGAGCATCCACATTTTCCACTACATACATAACTTGACAGTTTTACCTTTAATATAATTAGGTTTGCACGAGAAAGTAC
Organism: Neodiprion fabricii; assembly: GCF_021155785.1. Lineage (NCBI taxonomy): Eukaryota > Metazoa > Arthropoda > Insecta > Hymenoptera > Diprionidae > Neodiprion > Neodiprion fabricii. The sequence continues at coordinate 13,932,123 of NC_060241.1, read as the reverse complement.
GTTACTAAGCTCAGCATGCACTGTGGAACAAACATCAGTCCACGGCACAAAGTGTGTAACAAATCTTACGTCGTCACATTGGTGGCGAACGAAGGGCAAGATTCAATAAAATCTGCAGAATGTCTTGAGTGTGCGGAATGAGCTGGTATGTATATGAGGTATTCCATGCCGACTGAGAGTAAATTTTCCCTGACCCCAGCCAATTTGCTTCATTATTTTTTATATGATTCTACAACCTAAAAAAATGAGCCGTCACGGGACGCCTGGCAGATGTGAAACATCGACATTATTTTGTAAAATTAAAATTAATTACAATTAATAATCAATTTAAAACAAAAAATAATTTGTTTTTAAGTAAAACACAGGTTATGTGTACCGTAGTAAACAACACTGTATACGCTATGGAGTATACACTATAGGTATCCGAGCTCAGTGTGGCGAGAGAGATGGCTTAACGCCGGATCGAGTGTGAAGAGAATCGTACAGTCGATTGCGCATGGCGACGCGTCGCCACACCGTACACACTACTACATATAGACTGTATATATATGCCATCATATAGCGTGGCGACGCGTCGCCACGGCATGCGTCGCCACGCCAGAAATCGGTTTTACGTGCGGCTATAGATGTTTCACATCAAAAAGCACTCTCCCGAAAGTTGATCGTATTGTATTCCGTGCTAGCTAGTCCCAGGTCGCTGCTAGTTCAGTTTCTGTTTATTCGTTTATCATCAGATGCTGGATATTTTTGTGCTTCACAATGCAAGCCATAAAGTCCACAGATGATTATTTAAACCCTATTTATGGTTTAATATATTCTTCGAGACATAACTTGGAGTGAAAGCATGTATGAAATGTATAGTACTCTGTTTTAGGTCATCCATTTTTTTATCTATCCCGAATATTAACACATTCTTTCTATATTTGAGACACTGAGAGCCTTGATTGAAGCAGAATTGGTGTGGCATGTGCGTGGAAAGCTACTTTCTCAAACGTGAACGAACCAAACACAAGATCGAACATCAGCAGCGAGGGACTATTCACTTGAGAAATTAGTTCTAGGTCACTGGACATCACTAGAATTCGAGTTGTACTTTAATATTGAACATCACGTGAAAATCGGTAATATGTTGAAAATCTTGAAATATTCATGGGAAATCCATACTACATTTCTTTATTGATTGATAGATTCTATGCCTTGTCGTAAGTGATAAAGTGTGAAATAAGCTTTTCACCAGTAAGCACCGCTCTGCCTAAGAGCGAAAGACAAAAGTTACTAATCAGTTGTGTGGGAGATTCGTAGCACTTTTCAACCTCAGTATGGATTCATTGATTTGATGCTTTGTCGTACATCATAGATTAGAGGGTGAAATAAGTTTTACACCAGTGAGCGCCGCTCTACCCAAGAGCGAGAGACAAAGGTTACTCGTCAGTTCTATGGGAGATCCATACCACTTTTCAATCTCAGTATTGATTTATAGATTCCATGCCTTGTCATAAGTAATAGAGTGTGAAATAGGTTTTTCAACAATAATCACCGCTCTGACTCAGAGCGAGAGACGAAAGTTTTGTCAATTGTATGTGTTCGCTATTTGTTGATAGCTTTTTCGACCGAGCCGCGTGGAAGAAGTTGATCGCTGTGGTGTCACAGATGAGAATTGAAGTTGTTTTATATACACCTTTTTTATTTATTTACTATTCACATGTATACACAAGTCAGTCAATAATTTGGTTTCCACGGGATGAAAGGGATTGTCGTGGTCCTATTGCACCGTGGTGGAGGCTGAAGTGATGATGAGCAGCGACGAATAGGTGCTGTGTTTGGTGGCGGTGTATAATGGCTCTCTGGTGAGCTAGGTGGCGTTGGAGGACGGCGATTCACAGGCCTTGTCGTTGGCAGTGACGGTTCCCACTCACTGTCAGACGGTGTTGTCTGAGTGACTGTTGACGTGTAGGTGGGTGGTGACTCCACGAACGGAGAAACCGCTGCCGGGATGATGCGGTTGTATCTCGGAGAGGTGACCCTGGCTCGTTGGAAGTCCCACAGAGATAACAGGATGCTGGGTGGCCTTGTCATAGGCCTTGAAGAGAGGTCCACAGGTTTTAGTACCCAAGGAGCTGGTGGATTGAGGGAGCTTGCCCCTTTGGCTGGACTGGCTGGTGCCAGGTTGAATGACTCAGTCATGCAGTGATCCAAAAAAACCTGCTTGCTGTTCAGGAACTGTCGCGTACTGGTAGTGTAGCGTGACAGTGAATCTCGTAGTTTATGGCTCAATTTCGGCGAGACCGAAGATGTCCTGCCGATCAGTGAGATCGGTGGTCTCTTATCTCAGCCGCGGCTCCACTTCAACAGCGGGAGACCACGTGAGCTGATTGCTGGACGCGCTCGACTGCGTGGGTGGCGTGAGCGGCGCGTGTGACGTAGTGAGTGCTTTCTTCTGTGGCGCGCGACTGGAAAGCGTAAAACGCTTGTTGCGGTGCGTGAATTGTGCGGTGCGCGACCGACAAGTTGGTTTCACAAGGTTGTTGTGAACAGTATGAAACAAGTTACTTTTCACCAGTAATCATCGCTCTGTCCAAAAGAGAGACGAAGGTTTGGTCAGTTGTATGGGTAATTCGTACTACTTCTCAATTTTCGTATTGATGCATAGATTCTATGCCTTGTCATAAGTATTGGAGTGTCAAATGAGTTTTTCACCAGTGAACACCGCTCTGTCCAAGAGTGAGAGACGAAAGTTCCGTCAGTTGTGTGGGGAACGTTTCTCCTACAAAAAAGTTGATATCTTACTAATGAAATCAAAGTTTTATTTCTCGTCAACTTGATATTCATGGAATGCAAAATTAACGTACATTTATGTACGTAAATAATTTCCGTATTCGGATCATGGTTTTATGCAATCGATTGCATACGTTGCGATGCTGATGAGCATTGGTGTAAAAGATTCACGAATTCCCACGATCCAACGGGCGTCTTCTATGCAGGTTTCTACTATTGAACCTGGTTTGAAGATGTGCGCTGCGCCACCTAGCTGTGTGCAAAGGTAACTGGTATTCTGCTCTGCATGACTGCGCTGGAATGGGGCCGCATCGGCGTTTTCACGAGTCTTTAAAAGCACCACAAGATAAGGTGCTATGCCCAGTTCTGAGAATAAGGGTTTATTTGTTTTGAGTCACTGCAGCTGCGATCGTAAATTAGGGGCTTTATGCGAAGGCCTATGTTGAAAGGTGTTAAAGTCAAAAGCGAAAAAATGTATGTACAATATATATGTCGCATCACGATATTGTGTCTTTGTTATATTTTGATCACCGGTCGTATGACGTTGATGGAACTTGTTTTGGTTGAATTTGTTTTGTTCTTGTTTTACTTGGTTACTTCTTTTAGAATAATTTTCAAACGATTTGAATAAAGTTGTGTTGTTCCGTGCCTCTGCGGTTTACAATTAAATAAATTGTGTTATACTCTTTATTTTACTCTGTATATCTGACATCAGAAGTGGGATAAAGAACGTTTAAGCGTGTAGAAGTAAAAAAAAACTCAAATTTTCGAGGTAGAGATGGAACGAAACGAGGAAGATTTCAGTGTGGCAGAAGATGTAGAAGAAAGTGTGAGGAGAAGTGCAAAGAGTGACACAGGCAGAGTAGAAACTTCTCGAAAACGAAAAAGAAATCACCGATCCCCGACGACATCGGAATCTGAACATTCCGATGATTTGCGAAGAAGGAAGCATGGAAGACGTACGCACAGAAAACGTCAGGCAAGATTGGAGGAGGAAAATCTGCGACTGCTTGCACTGCTTTCCAGACGAGAACGTGTTCCGATGGATCTCATCAAATTTGATCCGAAAACGACTGACGCGACTGGTTGGGTGAAAATGGTTGACGAGTGGATTCGCCGTTATAATCCTGATGATTATGAAATTGTCCAGCATTTGGCGAAAGCATTTAAAGACGAAGCGGCACAGTGGTTCACTGGTATGGATCCCTCAGGAAAAAGCTGGGTAGAAATACGTTCTGAGTTTTTAAGTGCGTATGCGAAAAATAAGAACGTTGCGTCGGAGCTGCACACGATTTAGATGGAAGACGCAGAGTTTACACTTGAAAATTTTATGAAGAAAGGGAGAAAATTGAAAGCGTGGCTCAACGAGAGAAAAACGGTGGACGAGACTGCAGCTCAACTTACGGGATTATCCTATTCGGCGCAAAATAGATTTGTTCGCAACATCTTTGTGCGAGAATCTCCTAAAAGCCTACAAGAAGCGATGGCGTACCTTGATGGACGAACGACCGACTTCCATCAACCGCGTGCATCCTCCAGAGCTCCTGGTCCACATACTAAGACTTTGGCGCCGCGAGATGGTAAGTCGCACCGTTTTGACATCGAGTGCTACAATTGTGAAAGAAAAGGACATCGGAAGGCCGAATGTCGATCAGCTCTGCAGACACAGCGTGGCAGTTACTCACGGGTCATCAAGGAACTGGACGGTAGAGGTTTGGGTTCAAAGAAGCCGATAACCTGCTACAACTGTAAGGAAGAGGGACACATTGCCCCGAGTTGCCCTAAGAAGAACGAGAAGGTAGTGAGGCTTTGTCATTCTACCTCCACTGAGAATACTCTGAAGCTTGCTGACGGTAAGGTGTTGACGTTCATCTTTGACTCTGGTTCGGACTGTTCTCTTGTAACAGAGAGTTTGGCGGAGAGGTTGCCTGGTAAAAGACAAGTCGTTTGTATGCGTTTGAGGGGCTTAGGAAATGGGTATGTGGATTGCCGTGAGATGATCTCAGTGTGTGCAGAGTTGAATAGCATCAATGTTGAAATTGATTTATATGTAGTACCAGACGAAAGTTTGTCCACAAAAATAATTCTGGGTAAAGAATTGTTAGCAAATGGTATCTCAGACACATTAGATGGAACCATAGTTAAATTTGCAAAATTACACAAGTTTGTTGGTGCGTGTGTTGCAACTACTAATTTTGATACTGTAGATTGCGATGTGGAAGAGATGAGAGAATCACTTTTGAAATTGTTAAGACTGCACGCGGAACATATGAGTGTTGATACTCCTAGGATTCGTGTAACATCTGGCAGCTTTGAGATTAGACTGAAAGATGAAAATAAAATTGTACAGCGAAGACCTTATAAGCTAGGAATTTTAGAGCGTGAGAGTGTTAGACATATGGTAAATAAAATGCTTGAGGCAGGAATCGTTCGAGAAAGCAGGAGTCCGTTTTCTAGTCCAATTATCTTAGTTAAGAAAAAGGATGGATCAGATAGATTGTGTGTGGATTTTCGGGAGTTAAACGCCAATACAGTAGCAGATCGTTATCCGCTACCGTTGATTCAAGATCAATTAGATCGACTGTGCGGTGCGTACTATTTGTCGTCATTAGATATGACGGCAGGCTTTCATCAGATACCTATAAAAGAAAATTCAATAGAAAAGCTTGCTTTTATTACACCGGACGGACAGTTTGAATATTTAACAATGCCATTCGGGCTAATGAATGCACCTGCCGTATATCAGAGAGCAATCAATAACGCTTTGGGTGAATTGAGATATTCTTTTGCGATTGTTTATTTGGATGATGTTCTTATACCCGGTAGAACTGCACAGGAAGCTTTGGATAGGTTGGCAGTCGTGATGGCAAGACTTGCGGAGAAAGGATTTTCATTCAATTTAAAAAAATGTAAATTGTTGAAAACAAAAATTGATTATCTGGGGTACACTGTGTCACATGGAGAGTTGAGGCCCAACCTTCGAAAAATCGAAGCCCTGGTGCAATCACCTATTCCTGAGACACGGACCCAGGTAAGGCAATTGTTAGGGTTAGCATCCTATTTTCGTAGATTTGTACCGAGATTTTCACAAGTGGCTGCTCCTTTATATAAACTTACAGCAGGTAGTTTCAAAACGATTACATGGACATACGAACACACTGACGCCAGGGCCAAGCTTGTCAGTTATTTAAAATCAGAACCGTTACTGAGAATTTCCGACCCTAATCTTCCAATCGAACTACATACCGATGCTAGTGCTCTCGGGTATGGTGCCGTATTGTTACAATGTGTTGAAAAAGAAAAACATCCCGTCGCTTATTATAGCAAACGTACCATAGACGCTGAAACTCGTTACCATTCTTACGAACTTGAGACTCTTGCAGTTGTTAACGCAATAAAACATTCTAGACAATATTTAGTAGGACGTAAATTTTTAGTTGTGACTAACTGTAATTCGCTTAAAGCCGCAAGCCTTAAAAAAGATCTTACTCCACGAGTTTATCGCTGGTGGGCATATTTGCAGTCATTTGAATTCGAAATAGAATATCGTGCGGGTGAACGAATGAAGCATGCAGACTTTTTGTCAAGAAATCCAGTTACAAAAAAAAGTGTACTCAAAATAGTTAAGAAAGATTTGAATAAAATGATTGAATTAGCTGATGACTGGTTGATGGTAGCTCAGCAGAAAGATGACGAAATAAAAACTTTGTACCGTGAGGTAAGAGAAGGATCAGAGAGAGCAAAAACATATTCAATTAGAGACAAAATTTTGATGCGGACGATAAACAGAAAATCGAAACAGATAACGTTACCTGTAGTGCCGAGACTGATGGTGTGGTCACTGATACATCACGTACATGAGAATATCTGCCATTTGGGCTGGGAAAAAACTTTAGATAAGTTGTACGAGCTGTATTGGTTTCCTCAAATGTCAAAGCGTGTTAAGAGATTCGTTGAAAATTGTATTCTGTGCGAAACTTGTAAATCAGTGTCAAGACCGACACACGCTCAGCTGCATCCTATAGAAAAACAAGATATTCCGTGGTATACGATCCACATAGATATATCCGGAAAATTATCAGGTCCTTCTGACAAGAAAGAGTATGTTTTTGTAATTATAGATGGATTCACGAAATTTGTTACGCTAAATTTGATAAGTTGTTTGATTACAGAAACAGCAATCAATCAGTTGGAAAAACATTCGTTTATTTTTGGAGCTCCGAGACGAATCATTAGTGACCAAGGTTCAGGATTTACAAATGCACGGTTTAAGAAATACTGCGATGAAAAGAATATTGTGGTTCACTTCATAGCTTCAGGAACGCCTAGAGCTAATGGTCAAGTTGAAAGAGTTATGTCAACCATCAGGAATATGTTATCTGTATGCAAAGCTCAGGGGAAACGATGGCAGTCCGAGTTAGGTAAAGTACAGCTTGCAATAAATTCAACTTTTCAGAAAACGTTAGGAAAAAGTCCCGCTGAAATTTTGTTTGGCACAAAAATAAATTCAATAGATATAGGACGTGTGAAGCATAGGTGTGTGAAGACTGACAATGTAAATTTAACACAGCTCAGGTCAGAGGCTACAAGTTGCATTACAGCAAAAGCCATAAAAGACAAAGAACGGTTTGATAAAAAGAATAAACCAGTTAAACCATTTAAAATTGGGGATTTTGTTATGGTTAGAAACAACGATAGAATTAAGACAAAGTTAGATGCAAAATATCGCGGTCCTTTGGAAGTTGTCATGGAGCTTCCGAATGATGGGTATTTAGTTAAAAAAATAGGCTCTTCTGGATTTAGAGGTCGTAATAGCGTTAAGGTGTCTCACGATAAACTGATCGCAGCTCCTGGATATGGCGCGAGTCAGGACAGCTGTGTCGCAGAAAGTGAAGAAGGTAAGAACAAAGTTCCGAAGTGACTTGTTTGTTTTGAAGAGAAAAAAAAGAAATGTTGTAGAGCACAAAGTCATGAGTGCAAACATGTTTTGCTGAGATGAACCATGAACCCTTGTGGGTTAATACAATCGGTTGTTGAAAACAAATGTAGCGATAATTTGCAGAAACATGATTCTGGTTGAGCCGGATTTGGAAGTAGAAATCCGAAGAGAGCAGGGGACTCTGTTAATTGATTTAGCCGGATTTACTTAAAGAAATCCGAAGAGAGCATGAGACTCTGTTGGCTATCGCTGTTTCATTTCGAGAGTGCGACTTTGGCTTTCAAGGCTCGCTGGACTTGATCACCCAGAATCCTTGAACCCAAAGCTTTGATGTAACTTGAGAATGATTCGGCAAGTCACAATAGTTAGAACATGTACGGATGCGTGAGGCATGCCTGCAGAGCTATTGTGAATGAAAACAATAGTTAGAACATGTACGGATGCGTAAGGCATGCCTGCAGAGCTATTGTGGATAAAGGCAATAGTTAGAACGTGTACGGATGCATAAGGCATGCCTGCAGAGCTTTTGGTGCCTTGGATAAGGAATTTGAGAGAAGTCATGAAACAAATAAAGCAAAGCACATGGTTGCACACATGATGTAGAGATAACAAGGGATTTGACTGAGCAAGGATGCCAGGCTTGTATGATCAGGAAAGCCGAACGAGATTTAATGAAGGTTTCTTCGATGTTTTTTGTTTCAGAAATAAATTAGAAGAATGAAAAACTGGCACTCGAGACGCGTGCTAGTCAGTATGGCCGTGTCGCATCACGATATTGTGTCTTTGTTATATTTTGATCACCGGTTGTATGACGTTGATGGAACTTGTTTTGGTTGAATTTTTTTTGTTCTTGTTTTACTTGGTTACTTCTTTTAGAATGATTTTCAAACGATTTGCATAAAGTTGTGTTGTTCCGTGCCTCTGCGGTTTACAATTAAATAAATTGTGTTATACTCTTTATTTTACTCTGTATATCTGACATATATATTGTAACGTGGCATTTTTTATGCGCGTCCCAAACGGCTCCCGAACCCCCTAGGGTTTTGCGTACGAAACCTAAAATTGGGGATGTCGCGATCGCAATCCCCAATAATTTCGTAAAAGAGTTCCAGGACAACAGTCGCGCATCCGAGAATCTGAAATAGGGCACTTTACAAGTTGGCGAACAAGACTTCAGAATTTTTGTTTATTTGTTTTTGTTTTGAGAAAATGTGACACTATACACGGGGTTAGCGGCCAATTCAATAGCGTCATAGGGACACAGTTCGGAGATTCGCGATTATAGGAGGCCATCACACGAGGTTACAGAGAGAGCACCAACGTAGAGCTCTGCCGCGAGGAAAACCATGGCGGACAAGGGGTCTTAGCCGCAGAGTTCTTAAAGTTTTGAAGCAATTTCATCAACAACGAGCCACCTACTCCGAAACTGTCATGAGTTTAGTTCGGATTATGGTGAAACTTTCATATTTCGGCTGCTGATGAGCTGCAAGTCGTCAGCGATACTACCGAGAGTTTGTGTGACGTCCCCGATTTATTTCAGTTTACAAGAATAACCAACTGAGGGTATTCTTTTTTCAGATGGTGGAAATCGGTTGTTCAACAACGTTCCTTGGAGCCCTGCTTTCTGGTAGGAGATCCGGGCCCCCAAATCGGGCGAACGCGAAAGGAAGGATGGACAAGCTATCCAGTGAAGCGGACCGAAGGAGGGTTATATTGTGTAATGGACTAACCCTTCAATCCAATATAATGATTTTAGATTCTGGTGCGTGATTGCGGCCGGGCTCTGTGGGCACCTCCCTGAAAACTGGGATTGGAATCAGCTGACGCCGGACGTCGAATTGTTCCAGAAGCCACCCTTCGAAAATGTCTATGTTCCGTCGGATAACCTCTCTGGATACGCCCTCTGATGTGAACGGCTTGTTATTCGGTTCCGGCTCCGGCGGTGAAGAGTATGTTCGCGAGGAATGAGTGCATGAATTGTGAACTTGAATTTAAATGAAGTCACACGAAGAAATTTTATATTTTTGGATTATTGTTGGATCCCGTATATTGTTAGAGCTTTAGAAAAAATGTATAATTTGCGAATAATGTTGATTATAAAGACTTTACAGAGTTGTTATTATAAAATAACGTAATTAGAATTATTATATGTGTGTATTATACGCGACGGAACCAAGCCTCGAATTTTATAAGTTATTTTAATGCTCTTAGTTGAGAGCGAATTGTGAATACGACCGGTCAGGTTGAGAACTGGAGAAGAAGTGATCTGGGTGCGCGCCGTGAGTCAGCGTCTGCCACTGTGTCGTGGGGGGTGCGCATGCGCGTTTCGCTCTTCATGACGCTGGCTTGCGGCGATTGGCTCGAATATTGCGTCAGTTGGCCTTGATTCTCACGCTGGCGCGCGCACTTATCTAGGGTGCCGGTGCGGCATTACGCCTTATCTCAAGCGGCCCTTCGGTGCTCGAATCATATTTCTGTTGCGCGACATTCCTCTTGGTCCCCAAAATACGTCGCTGGAATGCGTCGCAGTTTTTGATTATCATATTATTGTTACATGATATTTTTTTCGAGCGCCGAAGTGCGTCGCGAGTCTCAGATTATCTTAGTTTATTACGTGGTATCAAAGCCTAAATGCCCGTGGGATCGGTCAACGCATGTTATGGTAGAATGTTCTGAAATTCTTACATGCGTTAGCCGTTTCCTTTGATATAAATCTATATCATTTTCTGCGTTGGTGTCTGATCAAAGGAATATGTGAAGTTAATATTATGTTCGAATCATTTGATAAATTCAATGATAGAATTTCCATATTATTCTTCAACTTATGAAATTAAAATCATTATTTCGTTGTTGATATTTCCTCTGATTTATACCAAACGTTTAACTTATTTTCTTTTATAGAAAATTTTATATATGTTCACGCACGTGTGGGTATGTACGAGTTGAGCGACTGAAAGTGTGTGTAGTGCAAAAGTGTGTAGAGAGCTGGACAGACACAACTAGAATTATTCTACGTCCAACGGTCGACGCGTTAACTTGCTGTTGTGTTGTGATAGAGTTGGAACATTTGCCATAAAATGTAACAGTTTTATATCCTCTCGTAGGAACATGCTGGGGATTATATGATGAGTGCGAAATTCATCGTGCAGCATAGCCCGCATTGCGCGCTTGGCCTCCGTATTGGCAGCAGTACTCAAATTACGCGATTGTATGCACTGTCGCTACCACCGACACTGCGCATCAATGAGGTGGGCTCCCCAGCCAATTCAGACTTGGATCATCAAGGTATAAATACGATGCCTATACCGATCCCTCACCAAAATCGCTTATTAGAAAACGACTGATTCTCCACCGCGCGAGCCAATGTAAACCATGATATCTTGTCGGACACGGATTCGACACTGCAACGCTTTCTCGAAGAAAGCCGACGTCTGTCACGGATGCCGAACGTACGCCTTACACCATGGCCTAGTCCACAGTGGCCTATTGGTCAGTCGTATTATGAAATCCCACGAGGTACTGGTAGCAATACCCGTGGCAACGTCCCGCGTCGTCGTCTAGAACAGCAAGAAGAGGACGAACTTTGAAGAGCCTTGGAAATGTCTGCTGCTTTAACACATCGTCGTGAATGATCTGAATGACCTGAATGATCCCGAAGCTTTACACTAACAGCGGCAGATAATGAGAAACATTGAGGAACTCGCTCGAAGAAACCAAACGAGAATTCAAATACCGGCAACTGCGCTACCCCGAGACTTGCTTCCCCGTCGGAACCCAAGAGACCCAGGCCCGTATGCACGAACGGAAGCTTACTTGAACGATGTCAGCCTACGCCCCGATGCTGCCGGAAAATACCCCGGAGAACCAAATCGCCCAGCGGACGAGCCCTACGTGATCCAAGATTTCCTCCCCGCGTTTCAAGCCATCAAGATGATTGATTGCAGCCTGGAAGGAAAAGCCGGCGAAAATGTACACACTTGGATCATGCAAGTAAAAGCCGCTGATATGGTAGTTATGCTAACCCAACGTCTCCCGTTTTTGAGCATGGTAATCAGCTTGAAGACGGGAGGAGCTCTTCAGAAGACCATCAACCAGAGGAGACCTCGTACAATCCCAACTTTACTCGAAGTCGTAAGATCAGCCGTCATTGTCGAGAAAAGTGCCATCACATTGGAAATGGAGCTTGGCAGAACAGGCCAAGAGGGCGACACTGTGGAGGCCTGGAATCTCAAATTCAATCAGATCTACCCAGATCTTGTAGCTGCCCTCTCGAATCAACAACTACGAGCGAACATCGATCCTAATCTTCAAGACCTCGAAAATAGAGTGTGCTAGTACTACTTGTACGCACTCAATCCGAGAATATTCCATCAAGTCAAAAACCGTTAGTACTTTAAGTGACTAGAAGCCCAGACGGCCGCGAAAGAAGTCGAAGGCGAGGAATTAAATGTCCGAATGCATCAACAACAGCTAATAAACAGTAACGACACAGCCTCGAAATCTACGTTTTGGAGCAAGTCTCAAATTTATGGGCCAGGCAGCGCATCAAATACGCGAAGATTCCAGGTACAACAAAGAACCTCGACGAACTCGCCAAGATCAACTCCTCGACCACTAGCGTCTATCCACCACCACGATGAAGCGGAACAAAATGAAGATAAAGAACTCCAGAGATGTTGATACCACACCTGTAACGAACATAGGACCGCCCATGAACAACAAGCAGTATGTCATAACTACGGAACCAAAAGACACTACAGCCGGAACTGTTACGCTCCGCGCCGACCACAGAACGACCAACGCTCTAATACTAACGGCAATAAGCGAGACGTAAATTTTCAAAACTCAAGCCTCAAAGACAAACCGCCCAACGACCAGGTAAATTGAACGTCAGAGGAACTCCAATCAGAGGAAGAGGAAATAGAGTGACAAGTGGACCAACCAGAGGACAAGTGCCAACAGGAGCCCGCGTATGTTCAGTTTCACAGAGGCTATTACAGTGTGCTGTAATGAAATTTGGAAAAACAAAGCAAGGAGTAGCCCTTATGGTCGGTACAGGTGCATCAATAAACCTCATAAGACGGAAGGTTATTCATCCATCGGATAAACAAAATTGTCCAATTATCGAACGCAAAATTTCCTTGAAGACTGGCAAAGCACTAAATTCCGCGAATGAAATTGCTGTACTAACTCATATGGGACTAAAGGACGAATTTGTCATTATACCAGACGATTATCTGCCTAAAGATAAAGATGGAATCATGGGAAACCCGTTTATGAGGAGGAGAGATTTCTAGTTGAATTCCTCGACGCTTACACTGAAGAATAAGATACACCACCTTAGCAGCGACCGAAAAATTTGATTTTAATTAAATTCGGTGAACGAAATTGCCATCGATACCGACGAAAAGAATCTCGATCTCATGTTATGCATGGTCTATAAAGACGAAATGCCTGTGGAAAATATCCCGGTGTAGATTGTACACACGAACAATCATGGTACTGCTTATGGAATCATCACCACCGGTGAAAACGAAGATATCGAGCTCGGACTGGAGAACGTCCAAGTCCACCGAGTAAAGAGTATGTCAACCCCGGGTGTATGACAATAACCACGTGATGAAAGAGAGCAGGTGCTCCAACATACTGTCGATTTGAAACACCTACCGGAGGAGTACCAGGAAAAAATTTGGAGTATTCTTCAGGATTTCAGCGATATCTTTGCCTTACAGGAGGAAGACGTGGTCAATGGAACTTCAATGACTGAACATCGCATCGAGTTGTCAGATCCTCAGCGCATTGTAAATGTGAAAAGTTTCCGTGCTCCACAGCTGCACCAGCAGGTTGTAAAAGAGGAAGTGGAGAAAATGTTGAAGCGAGGAATAATACCGAAATCCGAGTCACCATACAACTCGCCAGTTTGGGTTGTACCCAAAAAAAAAGTGTGTGTGTCAGCTCCGACGCACGACTGGAGTTTTCTCCTTACGAACGATAATTATGATATACATCGAATAAAAAAAGAGGATAAATGAACGCATCTTCCAAAATGATAAGAGAAACAAACTGTAATTATTCGGATTATTTGTATTACTTCAAAAATTTCCAAATTTTGAGTGCACATTAGTAATAAGTGACCACAAAAACCCCTGACTACCAACTTTCGTTCCCGTCAAACGACTTTTTGCGTTTTGGTCTGCCATATTGGATCCGCCATATTGAGTTTTGAACTTTTGAGTGCGGATTCATAATTATCGACCTCAAAAACCTCTGAGTACGAACTTTCGTTCTTGTAAAACGACTTTTTGCGTTTTGGTCCGCCATATTGGATCCCTCATCTTGAATTTCTAACTTTTGAGTGCGGATTCGTAATCAGCGACCCCGAAAACCCCCGCGAACTAACTTTCGCTCTTGTCAAACGACTTCTGCGTTTTGGTCCGCCATATTGGATCCGCCATATTGAGTTTTGAACTTTTGAGTGCGGATTCATAATTATCGACCTTGAAAACCTCTGAGTACGAACTTTCGTTCTTGTAAAATGACTTTTTGCGTTTTGGTCCGCCATATTGGATCCCTCATCTTGAATTTCTAACTTTTGAGTGCGGATTCGTAATCAGCGACTCTGAAAACCCCCGGGTACCAACTTTCGCTCGTGTCAAACGACTATTTGCGTTTTGGTCTGCCATATTGAATTTCAAACTTTTGAGTGCGGATTCGTAATCAGCGACCCTGAAAACTCTCGAGTACAAAATTCAAGTCGATAGTAAGTAAGAAAAAATGTGTGCCACTAAGGGTTAATGTAATTAACGGAAATAATATATAAATATAAAATATATCAAATCAAATAATCAAAAATAATAAAAACACTAAATGAAATATCTACTTGTTCGTATTTGAAATATATATTATTTATAAATGTAAACGATAAGCTTACCAATTAACCGCATCCATGTGTTTTTCGGATTCTTCTTTATTATCATCTAAATCAATTTCTTCCATATTTTGAAATATTTTGACGTGATAACATCACGTCTTATAAATTCATACGCAGGCACACAACACACACGTACAAACGTACGCACACATTCAACTCTCAGACCAGAGGTAGTGAACTATACAGTGAGACTACGAAGCACCGCGCAAGGAGGAGACCCCGAGTATGGGATACGCTGTGTAATGTATTCCATCTCATTCTTTTGTATACGTTTGTCTCTTTCTATAACGCCTCAAGTTTTTGTGTTACACTTGATTTTACTTATCATATAATTTCCGTACTGGGCCTTATAACTCAAATCGTTTCTTAAGGAGTAAACTCCAAAAGCCGGGCCCCGACGGAAAACCCAAGTGTAGAATTGTGATCGATTTCAGGAAGATTAATGAACTCACCGTTCAGGATTCTTATCCGATACCGATAATCGAGGATTTACTCGACCGCATGGGAAAGGCCAAGTTCTTTACTACTGTCGACATGGCCTCAGGTTTCCACCAGATCAACATGACTGCTGACTCCAAGAAATATACTGCCTTCTCAACCCCCGACGGGCATTTCGAATACCGACGAATGCCTTTCGGATTACAGAACGCTCCTGCGACCTTCCAACGCATGATGAACGATGCGCTGTGAGGATTGAATCAGAAGATCTGTTGCGTCTACATTGATGACATAATAATTTTTGGTGAAACGGAGGAAGAACACCATCGAAATGTAAGAACCGTATTTCAGCGTTTGAGACAATATAACCTGAAACTCCAACCAGAGAAGTGCGCCTTCATGAAAACTGAAGTGAGATGCCTCGGATATGTCATCACTGACGAAGGAAGCAAACCAGACCCGGAGAAGACCAGAGCGATTCAACAATTACCCGTTTCAGTCAACGTTAAGACAATTCGATCCTTCCTTGGTTTGACGGGGTAGTACCGAAAGTTTATACTGTTGATGTAAAGGGTAGTAAGTGGGTGAACATTTGTTTTATTGTTTAATAAACTTTATTTCATGAAAAGCATGCCTTACATGCCTCTTGTGTTCTTGTTAGAGAGCGTGGTTTAACAGGTAACCGCTCTCTACACTAGAACACAGACGACTGATAGAGAGACATGCGCACTCGTTACACACGACCTATACACAGCATGGCCGCAGCGCACGACTCACACACATGTACTCATACATACCTACTTATATATATAAGCGCGTTCTCTATGGATGTGGAATGAAGGTAAATTCTCAACACGCTTCCTTACCTTCATACCACATTACTACATACTTATTTGAGATTCATTTTTTCGCTGAATTTTATAAACTTTTCTTTGCCTAACAATTTTGTAAAAATGTCAGCTACATTATCATCAGAGTTAATTTTTACAACTTCAATTAAATTTTCTTTTACGCATTCATGCACATAGTGGTGATGTATCTTTATGTGCTTCGAGTTTTTCGTAAAGTTACCATAATTAGCCATATTAATTGCGCCAGAATTATCCTCGTAGATTTTATTGGCTTTTCTAATTTCATATCAAATACTTTTAGTAATTCATTCATATACTTGATTTCCGAGGTTAATTCTGATAGCGCTACGTATTCCGCGAATGTCGACGCCTTAGTTATACATTTTTGTTTTCTAGACTTCCAAAAGATCAAATTACCATACAGTCTTATGGCGTAACCTGATGTAGATTTCCTATCTATTTTGTCACCTGCCTAGTCGGCATCACCGTAACTTCACGATAATTTCGCTTTCATTATTTTTACAGTACTCAACTTCAAGTCTTTTCTATCATATAAATATTTCAAGATTCTTTTAGCATACTTGTAGTGCGTTTCAGTATAACAATTTTGGAAACGGCTCAGATAGTTAACGCTAAAACTAATGTCTGGCCTTGTACCTGAGCTTATGTATAGCAATGCTCCTAAGAGATTTCTATACAGCATATTTTCTTTACAAACATCTGATTTATCAATCTGTAAGTTTACCTCCATAGGAGTGTCATGAGAGTAACTGTTCAAAACGTTATATTGTTCAGCTGATTTGACTATAATATCTCGTTTGGCCTAGTTTCATTTCATTTTTTGTTACATTATAATTTACTTCTATACCCAAATATTCTTTGATTTCACCGATATCTTTAATCTTAAACTTATTACCAATTACTTTTTTAGTACTTTTTATCTTTTCTTTGCTCTTGCAACAAATAATTATATCATCGACATAGTTCATTAAGTATACTTTGTTTTCACCTGTACCATGTACATGTAAACATAACTCTACATTGTTTTTCTTAAAACCCAAACCTTCTATTGTCCCATCCTCTATGTCCTCTGCCCCTACCCACTAGTTATTTTTGATTACCTTTCAATTTCTCATTAAATACATTTATATTTTCTATTTTTTATTTTGAGTCTCCGTATACATTGCATGCATACGGCTCTCTTTTCACTTTTTTACTACTTTGGGAAATGAACAACCGAAACTATCAATAACCTTACTGTTCATATAATATTTTCGGGACAATCCTTACCCAAACAGACTCGTATTTACAAACTCCCTATGAGAAACCAAATGACCTGAACACGTGCAACAGATAGATCCGTATGGGTCTATCTCAAGTGTCTGTTTGGGCAGTATTGGCCCGAACATAAAATAAGGATATCTTAATTATATACAAACACAGCACGGAAATTCCTACCCGCACGTGTGGAAAAGGCGGGATAGTTCATGATAAATTCTGTTTCTACACCGTACCCGAAGGGCAGGGGTAGTCTTGGCAAATGAAAAGACTCAAAATTTTATCAGTACCTCGTGATTTGTCCAGCATCCCGTAAGGATACTGGAAACCAATCAAGAAGTAGTTTAGACAACAGCACGAAAATCTTTAAGGAGAGTTGTCAATTCATTTTCTACAGTCGTAAGAGAAGAGTCAGAGTAGAGTCGTCAAAGAGTCGTCATTCAGTCTTTAACTAGAAATCATTTTCTCAGTCTTACAATTAGATAATCCAATCACATCGAGCGCTGAGTAAATTCCGTGTTCTTTTACTTCAATACATATCAACTTTTTTCTATCATTATATATAACTGAAACCATCTTCATAAACCCAAATTGAATTAACGAATTGTTGTGTTTCAAAACTTATATATTAGTTAATACCGTATCCAGTCCTCGCCGAGCACGCAGAGCCGCCCCACAGAGCCCCATCAACAGCCAACAACAAAAGGTGAGTGACCATTTTTATATCAAACCCAGTTCAATTAAGAGGGATAACGGTGTCAAAATTTCAATAATTTATATCCGGGAAAATTAGTCTGAACTAAGCATTATATTTGTGGAGTGGTTTGGTCATCAGCCAACCCAGCCCATAACACTATATAGTCACTCCAGCATTTGTACCAATCTCGTGGACTTTCACTGAGACCGTACATTGATTTTTCTAGTTTTAATACTTTACTTGTACCATCGTTAAAACCTTTCGGTTGTTCGATGTACACTTCCGATATCACATTACCATAAAGGAAAGCAGAATCCACGTCTATTACATCAATATGTAACTTATTTTGTACGCAATAAGCTAATAAAAATTTAATTGCTTGATAGCTCGCGACCGGAGCATAAACATCATCAATTGTATTCTTTTGTTTGAATCCGCGAGCTACTAACCTAGTCTTAAACCTCCCATTCATTTTTTTAGTAAAGACCCATTTTGTATCAATTATTTCTTTATCTTTTTGTCTTTCAACAAGCTTCCACGTTTTGTATTCATTTAATTTTCTTATTTCATCATTCATCGCCTTTTTCCAGTACACGCCTTCTTCGCATTTGAACGCTTCCTCAACACTTTCGGGTACAGTTACATTTACATGGTTCACATATATATACAATGTGCAACCGGATTTCCGTTTCGATTTACAGGACCTTTTTTCCTTTGTGATTCGCTCTTTGTACTCAAAATTTCCTCATTCACTCTATCCATATTTTCATCCTCTTCATTGTTACTTACAATATTTTCAATCTCATTCTGTTTGTTTTTAACCTTATTCTTTTCATTTTCAATTTCAATTATTGGCCTAGGCAGTAATGTATCACTTGTATCGTTTTCTAAGCTTACACCATTATAATTTTCATTCTCTGTCCTATCGTTATTCTTATTTTCGAAGCAAATTAAATCATCCTCATTTTCCACAATATCTACATGTGTTACATCAATTACTTTTCCATTAATCAAGACTCCATAGCGATCGTGATTATATCCAACCAATATACCTATTTTTGCTTTATTGTCCCATTTTCCATTTCTTTTAACTTCTGGTATCCTAGCAAAAACTCTACTTCCGTACATCTTTATGTTATCTAGGTTAGGTTTTTTTCCAAAAATTATCTCAAAAGGTGTTTTTCTTTCTAAAGTACTAGCTGAAGGACTGTTTTTTAAGTACACGACCGTTTTCATAATTTCCGGCCAATACTTCTCAGCTATTTTCGCTTCCCTAGCTAAACACCTACCCATATCCATCGCGGATCTGTTGTACCTCTCAGCTACACCGTTCAGTTCATGAACGTATGCTGGAGTTACTTCTATTGCTATTCCTTTACTCTTAGCAAAACTGTAAATTCGATTGTTTAAATATTCTCTCCCTCTGTCACATCTAATTTCCTTAAAACATTTATCGAATTGATTTCGGACTAAATTAATAAACTCTTTGAAGCAACCCGCGGTCTCGTTACTCTTTATGCAATAAATTTTCGTGCATCTGCTATAGTCATCTAGGAAGATGAGAAAATATTTTTCCCCTTTATACCCGGTGGTTGGATGGGGCCCATTTAAATCTGTGTGTATTATTTCTAAGATTTCCCTCGCCTTTGTTCCATCATTTTTAAAGCTTATGTTTGTCATTTTACTCGGCTTACAATTAGTGCATTGCATATACTCATTTTCAAGTTGGTCTGGCAGGCCATCAGCCAGTTTGAATTTTACTAATTTATGAAGATAACCGAAATTTACATGCCCAAGCTTTCTATGCCATAAATCTTTTTGTGTCATGCTTTTCATACTATTCGCACACATTTTGTTTCGATACATTTTATCGTGCTCATGCTTACATACATAACTTTGCATGTAATACAACCCTTCTCTCTCACACGCAACAGCTTGTAATTCATGTTGCTCATTAGTAGTGTGTATATGACAGTTCTGGATCATACAATGGCGCGCTCCCCCCTAGCTCCCCGATAGCTCTCCCCTCGACCCACGGCCCAACCACACACACACACACACGCACGCACGCACGTACGCACGCAAGAAGATGCATCAATATGAAGGACAGATTGAACGCTGTAATCCAGGGCCGTGGTGAACATACGCGTTTTTAAACGCACACTAACACAGACGCACTTACGCACGCACAGATCTTACAGAAAGACGGACAGGCGGATAGACGGATAGACGGACAGATGGACAGGCATAAAGACATACAGACGTACAGACGTACAGACAGACAGACGAGAAGCGTAAAGCCGACCATGCAACCTCCACGCGGTACGCTTTGGGTAATGCTAATGCTGGCGGTGAAAAATTGCGTGAAAACGATTTTTTTGACAATTTAAAAAAAGGTCGAGTATTTGAAACATCGTTCATGAATAGTCGGAAGCAAAAGAACACAATTTTTGTTGAAATCTGAAAAAAAAATTTAGAATTTTGAAAAACAGAAGAAAAATAAAATTTCAAATTTCCCTCTTTTTCCAAGATTTAAAGCGTACTGGTTGGGAAATTGTGAAGAAAAATAACGGAATAGTCATTTTTCCACTTTAATCATCATTATTTGCCATTTAAGGAACAACAAAAATGTTCCTTTAATTTTCAATAAAACTTTGACGGTTCGGTCAACAATTACGGTTCAGCCGATCAATTTTAAATTCTGAGGGGTTTTTAGGCATGTATTGAACTAAAAAAAAAACCTGGAAACAGGGGTCATTTTCGCAATATTGCTAAAGTTGACGTGGATTTTCCAAACTTAAGAAAAAACCGATTTTTTTGTACCTTTTCAGATGAACAATGAGATCAGAAAAAAAAATTATCTTGCACTAAGTTATCGAACGTACTTCGAGAGCGTTTCTTACCGTTCACGGAACTCAGGTTCAGCTTGCCGTGGGATCATTAGTTCACGAGATATTGATGATCAACGAAAAGAGCTCCTTTTTTTCAAACGCCAATATCTCAACGACAAATGGTCGTACAGAGGTTTAAAACCGATTGTTTTGAAGCTGAAGAATCAGGCTAGATAAATCCAATATTGACAAAGCTGCGAAAAATTTTTTTGAGCTCGTGCACGCTTTTGAAAAAGACAAAAATTGTGAGGAATTCCGCCTTGCGCTATTTCTGAGGGTCACACTTAGCATGATGTTTAAGAAAAAAATAACTGATGAGGATTTTAAACTAGACGTTCAAAGCTTCGAAATGCTTCTTGGTTTTTCACGATTCGACTATTTTTCACCAAGTTACAGCTCTTCAAAAATCACTCAAAAAAGTTAGAAATACTACTGTTCCTTTAATTTTTTTGCTGAGTGTATAATATATTAAATCTTTTTTCTATATATAAAATAAATGAAAATTCAACATGGCAGCAGACTGTGGTTTGAAAAGTGGAAAATAAGTGCGATTTTAAAGGATTTGAAAACGAGAATACACTGTGTCGCGAACGAGCTCTGGCGATTTTCTCCACACCAACAGCGGGCCGTTTCTGTTTTTTCGATCTTGGAAGGAGCAGAGGTAGTGCCAGAGAGTTATTGAAAATTAATCTCAAGTACGTAGGAAAGCTTGAAAATAGGTGAAAACCCGTGGGTTTGCGAAAAAGAATGAGCGATGGTGAAAACGGTGTGAAAATAAAAGTTAAAAGTGAAGAAGAAGAACCAGAAATAGTTAACGCACGAAAAACATTCCTGAAAACCACAAGAAAAGTAATTATAGTACTGAAATTTATTGAAAGTGTACAAAAACAAAGAAGAAGAAAAGAAATGGAGAAAAACGACGTAAAAATACTAGTATTTTTAGGACTACGACACTTGGAAACAAATCATAAGAATGTATCTGAACATGAAAAAATGTGATATAGTGGTAGCTCGGAAAAAGGTACCAGCAACGGACAATGAAGAGTGGGACGATAAAGACGTCATGACGATCAATTATATATACAGTGCGTTGTCGAACAGACAAATGGAGTACGTGAAAAGGTTCGAAAGGGCCTATGAAATAATAGAAGAACTGGATAAAAAATACACAAAGTAATCGACGGCTCTACAAATTATCTGCAGGTACAAAATAGGAAAAATGAAATTGAGCAAATACAGCAACACCGCAACGTTCATGAACGAGTTTGAAAAAGGCATCAACGAGTTAATAGCAGCAGGTGCAAAAGTCACGGAGCAAGAAAAGTTGAATTACGTGTTAAATACGCTGCCCAATTCATACAGCTATATAGGTGATTTAATCGATGCGCTGCCGAAGGAGGACCAAACAGTAACGTATGTGAAGACTAAATTGGAGAATGCTCAAAAAAAAACATGAAGGCAAAACTGACGCGAGAGGCACAAATGCCTGCGCGGCGCAAAAACCACAACAAGATGGCTGCTTTCGGTGCTAAAAAGCAGGCCATTATGCTCGAGACTGCGGAGGATCATGGCGCGGTTCAACACGAGGCAGAGGTGGAGGAGAAAGCGGAAACGGCAGAGGCAGTAGGGCTCCACGCGGTGGTATCAACGGAAACGGCAGAGGTCGCGGCAGTTTTTGGAACACGCGTGCAGAGGGGAAAGAGGCGGAGCAACCGCTGCAGCAGCAGCAACGTACGACAAACAAGACACATCAGGAGTCGACGCATGGGTCGCAACGACGAAGACTGCGGCGCTTCACAGCAAGGTAGACCGATTAGGTAATAGTTGCGAAATACATTGAATTTTAGATAGCGGCTGCACTGATCATATTATTAATAATGCGGATTATTATGAAAACTGTATTGATTTGAAAGAACCGATTAATGTTTACTTGGGAGACAGAAGGTCAGTCAAAGCTACCAAAATAGGCAATGTGGTTAGCTACTTCAAAGCACCTGGAAAGTTAAATAAAGTTGATATTAAAAATGTCTATTACGCAAAAAATAGGAGTCATAATTCAATGAGTTATGGAAAGATTACGAACAATAGTACCATTATTTCTAAAGGTGACAAATCAAGAGAAAAATATCATAGAATTTTAGGACGTGTTAATTTTAATTACTTAGATATTCTATGCAAACATCAGCTAGTTACGGGTTTGCCGGAGGAAATATAAGTAGAGTTCATGGAATATCAAATATGCTTAAAGAATAAAATGCATGATTTACCGTTCCAGAACAATCGTGTTGAAGCAAAAGAAGAGTAGTATAGCAATGGGGGTTCTACACGCAGATTCCTGTTATCGACACTTACCGACATTCTCCCCGGATTCAAACCCTTTTCCGCGATGACGTCACAGTCTGCCGTACCAACTTGAGGTCAGAACCATGCAACCTTACCGACAGTTGTATCGGTCGATGGTAAAAATCGCACTGCTTTGCCAAAAATTCTTATCGGTTGAAGGTCAAAATCGTGCTGTTTTACCGACAATCTTACCGACTGGAGGTCAGAGTCTTTATGTAGTGTTCGTCTGCCAACGGTAAAGGGTGCGGCGGAGGCGAGAACTTTTTTACCGTCCCGCATTCTTTTCCCACGATAGGACTGCTGATGTGTAACATTAACCTCTCCAAATTCCTTTCCCACGGTAGGACTGCTGATGTGTAACATGAACCGCCCGCACATTCTTTTCCCACGTTATCAACTACGTGACATTCCAAAATTAATGGTTCTGAGAATTAATTATCACTTACTCGAATGTCGGTTTGATATCAACCACGTGACATTTTTTTGGCTTGTAACTGACATGTGAACTCAACGATGAATTTTGAACGGGTTCAGTCAAGACCAGAGTGCAAGATCGACCGATAGCCGCGGTACATTCCGAGCCATGGATCTGCGGTGTTGGGTTACTATCGCTCTAAGAATGCTAAAAGGTGCGCCCGCATACACGAACATACGTACAGCTGCTCTATAAAAAGAACGCTCATCACTGCAAACGATCATTAAGTCACAACTTGTCAAGTATACGTGAGGAAAAAGCTCAAAATGGGATCCGCGAAGTGTTTGAGATTGATCGATATTATGGAATCGGCGTACAAAATCTTGGACGAATCGTCATCAACAGCAGAGATTCAGAAATGGATAAAATTTGGAAGTCAAGTTCAATCTGAACAAAATTTTGCGGCAGGCTTTATCGATTGGAGGAAAGATGAGAATTATCACAACGATCGGACTCTTGAAAGCGCTCGCGGAAAAATTCAAACGTCTCCAGAAAACGGGTAGAGGTACGCGGAAAGTAAGAAGAAGCGATCGAGTTCACTGGGAAAATTTGGAATCAGCTTTCGAGGGGAGAATTCAAACTGGATACATCGTCAATTTGGAGCATGAAGATGTAGAGAGATTTCTAGAAGACGCAAAGGTACTAGCTGTGACGAGACTAAAAAACGCTTTAAAGAAAGACAGGAGCTTGAAAGCCAACGTTATCCTGGCTTGTAAATTTGAAGTTAAAAAAGATGATCACACGGTGGAAAAGATCAAATTTTTTAATACGAGAAATGAAATCATCCTCCAGACAAAAGATATCAACGAATGGTTCATCGAAAACGCGATGGAGCGTTTGTTGAAAAAGGTGGAAAATTTCCAGGAAAAGGATTCAGGCTGGTCGCTGACTGAAATAATCAATTTGACTGTGAATATCAACAAGTACGTGCCACTACGAGGGGGTGTGTTCACATACACCCCGTTAGCTAAGCATATCAGTAATAAGAAGGCTGTGGTAAACATCAGAAACAACGACTCTTACTGCTTTCTTTGGTCGGTCACCGCAGCTCTGTTCCCAGCCGACAACAACTTTCCGAACGCGACCAGCTCGTACCCGCATTTCAGCTCAGTGCTACGGTATGATGGTATAGAGTTTCCTAGGTCTCTAGACAAAAACACCATTTCAAAAGTTGAGAAGCTTAACGGTCTTTCAATTACCGTTTATGGTATAGACCAAGGTGATCGGAAAAAAAAAGTGAAATAGTACCGATTCACCTAAGTCAGAATGAGTCTGATAAACCTGTAATTTATCTTTTGGCTATAGAAACTGAAATCACTGACGATGACGATGACGATGTTGATATGAAAAATTATGAAAAAAATAGAATCTTTCATCTAAATTGTATTCGAAATTTGTCTCAATCAACGAGTTCTCAAATTTCTGAACGTAATGGTCGTACTTGGTTGTGCGATAGATGTTTGACTTACTCTCATTCTGAAAGATGTTTAACAAAGCACAATGTAGATTGCATGAATTCAAACAAAACCAAAGTTATTCTACCTATATAGGACGAGAAGATACTGAAATTCAAAAATTTCAAGCACAAAGAAACCGTTCCATTCTGCATTTACGCAGATCTCGAATGTTTACTGAAACCTACGCTAAAAAAGATGGGTATAAGAACAGTTTATCAAAAGCATCTTCCGTATGGTATAGCTTACTATCTACATTGTGCGTTTGACGGTCTGCTTTCGAAATTCAAAATCAATCGTGGAGAGACTTGCATTCAATGGTGCGTGAATGAGTTAGCGGAATTGGCACATTCGTTAGAAGTTCATTTCGAAACTGTTTTACCGATGGAACCGCTCAATTTCAATCAAATCAACGAATTTCATTCAACAACAGTGTGTTACATTTGTGAGAAATCGTTCACACTCACAGACGTGAAACAACGTAATCACTGCCATTTCACGGGAAAGTACTGTGGTGCTGCTCATCGAGGTTGCAATCTAAATCACCAAAATTCGCACACTATCCCAGTGATATTCCACAATCTGTCGGGTTGTGATTCACATTTTCTGATCAAAGCACTGGCTACATCGTTTGAGGGCACAATTGAGCTTCTACCCGTAAACAAAGGAAAGTACATTCGTTTTACAAAATATGTCGAGAAGACAGATATAAAGTTTAGATTCGTAGATTCGTATCGTTTCATGCCCAGTAGTCTTGAGAAATTAGCAACGTATCTCGGCGATGATCAGAAATCAATTACACGGAAATTTTATCGTAGCTCAGATAAATTTCAGTTATTGACCAGAAAAGGAGTGTTCCCGTACGAATACATAGACAGTTGAGAGAAGCTCGAGGACAGACGGCTACCATGCAAACAACAATTTTACTCAAAATTAAATGATCGGGATATATCAGACGACGACTATGCACATGCATGTGAAGTTTGGCAAACTTTTAACGTTCAAACTTTGGGAGAGTATTCGGACTTGTATTTACAGACGGACGTGTTTTTAGTAGCCGACGTTTTTCAAAACTTTCGACATAGCTGTTGGACAACGTACAACCTGGACTCGTTACATTATTACACCGCGACCGGTCTGTCGTCTGATGCAATGTTAAGCCGTACCGACATCGAGCTCGAGCTTCTCACCGACATAGATATGGTTATGTTTATCGGAAGAGGTATTCGTGGTGGTGTATCACAGCGCTTGAATAGATACGCAAAGGCTAACAACAGGTACATGGGGGAAGCATTCGATCCTGAGGTCGAAGAATCTTATCTGATGTACTTTGACGTTAATAATTTGTACAGTGCTGCTATGAGCTTTGCTCTGCCAAACAGTTCCTTCGAATGGTTATTAGACTTCGGACAATGCGATGTTCTTACCATCTCGGACGATGCGGAGTTTGGTTACATACCGGAGGTGAATTTGGAATATCCTGAGGAACTGCATGAAATTCATAAGGATTTACCACTGTGTCCGGAGCACTATATACCTTCGATCTCGAATAGTAGGCAACCGAAATTAACGCCCACGCTACTTTCCAAGGAAAACTACGTTGTTCACTATAGCGTTTTGGAACAATGTTTACAATTAGGCTTGAAATTACTCAAAATTCACAGAGTTCTCAAATTCAGACAAACCCCGTGGCTC
Organism: Neodiprion fabricii; assembly: GCF_021155785.1. NCBI lineage: Eukaryota > Metazoa > Arthropoda > Insecta > Hymenoptera > Diprionidae > Neodiprion > Neodiprion fabricii. Next base: position 13,905,356 of record NC_060241.1, on the reverse strand, counting down.
AAAAAATACATAGATTTGAATACCGATCTGCGCAAAAAATCTCACAACGAATTCAAGAAAAATTCTTACAAACTGATGAACAACGCAGTTTTTGGAAAAAGAATGGAGAATGTTCGGAAGTATACAGGGTGTCCCTAAATTGCCTCCTACGGACTAGCCAGCATGATACCTCGTTAAAATCCAACCGAGAATTTCTTTTCCGGAAGCTCGTCCGACGCATAATTTTTGAATTATAAGCGATAGCGCTAAGCCAATCAGAGTGCACCATTTTATCTAGATTTGCCGCCACGGAAATTGCAGTTTTGTTTATCTGTGTGAATTATTATTATTCGTTTACGAATTCGTTTCGAGTTGATCGGCACCTCCCCTCTCTCGCAGCTGTACCCCTTCTGGGGCGCTGACCTCGGTATTGTTGCCGTGGCACACGCTGCCCGCCGCACATCCATGAGCGCACACTTGTGTGTGTAAACAGAAGCGCATCCTCAAGCGTAAGGGGTACAGCAGTGAGAGAGGGGAGGTTCCGATATCTAATTCGTAAACGAATAATAATAATTGACCAAGACGAACAAAACAGCGATTTCCGTGGCAGCAAATCTAGATGAAATAGTGCACTCTGATTGGCCTAGCGCTATCGCTCATAATTCAAAAACTATGCGTCGGACGAGCTTCCAGAGAAGAAATTCTCGGTTGGATTTTAACGAGGTATCAAGCAGGCTAGTCCGTGGGAGGCCATTTAGGGACACCCTGTAGAGATGTCAGGCTGATCACGAAATGGGATGGAAGATACGGTGCTAGAGCTACTATGGCCAAACCTAATTTTCACAGCTGCACCGTTTTCGACAAAAATATAATTATCGTCGAAATGAGTAAGACGAAAGTCAGGTCGAATAAACCATTGTATGCAGGTTTCTCTATCATGGATCTGGCTGAAACATATATCTACGATTTTCATAATAATTATATCGAGCAGAAATTCGGCAACCTAGCAAAATTAATGTATGCGGATACCGACAGTTTGATTTACAATTTTACCGTCCCCGACATATACGAACATATAAAGGAGGACTTGCACAAATTCGATACGTCTGATTATCCGCTTGACAACGTTTATGGAATGCCTCTAGCAAACAAAAAAGTCCCGGCTTGATGAAAGATGAGAATAACGGAAAAATGATGCTGGAATTTGTAGGATTAAGAGCTAAATTGTACGTATTCCGAGTCTTGGGAGATGAGAAAGACAATAAGCGTGCCAAAGGTGTTAAAGGATCAGCGTTGAGAAAAATAATTCTCAACGATTATTTAGAATGTGTTTTTAACCGTGAAAATTTGTCTACAAACCAGCATTTGATAATAAGTCAAAAGCACGAGGTATACACTGTAGAACAGCAGAAAGTGGCACTGAGCTGAAATGACGACAAGCGGATCGTGTTTCAAAACACAACCGACACGATTCCGTGGGGCTACAAGCCTGCACCTTAGCTTTGTGATTTATAACACTACCATGATGTAGGATAGTGAATGAGAACGCTCCGAAATAAAAAAAATTTTCAACGATGCATATGTCTGTCGATTGTCTAAAAAATAAAGATGCACACTTGTTATGTGTTGGGTATAAAATAAAGAGGCACATACGTTTTTACAAAAAATTCATTTATTCAAATGTTACATATCCGATTCGTTTATCCAACTGTTGTATGTATTGTCAAAACCTAACCATTGAACGTATATTTTTCTTCTACGCTTCCTGAGCACCATCTTCACCAGATAGATATCCGGATGTTCAACCTCGAGGAGTTCTTGTTCGTAGAAACCACCGGCGATGGGTTGATCTCGGTAGTCTTTGAACTTGTACGTCACAGGATGAGTATTATCCACTCGACTAATCGTGAATATTTCAGTCGTCCAATTGGGAGTGTAACCTTTCTCGAAGACATTTTTGAATTTGCTGATTCGAACTTTGTCGCCGGATTTGAATTTTGCCGATATGGTAGGTAACGCTCGAAGCCCTCCGTACGCCTGACGTAATAACAGCCTCTAGTTCGCAACGGTGACATCCGACGGTTTCATTCTGATGGTTCGGTGTTTGGCGTTGTTGTAAGCCGAAACCAAATCAGAGAAGATATCGAGCAACTTGTAGCTTCCTTGCATGCTGAACTGTTTCCTCATTTTACATTTCAGCGTGTGATTGAAACGTTCACAGATCGAAGCCTTTAAATTACTGTACGTGGAGTAAAGTTTGATTCTGTAACGTGTAATATGCGATTCGAATTTCGAGTTGTGAAAATCCGTTCCTCTGTCGACGTGTAAATATTTCGGCGCCCGTCCTTGAACAAGCACAGATTCCATTGCCTTTGTAACATCATCTCCAGACTTGCTCTTTATCGGTACAGTTCACGCATAATTTAAAAATATCAATGACTGTGAGCATGTACTTGTAGCCTTTGTTTTGTCCAGCGTATGACGTCATATCAACAAGATCCGCCTGCCAGGTCTCGTTGATGCCGCGCACGTCTACACGTCGACGCAGGTAATTCCGGCGTGCAGGCTTATGCAGTTCCGTCACCCGTGCTTGCTTTTTCTCGTTCATATTCCAACGCTCTTAGCCTGGTATCCAATTTGGAAATGTTATCAGCGTTTTGAATCGACAGGTCTCTGCCTGTTTTAAAGTTCGTGTAAAAGGTATCCGAAGCTTCCTCCGTCGTGATCTCCGAAGCTTTAATCATTTGATCCAAGTTGTCGATTTGTTTTTGCAGTACGTTGAATTTTCGTCTTAAGGTTTTTAAAGCAACAGCATTGTTCGGCTCTGCGGGATCTGCGATTTTGCACAGTCTCTTGTTCCGTATTTCGTAATGCCCGTCCGCTGTCATTTGAATTCCGACTTCCAGAGGACCGCGAGTGCTCGCGGCCGTGTTTTTATCCAGATGTCGTCCAAACACGTCGACGCTCATTTCGGTAATGAATGCAAAAACGATGGAAGCCTCTTAATAAATGATTCCTGCTTCGCGTAGCTCTCTGATAATGAAGATTATTTCGTTATTGCGAGTCGGGTTTTCCGCTGCCTAAGATGCCAGGAGTAAACGAAGGCGCGACACTAACTTGTTTGGATCATCCCAGAAAACGTATTCCGTTTCAACACCTTGTCGAGTGATCGTAGCTTGTGAAAGTAGACTTTTACCCTTTCGGCTAGGTGATGGGGAATAATCCATCAATTCAACAATGACACTTTCGAATTTGTAACTGTTATCGTTTCAAACAGCCCCATCGGATGAGTAATACTTCTTACGCGCGTTCGTTGCGAGGATTATATTCTTGACACTTTCCCGATCTCCGGCGCTTACAGAAGAACCGCCAGGCTTCTTTTTGAACAAAAGTTCCAGCAAACCCTTCGCTTTTGGGTGAAGCGTATCGCCAATACGAATGTAGTCACTCTCAAAAGATATCAACGAATCACCAATCATTAGTCCGTTTCAGAGGTTGTGTACACCGTACACGTTGTCCAATTCACCTTTTGTCTTCGCATCTCTCACCAGTGCGAAATACTCATCCTCGATTTTCTCGACCGGTGTTTCTACCATTGTTTCATCTCCTGCTGAAGCAAAGGAATCGTCCATTTCCGAGACAGTTTCATTTTTCGTTTCATTTTCCATCTACTCCATTTCTTCTTTATTTTCTTCCACCTCTTGTTTGACAGGTTTGGTATCTTTTGTAACATTCACGAGTTCTTGCAACGGAGTCACTACTGGTTTGAAAACGTCACTCAATTTCTGAGTCGTAGATTCCTTGCCCGACTTGAGCAATCTGTGTTTTTGACGGATCGCAGCACTTGCTTGAGCGATCTGACGTAGGACATTTTTTGCTCGGAAATTTCAGAGCTCTGCATGTTGACGCAACTGAGCTGCAACGCTACTGCGTCTCTCGCTCGAAAACGTTAGATTTCATTCCTTTTTCAGGCTAACAAAACAATCGTATCACCTCCTGTGTCGTCCTTTGTTGAGCTCCCTGTCTTTGTTGATCACCAGAAACCCGTACTTCTCACCATTCCAGCATGCAGAGCACACACTTTTAAACTCTGTGTAAGACATATCGGTGTTTACATGGTCGTTGGATACGTGTCTCAGGTTCAAATCGTCTTGTTTGAATAACACGAGTAAGTTCACGATGTCACGCACGAGATGTTCGGGAATACTCGCGTACGTCTGACAGAGATAGAAACAGTCAACGTCGTCATGTCTACCTATGCAAAAGTGAGCTCTAATATTGTCCTGCTTCTCGCACGCTACATCGTCAAATATGATTATTGAGTGTGGCCGTGCTTCTTCCGGTGTAATCACTTGCTCACGCTCGGTAAACGCAAAATACTCCGTATTTTCAACATGGTGCAACAATTGCTTCAACAATTGGTATTTAGGTCGGTTGAGAGATTTCGAGTAGATGGAGATATTTTCAAATCCCAGTCCGTTGGTATGGGTTATAAGTGTGAGCAACGCATTAGTTTTACTACAATTCGACGGCCCACAGATTATTGCACGTAGACTATTCGGGAGTAATTCACCGTGCCGTTTGTGCCCTTTGACATTTTGCTCCGAAAGTTTGTCAAAATTCATCACGTGAAGCTTAGTAGGTTTTTTTCTCAAACCGCATCTCGGAGATGACTGATCGGATTTGCTATAAATACCCCGTTTTAAAGCACTTTTCTTCAGTCAACGCACGAACATGATCGCGTACAGAGGTAAACGAAGCAGCAGGCGGCAACATCGTGGTAAGGGTCTGGTGAATAAAATCATCAACAGCCTTACAGTCGAATTGCATGTACCTGGTTATCAGTACTGTGGGCCCGGTACAAAATTAACAAAGCGACTCGCGCGGGGTGATCCGGGAATTAATCTTCTCGACGCAGCTTGCAAGGACCACGACATTGCTTACTCGCAGAATCGTGAAAATCTCGGATTCAGTAACGAGGCTGATCGGATGTTGGCTGAGAAAGCTTGGAAACGGGTTCTTGCAAAGGACGCAAATTTGGGTGAGAGGGCAGCCGCTTGGGCAATAGCTAATACAATGAGAGTAAAATCATAACTCGGAATGGAAATCCGAAAATCAAAAAATGCGACCTTGAGAAAAATTATAAATGCTGCAAAACGTTCTATGGTTCCAAGCAACGATGCAAAAGTAGCTATCAGATCTGCGCTGAAGGGAGCTGAGAACGCCGTTAAAAAGCGGGTGGAAAATGTAAAGTGCGAACACCTCGCGTTCTACCAGTACCTCCAAAAGTCAGTGGTTTTCTACCGTTTCTAATTCCTATTCTGGCTGGACTTAGTGCTGCAGGCGCGTTAGCCGGTGGTGCGGCAGGTATAGCAAAAGTAGTGAACGATGCAAGTACTGCTAGACGAGAACTCAGAAAGAGCAAACGACGCGACAAAACTATAGAAGCTATCGCGTTGGGCAAAGGGCTTCATATGAAACGGTACAAAACAGGTCTTGGTCTCCATCTTTCAAAAAACTAGATGCGATGCTACCACGTCGAGCGTTGACTGATTGGGACTTGTTGAAATATGCAAAAATCTTCAAGGTTCCGCATTTCCGCGGTGTTTTCATGCGAAACGAAATGCCCGAAAACGGTCCACGGAAAAACGAGTCAGCTATAATCAACCTTGACGACAAAGACGGTCCGGGACCACACTGGGTTGCATACACGAAACGCGACAATAATATCGATTACTTTGACAGTTTCGGCAACCTTCAACCACCCTCAGACCTCATAAAATACCTCGGCGTTGGTAGCGTCATATACAATCATGAAAGGTACCAGGATTATGATACATTTGAATGCGGACACTCGTGTCTGAAATTTCTAAGTGGTGCGCTATATAAACATGGTGCGTGATTTGTCAAAGTCAGTCTACCACTTGCAGTCATTGATGATTCGTTAACGTCAACGATTTCGGGAACCTCTTCGATTCTCGAGGCACAATATTTCCCACCGATCAAACTTGCTCATGATGAAAGTTATGCTCTCGGCTTGGTAGAATTGTTAACCTTTAATTCGATTTCCAACGTTGATGTTGGTCACAATAAAATTTACGTAGCTGATAAAGTGATCACCATACCTACCGGCAGCTACGAGATCGAGGACATAGAGAAGTATCTTCAAAACGTGCTAAGAAATACAGATATCAGGTTTGCCATCAAACCCAACGATAATACATTACGTAGCGAAATCACATGCAACCACACGCTCAACTTTGAGCCGAATGATTCCATTGCTCAACTATTGGGATTCACACTATGTGTATTGGAGGTTGATAAAACTGACAAATTAGACGTGCCTGTAACTATACTCAAGGTCAACGCGTTGCGAGTCGAGTGTAGCATTAGAAAGGGCGCCTACGTCAATGGACACAAAGTACACACTATTCACGAGTTTTTCCCGACTGTCCCACCGGGATATAAGATCGTGGAAGTACCGTTGCACGTCATTTACCTTCCAATCACCGTCAGGACCACAGATCACGTTCAGCTCCGATTAGTGGATCAAGACGGAGACCTGGTTAATTTTCGTCGAGAAGTTATTACTGTAAGACTATATATCGAATAGCAATCAACTATGGGAATTGTATATAACAGACTGTCAAAGAGTAGGTATATCAGTAAGTCGGCAGGCCCCGATCAAGTCAGTCATCGATCGATTTTCGAACCGTGAACACCTCGAAACGTGGAATTTCTGATAGCTCTGGGTCGGAAACTGACCACTTTTGAAAGAGGAACTTCCGACAACTAAAAATCCGATTTTGCTATTTAATCATCTGCTACGTACCATGGAGAAAGAAATCTCGTCAACTTTCAACAACAGCGATGAAATTCGAGTCACCGTTCAGCATGAGCATTTATGCATATTACCCAGCAAAAGTTCGGTACATATCCATGGACGACTCCTCAAACCTGATGGTAGATTGAAATTGAGTGGACCATTGAAGACACGCTGTGCAAAGCTGAAACCGTGCACGTAAAAGGAGAAGAAAAGCGAGATTGGTTGCTTAAAATTGTCCCAAAAGTTCAAATCATTGATATGCTGGACTTTGACTGTCCGGCGCTTCAAACCTTGCAAAATACTTCAGCTGTGTCTCTTAGATGCGACGTTCATACAATACCCAACGCAATCTATGCAGCACAGAACGTTTTGATACTTCAAAATTGGCTACAAAATCATCATACTGTTCGGATGGCGAGGGTGTACGATTTGTGTTAAGCGCTTTCAAGATTCCGATCGTTGTGATAATTATCGTCTTTTCTCCAATCGATAAAGCCTTTCGCAAAATTTTGTTCAGAAGCCGACTATTTTGACTTCCAAATTTTATCCATTTCTGAATCTCTGCTGTTGATGACGATTCGTCCAAGATTTTGTACGCCGATTCCATAATATCGATCAATCTTAAACACTTCGCGGATCCCATCTTGAGCTTCTTCCTCACGTATACTTGAAAAGATGTGACTTAATGATCGTTTGCAGTGATGAGCGTCCTTTTTATAGGGCAGCTGTACGTATTTTTGTGTATGCGCGCGCACCTTTTAGCATTCTTAGAGCGATAGTAACCCAACACCGCAGATCCATGGCTCGGAATGTACCGCGGCTATCGGTCGATCTTGCACTCTGGTTTTGACTGAACCCGTTCAAAATTCATCGTTGAGTTCACATGTCAGTTACGAGCCAAAAAAATGTCACGTGGTTGATGTCAAACCGACATCCGAGTAAGTGATAATTAATTCTCAGAACCATTAATTTTGGAATGTCGCGTGGTTGATAACGTGGGAAAGGAATGTGAGGTGGTTGATGTTACACATCAGCGATATCCGAGTGGATAAAAAACAATTCTCGGAACTATTAATTTTGGAATGTCACGTGGTTGATAACGTGGGAAAAGAATGTGGGGGTGGTTGATATTACACATCAGCAGTCCTACCGTGGAAAAGGAATTTGGAGTGGTTAATGTTACACATCAGCAGTCTTATCGTGGAAAACGAATGCGGGACGATGAAAAGTTTGACCTTCGACCGATGAGAATCGTTGGTAAAGCAGTGCGACTTTTACTGTCGACCGATACAACTGTCGGTAAGGTTGCATGGTTTTGACCTCAAGTTGGTACGGCAGACTGTGACGTCATCGCGGAAAAGGGTTTGAGTCTGGGGAGAATGTCGGTAAGTGTCGGTTACAGGAATCTGCGTGTAGAACTTTTATAGCTGTACTACTAAGAAGTACTAGAAATCATACATTCTGATATATGTGGCCCTTTCAGTACTACAGGCTTAAACGGTGAACGATATTTTGTCTCTTTCATCGACGATCATAGCAAACTAGCGAAAACCTATTGCATCAAAACGCGAGATGAGGTTCACGGGTGTTTTGTCGAGTTTGTAAATGCAAGTGAAAATTTCACCGGTAAGAGAGTAAAAACATCAAGATGCGACAACGCTTCAGAGTACGTAAAAGGTCAACCGTATAAATATACAAAAGATAAAGGAATAAATCTAGATAGATGCCCAGCATACGTACATGAGCTTAATGGTACCGCCGAATGTTACAATAGAACAATAATGAATCAGGCGCATTGTATACTAGCAGAAGCGCAGGTAGATAAAAAATATTGGCCGGCAATAATCTATGCTGCTACTTATTTAAAACCGCACGTTGGCAAACACTGTAGAAAAGAAAACACCTTAGGAAATATTTTTCAAACGAAAGCCAAGTATCGAAAATTTAAGATCATACGGAAGTAAAGTTTTCGTCAGAAAGCCAGAACAGAAAAGAAGCTCAAAGTGGGATGCAAAAGCAGACGAGAGAATTCTGCTAGGATACGAGAATGTTGGCTATAGAGTGCTAATAAACGGCAAAGTAATAGTTACTAGGCATGTAGAATTTATCGAAAAGGGAGTTAAATATATAAGTCTCGATGATACGGTAGACACTGAAAACACGAATAAAAATAATGAGGCAAAAGAAAATGATTTGGAAATCGATGAGTCTGAAACAAATGTAGAAATTACTGATAAAATTGATGATTGTGAAAACAATATGTCAGATTACAGTTTCAAAAGCCTGGATGAAAATGAGCTAAATAAGTTGATCAGAAGGGGGAAGGTTCGATTGGAAAAGAGGAAAGTAAAATTGACCAAAAGAACACAAACGAAAACAAGAATAAAAATCAGGAAGTACCCATTAGAAAATCCTCACGTAATAAAAGGAGTCCTGTGAGATATCATGAAACTGATGGTAATAAAATTTACGCTAACTTCTGTAAAATAGATACCCCTAGTTCATATGAAAAAGCGATCGATAGTAAGGATCGTGAAAGCTGGATAAAAGCTTTGGATGAGGAAATTGATTGCCTAGATAAAAACGCATTAGATGTAAAATGGGTGTACACAATAAAGTCAAATGATAAATATAAAGCTAGATTGGTAATTAGAGCTTTCCAGCAGAAAAACGTGATTGACGACATATATTCACCCGTCGCAAGTAGTGGAACTTTAAAATTTTTATTATCCTTTTGTTGTCAAAACGGTTTAATAATTGAACAGATGGACGTAGAGACCGCGTTCTTGAACAGCAAAGTGAACGCCGAAGTATACATTCGTCAACCACAAGGTTATGAGGATGGAACAGATCGAGTATGCGAATTAGTAAAGTTTATGTACGGTTTAAGCGAAAGTCCGAGAGACTGGTTTAATTGTTTTGACGAAATTGTAACTAGACTTTGATTTAAGAAAAATAATATTGATCCTTGCCTGTGTGCCATTGCCTTTATTGTGTTGTAAAAACAAAACAAAAATTAAGAAAGTAAAAAATTTACTATCCGATCGATTTAAAATGAAAGATTTGAAGGAAATTAAAGCGTACTTAGGTATAAAAATCATGTACGACTACAAAAACAACAGAATGGAATTGAATCAAACGGAGTATATCGAAGCCCTAGTAGAGAAATACAGAATACAAAATAGTAGGTTGTTTGATACACCAATGGAAACAAAATTAAAATTAACAAAATCCGATTATTGCGAAAAGGATATTGAATATAGGAATTTACTAGCTGCGTTATTATATATTAGCGAAAACACTAGACTGGACATTAGTAATAGTGTTGATTATTTAAGCAGATTTCAAAACAGTTACGATAAAACACATTTTAAGTATGCTCTTAGAATATTAAGATACTCATCCAAAACCAAAGATTTGAAATTATGCTATAAAAAGAATGAAGAATTCGGAATTGTTGATTGCGTTGTTGACGCGGATTGGGGAGGCGATGTAGACGACAGGAAGTCAACCTCCAGATATGTTATACGATTGTATGGTAACGTTATAGCGTGGAAATCACAGAAACAAAAAAGTGTGACGAAGGCGTCAAACTACGCAGAGTATGTTGCCCTATCCGAATCCGTAAGTGAAGTGAAAGTTATCAGTGAATTGATGGAAGTATTTAAGATAAACACTAGTGACCCGATAAAAGTATATGAAGAAAATTCGGGAGTGATTAGCATTGCGAAATACGGAAAATTCACTAAGAACTTGTTTTGAGCAATACATCATCACTTCGTTCACAAGCATCTAAAAAAAGGTTTGATCGAAGTTGTCAAGATTAACACCAATGATAATATAGCAGATGTGTTCACTCAAGCATTGTGCAAAGAAAAATTTGGAAAGTTCAGAAAACTGATGAACGTTAAATAAATAAACAAACGTTATAAATTTAAGAGCTCGTGTTGAAAATATAGGTGAAGAAGGGGTAAATTTATAATGTTTGCTCACACATCTCTACTCCTATATTTATATTTGTCTCTTGTTGTTATCGCTCATAGAGCGAACGGTCAAGTGATGTATACCCACCGTTACCTGCACGCATACACTGCTGCGGGAAGCCGGGCTGTACTGTACGAGTAGAGATTGTCTTCGCTTATATGTCGTCGTAGTCGCACGATAGCCGTATATAAGTCTACGTATAATATATTAAATCTTCTTTCTATACATAAAATAAATGAAAATTCAACTTAAATTAATAAAATAAATGGGATAAATAAAATGAATCATATAAATGAAATAAAATTCACAAAACAAATAAAATAAATGAAATGAATATTATTATTATTATTATTATTATTATTATTATTATTATTCATTTAAAGTGATCTTTTTAAGATACATATCTCTGATACACTTTTTTTATGAGATCGTATAATGTTACAAATAAGTTTAAAATTGAGCATAAAAAAATTAAAAAAATAAAAAATATAGAAAACTTTATATACATTTTAAGGCCGTTAAGTAATGTGTATTGAGTTAAACAGAACTAGTTTGGCGTGATACTATTGAATAACTCTGAACACGCTGTTAAATAGTTTAATAAATTTTTGAAGCCAGATGTGGAATGGTCATCTAAAATTATAATTAAGTTGAGATGGTCGCTATCTTCCTTGGATATTTGCAGGTATTCGGAGCGAAGAGAGCTGAAGAATGTACTGTTTATCAGAAAGTGAGCTATTGTTTCCTTTTCTGAGTTGTGACAGAAGCGGCATAATTCTGCCGGTTTTAATTTAATTACCCCCAGCTTCGTTGATATGTTGCACGAGTATATGTTGGCGACTCTTAGCTGTAGTTTAGGTGTTATTGTGTGGAAAGAGCCTCTTGTCAGGTATATTGGGAGTGAGTCTTCTATCGACCTTGATATGGGTGATTGACATGATTCAGACTTTGAGTAGCGTTTAAGGTCTTGAAGTTTCAGGAAAGAGCGGTACTTGTTGAGGATCCTGTCCTTATTTACCTTCCAATGAGTTGCGTTCATGTCCTCAAACATTTGTTCTTCACCAATGAGAGAAAGCAACGGCTTAACTGGTAAGGTCCAGTTCAAGTTTGGACTTTTGTAATTGGCAGATAGTTGAATAAGTCTAGTCAAGCCGAGCTTGGACAGTCGGTCTTCTCTCATGTCTAGTATTTTAATTACCCAGTTGTATGCGTATTTTAGTACTTCTGGAGAAATGTGTAGTATGTCGAGTTCAAGGCGTGGAAGATAATGTGGCGTACAGACAGGAAGATGGAAAATTCTTTTAAAATAAAGCAGGTGAGTTGCTTCAAGTTTGTCTAGTATTTCTTTCCTGAGACCCCAGATGTGCACTAAGTATAGCAGCGTTGTTTTGATCATGCTGTCATGGAGTTTCTTTTTGCTAAGCCAAGTTTCTGCTCCGAGCCTAGAAAGAATTAAGTAGGTTGATCCGATTGCTTGTTTGCCTCTTTTGGATGCTTCGGTGGCTGCTATATCTCCTTGCAGGTTGCTTGATAACGCAACACCCAGATATGTGTATGTCTTGACCACCTCAATACTTTTGCCTTTGAATTGAAAGCCTTTATCCTTTTTTTTGATCCTTCCTGATGTACGACAGGCCATTATTTTTGTTTTGCTGATGTTGACTTCCAGGCCGTTTGTGTCACAGTATTCCTTCAATACTTTCAGTGTTGCTTCTGAACTTGAGGCAGAGTGAGATAAAGTGGCAATGTCATCAGCATATAATAACATGAGTATCTGAAGAAGATTGTTCAGGTTTAGTCCTTCGACGTCGCGATTCTCGAAGAATTTGATTATATCAGCAATGAATAGAATGAACAGCAACGGGCTGAGTATGTCGCCTTGTAGTACTCCTTCAGTTATGTCAATGGGATCAGACAGGTGGTGGTCTTTCCTGATGTGCATCCTGCTTTTGCTGTAGAAGTTGATGAGTATCCTTATGAGTTTATTGCTAATATCTTGGTTTTTTAGTTGAGCCCAGAGGATGTTATAAGGTACTTTATCGAAAGCTTTTCTGGGGTCTATGAAGAGAATGTACGCCGTTGTGTCAGGAAATCGTAGTTGCACTTGTATTATCGTTTGCAGCAAGAACACTTTGTCTGGGCAACCTTTCCCCGTGCAAAATCAAGCTTGTTCTTCTGGTATGAGCTTGTTATTTTCTGCCCATCGCCTTAATCGATCATGTAAAATGTTGGTGAAGACTTTGGCGAAATGGAATAAATATAATGAATAGAATAAATGAATAAATAGACGTAAAGAGAGAAAGAGAGAGAAAGAGAGAGAGGGAGAGAGAAGAAGAGAAAGAAAGAGGAAGGGAGGCAATGATGCTGAGTATTGAATAATTGAAACAAATCGTAAAACTTCGTTATCGTACTAATCAAATGTGATAATCATGACGGAAATTCAATCGACATTCGCAGTATCGTAAGAGGATTGGTGTAGCACTATATATATTTTGTGAAATACACACAAATGTAGAAACTCGTTGAAGTCTTCGGGTTTGCGAATGAACACCTTTATTCTCAACTCACTTCGTCAAAACCCTGTTTCTGCACCAAAGATTTTTCAATATGCTGGAGAAGTTTCAAACAGCCATTCGGATTTGTATGAAAGGAGACACGCTCACCCTCCACCGAGCAGAAACCCATCAGCCAATCGTTCATGGGGTGTACAACTCGTGACATATAGGCAAAAATGTAACGCGACAGCAGTATGAGCTGGAAAAATTTTCTCAAGAGATCGCTACCTGCTTTTTTGATGATCAATTTTTTTCCATCACATGCTCCACGCTCATATGATTGGGAGTGTGCAGGCTCGGACTTGTTCGCTATGAGGAGTCATGAACCCCAAAACTGTATGTGCACAAAACATACGGTCAAGAGTCGACAAGACAAGATTTTTCTCACGCCAAACACTGCTCGCTACCTGCTTTTCGTTGACCGATTTTTCCCATCATATGCCGCAAGCTGATTAGGGTTGGGGTGTGCAGGCTCAGACTTGTATGTCATAAGATTTTTTCATTCTTTGATGGCTGCGGTGGTCCACTACTGCAACCCTCCACCCAGTCACCACTGCGCGCTGCCCACTAGCGATTTTTTTCTCCATCACATGACCCAACGGTGGTTGAGGGTGTGCGGGTTTTTGATTTTTGCTTAGCCACATGAACAGCCATATTGATCAATTTCACAACCTCTCCCCACTCACAATTTTGGATCAGTAAACACACCGGCTTGCAACCCGATGCATGCATATTTTGCACACGGAAACTGTGAATCGTCCAAGAATTACAATAAAATATTCAACTATACAAAATATCTCCAGATTCTCTTACCTTATGCATACAGGTGTAACATATTATCATCAATTATGATAATAATAACAATAATAATAATAATAATAATAACAATAACAACAACAACAACGGCAATAATTAAATCTCCGTACATGCATAGATAACGATCTGGCAAAAATACCGAGTCAATCAAGCGATACTGGATGAGCACAAAATAAAAATCAAAACGCGGAAATGCTAACAATAAACGGTATTCCGAATAGCACAAACGTTTTAGTAAATCAAAATACCATTGAAAATTTCTCGGAAGAATCCCCAAACAAGAAGATCACGACACAACATCGAACCAAATTTTACCAACGTTATTTAACCAAGACATACGACGCTCTACTTAAAAAAATTCACAGCTGAACCTTAAAATAATCTATAACTAACTTACAAGTTATTTGGAGAGGAAATGAGTTTTGATTCATGGACACAATCAAATATGATACATCAAGGGTCGATATATAAGCCGTTGTTTGCGTTATAAAACATTCCAAAGAAGAGGCATTGGGGGAGATGTTTAGTAATTCGTGTGGTAAACCGCCCATATTGCCTTCGGCGCGTACCACACCGGGTGATCCCAATCCTTGAAGGGGAAGCGTTGCCCGCCACCACCCATCTATCAAGCATCTGATGTCGGAAAAGTCTATGAAATCGTCACCCTGCCATTGGCGGTCGTCAACTAGCCCTAGAAAATATGAAATTTTGCTTCGAATTTCCGCCCCGCCTTGGCGGCGTTTATCAAAATCCTTTATACAGACCCACCCTAGGGACTCCGAAGTCCACAGCAGATACTGTAAACAAAGATAAACAACCATATTTTGATAAAAATGCTACACAAACACTTCGAATAAAAAAAGCGGAAACCATGTGCCGCAGAACACTATCATAAACAATTAACAATAAATCAAAATGAAGAATTCCCGAAACTTGAATACTTTTTCTTTGCACGTATGAACACAAATAATTGAACGATTCAAAAACTCTCAAACATATTACGATGAAAACATTTATAATGAGCAAGATGATGAAACTCGGTACTTACAGAAATCTTCTCTAATTCGAGAATCATTTTTTTTTTCTTATCCAACAATGTACTTTTATAACTCGTCAACTCAGTGTAGTTTGAAAAATGGATACAATTTCGCACGCAGCGACGCGATCTCAATTTCTTTGCCTCGGCTTTTCGGACACTTTCTGTAGCTCCATCCCGACCTAACCCAGCAGAGTAAAAGCTATCCTGACCTAAGACGGTAGGACTTGACCCAACGTAACCTCACTTGACCCAAGACACTACAACCCAACCTAATATAACCTATCCTAATCCGAGACTACCCAACCTAATCTTAATTGATGAAATACTTTCTGAAATGATTCATTTAATCAAGCTTGATCGCTAGCTTCGATAGTTCAATGATTCTGAAGCAATTCGCGGTCGGCGCGACGGCCTCGTGGTTTCTACAACCTGACCTACGTCAAGGCTACTCCAACTTAACATAACCTAACTTGACCCTAGACACTACAACCCAACTTAATATAACCCATCCCAACTTGAGACTGTACAACCTAGCCAACCTAATATAACTCAATGTTTTGTAGGTTTCCCGGTCACATGAAAGGACTTCCGTTTTTTCTATAGACGGGGAAGCTCTTGGTCACATTTGCTGCTTTTACGTGTTCTGTCGTCTACTGGTTCTCATTTTGTTACACTTACTACTTCTCATGCAATATAAGTAATGTAACGGGGCTTATTCATATTCGAAAATACGAATTTAGAAGATTCTAACGGAGCTGTCGAGAGTGCGGTATGCATCACAACATTTTCCAATCCGCAATGTTGTAGTACGATGACATTATGTGAAGCAATAATTTGATTTTAGATGTCTTTCAGGACGTATTTATTCAGAATTAACGTATGTACAAATATTCATATTCCTGGCCGTTATAAACATTAACACGATTAACAATTCCATCTGTTTTACACAATTCATCAACCCTATTTGATACGCAATTTTCATTAAAATCCCTAGCATCGACTTTTCCCCATAAGATTACGCTGCTGCCAATAAATAAGTAAGAATCATCTCATTAACGAATGGGTTGATGGAACAATAATGTGCTCGAGATTCATTGATTCGTTTTGATTTTTATGGCTAGCAGCATCCTTTCCATAAACTTTTCACATATTTGAATGATGCAGATAAACATACAACGCGTGAATTTTGCGATAACCAAACTCAGTTCAGTTTGATGACTGGCAACGACGTTTTTCCCATGAAAACGTTGATTGCTGGGAAAAGCTCGATGAAACTCAGCTACCTGCAAAGAAGCATTTCCACTTACACGTATGTAATGCAAATATTCCAAACGACGATTCCAAGCATGCTAAAAATGATTAGGAAGAATTTTATTTGTAGCTAATGGAGAACTATAGAGATTGATACATGAAAAACGGTGATCTGACCAGATGCCTCGAAACATTTGATTCAGATCCGTTGCACTACTACACAGTGCCGGGACTTGCTTTCGACGCTATGCTCAAATACACGGGAGTAAATTTACAATGTTCTGATCGACACGCTTTGGTCAATAAGAGGTTCATGAAATAAGATTTTGATCCTAGTGACGTGAAATCGTATCTCATGTATTTTGACGTGAACAATCTATACGGTTCGTTCGACTGGTGGCATAATCCTATCGATGTATCAACTTACCCGGACGATTCATTGATTAGTCACATCCTGAACCGATGGATATCCGAATATCCTATAGAGCTTCACTCTTTTGTCTCGAGCATTTCACACCTCGGGTTCTGATAAAGATGTTACGTCCGTGGGTAGAGTTTACTCCTGAGCGGAAGGAGTAACCTGGTTGGCTTCGCTTTTACGTTACAGTTCAACCGGAAATCAGGATGGGATTGAATAAACTGGATTATGTTGATATGTCGTTTATAAGTTTATTCTGTAGAACATGAGATAGCGGTCGGAATGAGTTGTGTGTTGCGAAAAGATATATATATGAAGGCGAGATGTGGAATTGTCGAGTGTCAGAATAGGAATGTCCCTCGAGACGTGAAACGGACGGGTGCAGAAGGTGTCACAAAGCTAGGAGTAGGGAATGGAATTTGAAGAGTAAGCGTGATAGTGAATAGCGTGAGACTACGTAGAGATAAGAGGACAGGACAGAACTGTGGGAGAGTTAGCGAGTAGGAAAAATAGAAAGACGTGGTATGTTGGACGTAACACCCCCCCCGTCAGAGGGAGCAAGAAGGTGGAAATGTGAAACATGATTTGTGCTTAAAATTAGTTTTACAATTATTCTTATTATAGGTAGTGTATGGTTTATATTCTGGGTTACGTATGAGCGTAAGGCATATAGTTATAATACTATGGTTACATAATGTTGTTTAAAGCTAGGCGCCTAGGGTTAATGCGCATGGAAGCGGGTTAGTACACTTAAGCCTAAACAACAATGATTTTTTTTTTTTTTTTTTTTTTTTTTTTATGTCGAGATACAGAGTCTGACCTATTTGTACAATGATATCGGTTATGAGTGTAGATATATTTTGGGCTAATTTTAAACTAAGGGTATAAGATCGTCACTACAATTATTTTAGTGCAGTAGTGTACACAAGTATTTATTTTATTTATGTCTGTTTGACAGCGCAACAGCAGATCTTGATAGCAATATAGTAAATGCCTATTTGTAATAAGGTTTTCGTAAGGTGGGTGGGTTTAAAGGAAGCGGAGGTGGTGTGTGACGAACTGCATGATGGGTTTCTACTTCGTTGGGAATGGGTAGGACAGAAGAAGTAGGTGGGTGAATAATATTCAGCTCGATTGGATTGTCATACCCTGTTTGTATGGCTCTAAATGTCTGGTTCGTCTTTTTTGTTTTGCAATGTGTGCACAGAGTAATGACCTTGCCGAGGTATGAGTGACGGTAGAATAAGTATAGGGTTGCGAAAGATAGCAAACCAACACCGCTGTAAGTAAGAGTGTCTTTGATGTGCAACATATAGCGCTGTGTGCGGTGGTGTGTGCTGATATCAGTAGCTTGTTTTGCGATATCCTGCAGCGATAGTCCGGTATTGGCCAAGGCATGTACATCTATGTGCGAGGTTTTGTGGAGTGGGGGGATTGCAATTAAGGATAAGTCGGTGGAAATATTAAAATCAAGACTGAGGGATACTTGACTTAGATCCAAGGTAACTTTGGGGACGTAGGAGAGAGTCTCGGTAGATTGTGAGCGTTTCGAAGTTTTGAGAGTGACCTCAGAAGTACTAGCCGTACATAGGTCGTCTAGGGTGATAATGCCTGAACCGGAAAGTGTGACACGAGAGGTCTGGTCATTTGGGCAGAGAGTATGAAGAGTCTCAGGAGTGGAAGCTGAGAAAATCCAAGAATTAGATGTTGATAATTCCGTCCAGTAGGTTCCATCGAATGCGGTCAATCTGATATCACATTGTTTTGAAATTTTTCTGGACGGGTTCAGAAAAAGGTCTACCTCGCAGAGTTTGTGAGTCGACGGTCGGAAAAGCGGTTGTGTCAACTTACATATGAATTTTCCTAAGGATAAAATGCATTTACTAAATTTGGATTCCGAGATTTGAAAGTACGACGCTCGGTTAAGTGCTATAGCTACGTAGTCGCTGCCAGGTTGAATGTAAGCGAATTTGTTATTTGCAGAGTCGTATGTCTGTCTAACGGGGACGGGAAGCAGTCGGTACAGGTCAAAAACCTCGGAGTTGAGCAACGGAATAGATATCACATAAAGCAGTCTGGGTTCGTAATACGCTATGTCGATTTTAGAGATTCGAATCAGTTCTTCAGCGTAATTTGGATCCATTGGAATAGGAAACTCTATTTGTGGTCTGAGTGACTGGATATGTTTAAGACTGGAAATAATTAGTTGTGGTGATAGAATTTTAGGGTGGACGATACCTTTTTGAGCGAAGAGGATAGCGTTTACTAAGCTGGACAGGTCAAGTTCATACTCGTTCAAGTGTCGGTCCAGGTCAATTAGTCGGTTAAGTAAAGTCGTTCTGAAGGTATTGTTGGCGATTAAGGCTTTTGAAATAGCTGCATCAGTCGAGAGGGCCGTGAGTAATTTATGTTGTTCGCGGTCGTGGCTTATCATGCTGTCGATTTCTTTCCCGTAGACGCCCAACGTTGACTGTACGATATTTGTCTGTTTGTTAAGCAGGGATGCTAAGTGTCTACTGTCGTTGTACAAGTTGTCAATTTGTTGGTTAAAATATTCTCCGTCTTTTACGTCTAGCGTGCCGAATAAGGATTTTGATACGCTACCAATGAAATTAATCGCGCCTCGTGTTCCGCGATGGTGGGCTAATTTAGCAAGTTCGGAGTGAGTGGATTCGCCTGTGCGATGGCCAACTAAATATTCTATTCGATTTTGGTATAGTTTCATGGTTTTTATTCTATCAGCCAACATTTGAATATGGTCGCCGGTGTAACAGTAGTTTTTGGCGACAGAGCATTTACCTTCTATTATGGTTAAGAAATCTGATGCTTGGTCAAGTCGGTCGAATAAATATTGGAGGTCTATGTAGTTCAGCAAAGTCCATTCTTTGTTATATGTACGTAGGTCTTGCAATTGTTCGAAGAAGATTCCCGGGTTCTGATTCAGTTGCTTAATCGCGACGTTAGTCGAATCGTCTGTCGTGCTGTCGAGAGCACTGCACCTGCAACGATATGCAAGAGTATGAGACGTAATGTAACGCGATCGCAGGCAATATGGTAGCATGCTATTGTCGGTTGTACTGTAGTAGCTATTGAAGGGGTTAATGTGGGATTTTACTATGTATGTGCGATTTTCAGTTTATTGAGATGAACTATTTTAGTTTTGTTTAGCGTGAGGTATATTTCGGCGTTAACGTCATCTATTATTCGTTTGATTACATACGGGCCTTTATAATGATCTTGGAATTTTGACCTTGTTTCGTTCAATAGGTAGACAGTTTGTCCTACTTCAAATCGTTGTGGGTTAATTGTTCTGTCGTAGTGTTCTTTACTTTTCTGTTTAGCTTGTTTCAGGTTCAACGCGGCGCGTTTACGGATGTCTGTGAGATTCGCTATTAGATCGAGGAGGAATGTATCGTATGTATGCGTGGATGTGTTGCTTAGTATCGCGTCTGTCGGTAGTTTAGCTTCCGAGCCGAAGATCAGCTGGTGAGGTGAATAATGTGTACTGTCGTGTTTTGCTGTATTATAGCAGAAAATGGCGAAACGTATGAATTCATCCCAGTCTTTACCTTCGTTGGTGTAATGTTTGATGTATTCGGTAATTACAAGGTGACTTCTTTCTAATGAGCCGTTTGATTGCGGTCTATAGGCGGTTGTTCGTAGTTGTTTAATTTTGAAGAGTTTACAAAGCTGTTTGATGACTGTGCTCATAAAATTCTGTCCTTGGTCTGTAAGTATTGCTCGAGGAGCACCGTAACGTGTAATGTATTCTTTTGCGAATGCTGCGCCTATAGTTTTGGCGGTGGCATCAGGTAAAGGGATGGCGTCCAGGAATTTTGTCAAATTGCATTGTATCGTCAAGAGATATTTGTTGTTCGATTTAGTAAGGGGTAGAGGTCCAACAATATCTAATGCCACTTTGTCAAAGGCTTCTGCGGGCGTGTCAGTGATTGCCATGGGTAATTTTGTTTTGATCCTGACTAGTTTTTTCCTCTGGCAACTGCCGCAAGATCTGATGATATTTTGAATTTGCTTTTTCATATTTGGCCAAAAATATTTTTCTCTTATTTTATTGAAAATTTTTGTAACACCTTGGTGTCCTCCGATCAGTGACTCGTGGTACTCTTTGATCATGTCTTCGCGTAATCGTTCGTCTGGTATAATTGTAGTATTTCTACAAAGTGTTACTCGAATGTCTGAATCCGCAAAAATGTGATAAATGAGTTTTTTAAAGATAGATCGTAGAATATCATCAACTCCTGGTCCTGACATGGGGAATGATATGGACCGAATGTCTAGTCCGGACAAGATAATCCTCAAGTTAACTAACGTGTAGAAAATGTCGTCAAGTCTGCCCGGGTCTGATTGACGTGGTTTCACTACGAGGGTAAATATGTATTTGTTGTTTTTCAACCGAGTTTTAATTACGTCGGATATTTCTGGATTCTGGTTTTGAAAAGATTCCATGCTTATTAGATTTCCGTCTATCAACTGTTTTTCTAGTCCTTCTGTCCAACCACAATTAGCTGATACGAAATGAGCGTAATTATCGCACAACATGAGAAGTCCGTCATTAGTTTCGGTTACGTTGGGTGTTGGTAATATGTCATTTTGATTTTGTATGAAGTAATCTAAGCAACAAAAGTTGTCATTGTCAATATGGGGGCGGTCCGGTTTTCGCTCTTCGGGATTGTCGCGACGTTGTGAGCCTAAAGGTGGTAGCGTTGCCGTAGGTACAACGGAGGCATCGCTATCCGTGTCTTCAACAGCTGACTCCGGATCATGTGTCACGGAGTCACTCTCCGAGATATCAGTTGGGTAGCGCGAGGGAGTAGAAACCGGAGCATGTCTTGGAGCTGACCTAGTGCCGGTCCGACGCATTGGCCGACGAGTTAAAGGGGGAGCAGGGATTCTGGGTGTTGATGCGTCTGCTTCAGATTCAGAAGATGTCGAGTCATAAGCCGGGTTTTGATAATTACAAATGGTGATCGTTATGTCGGAGTCTTTAAATATGTAATGGATCATCCGATTAACAAGGTTCCAGTCTAACTTATCTAAGCCGCAGCCTAGTCTTGGAATCGAAAGCGATTTGACTTTGTCTTGTTCTAAGCAATTCTTTAGATTTACTAGGGTGTTGAACTGTGTCTCTTCAGTTGGTTTTTGGTAGTGGTATTTTTTGGTTACTAGATTGTAAATGAGGCGGTTACCATGTGGCAGTGTCAATACGGTCGTTACTTCAGGGTCTAGTTGTTGTAGTTGATCTCGGGTGATTATTTTCCTATTGATTAGTTGTCCCGCGACTCCTCGTGATGTCTTGCAGTCTGCCGAGATGCAGTGGGCTAGGTTATCTTGTCTGTCGAGGAGATTGGCGCGTATCTCTTGAATAAATTTACTATGCGTTAATGGTAGGTGGTTAAGATCTGTTATGAATTCCGTGAATCGAGGGGCGTAATTTCGTCCTTTACTGGTAGTGGCTTCGGGTGTCGGCTTATTCAGTGTGTCGGACTGATCTTCACGTATTTTAACACTACGACCTTGGGGCTTACCGGAGTTTTGGTTTGATTCAGATGAGGTGGGTGGTTGAATTCGTTCCGTAGTTTGCTTGATCGTTTTATCGACTACGATCGGTGCCTCCGTTGCGCTGCTATTGTCAGTCATACTGGCATTTGAGTCAGAGGTACCAGTAGAAGTCGAAGTGTCTTGTAATGCTTTGTTTCGTCTTCGTGGGGAAGGGTTGGTGGATTCATGTGCAGATTCATGCGCTCGTATTGGGTGCTGGTCTACATGTTTCATTCGCTTGTGAGCGCCGGTAGATGAAGATAGCGTATCCGGTTCGCGAGCACGTGTTGGGTGTTGGTGAGCTATTTTGGTGCGTTTGTGAGCGCTGGTAGACGAAGACAGCGTATCTGGTTCGCGAGCACGCGTTGGGTGTTGGTGAGCTACTTTGGCGCGCTTGTGGGCGTCAGTAGATGAGCATTCTGTATCGGGTCGTGGCCGTTTTGAGGTAATAGGTAGAATTCGGAAAGAGTCGACAGGTGGATTTCTGGAAAGCGCGTCGGCGTTAGAGTTCGCTATTCCTTTTTTATGTTTTGTGACGTACGAATATTCTTCCAACTTCAGTCTCCAGTGCATTAAACGAGAAGTCGGGTCCCGTACGTTTTTGATCCACTTTAGTGGTTCGTGGTCTGTTACCAGAGTAAAGGTTCTACCGTAAAGATAAGGACGAAAATGTTTGACGGCGTAAACGACTGCTAAGAATTCTTTTTCGGACACCGAGTAATTGATTTCGGCCTTTTGTAACACCCTAGATGCATACGCGATTGGTAAATCCTCGCCATCTTTGTCTTGACTAAGTATTGCTCCTATTGCATACTTTGAAGCGTCGGTTGTTAGGACGAAGGGTTTTTCGAAGTCTGGATACTGCAGTATCGGTTCTCGACACAGACTATCGCGTAGTGTTTCGAACGCAAATTGATGTTCTGCTGTCCATAGGAAAGGGCTATTCTTCTTTAGCAAATTATTAATAGGTCTAGCAATTTTTGAAAGGTTAGGAATGAATCTTCGGTAGTAGCCTATCAAGCCTAAAAATTGTTTGATCTGTTTAGGATTCTTGGGAACTGGGTAGTTTTTTATTGCTGATATCTTCTCCGGATTAGGTTTCAATCCATTTTGAGTGATGACGTGACCTAGGTATGCTACTTCTTTACGCAGAAATTCACATTTATCTGGCTGCAGGGTTAGTCCTGCATCAGACAATCTCTTCATGAGTTTCCGAAATTTGGTTTCGTGTTCCTCCAAGGATCGGGAGTAAATGACTATATCATCCAAATAGACAAACATATCTGTACCCTGCAATCCCGATAGAACCTGATCCATTAGACGTTGAAAGGTGGATGGGGCATTTTTTAAGCCAAATGGCATTCTAGTATATTCGAAATGGCCGTGAGGAGTCGAAAAAGCGGTCTTTGCGCTGTGATCGGGATCCATTGGAATTTGGTGGAACCCAGAAGCCAGGTCGAACGTTGAGAAATATTTTGCGGAACCTAGCTGATCTAGGATATCGACGATATTTGGTAGCGGGTAAGCGTCGCCAATGGTTTTTTCATTTAATTTCCGGAAGTCAATGACCATTCGCCACTTCTTTTCGCCGCTAGCATCTGATTTCTTGGGGATGATCCAGACCGGAGAATTGTAAGGAGATGAAGAATGTGTGATAATGTTCTGATCAAGGAGTTTGGTCACTTGTTTTTGTATTTCGTCTTTGTGTACTCTTGGGTGTCTGTATTGTTTGGTATGAATTGGTGCGTCATTGGTAGTAGGGATCGTATGGCTGACTAAGTTTGTATGTCCCAGGGTGTCACCCGGGAGGAAAAATAAATGGTTGAATTCGATAGCAAGATTGACTATTAATTGTTTTTCTTCGTCGTTCAAATGATCCAATCGTAAGTTTTCTTTCAAAATCTCAAGGCGTCTCGAATCGTAATTTGGGGATGTGGGAAGAACGCGATTCTCGATCCTTTTTTGTTTTTCGTGTAAGACCTGTGCTAGTAAGACCTGTCCGCTGCTTGCAGTACTTGTATGCGTTAGGTGTGTTTTTGCACTGAGCGTGGCGGTGCTCGCGAGTTCATCGACTTCTTCTAGTGTTACGACTGGTCTTCTTATTTCCACAGCTGATTCGTTGGAATTTATTGCATAAACGTAAGCAAACCCTTGTTGGTTGGTAACCAGGGCCTGTCCCAGGAATATGTTAGCGCCTACTTCCAACTGTTCTATGAATCCCGTTTTTACAGAGGGATTCGAAATTTTTAGTGCAATCACCTGGGCCGTTCGTGGTGGTATCAATATGTAGTCTTCGTTTAGGAGTTTGAATGGTTTGCTAGTATTGTTCGGTATTATTTTTTCTGTATCGAAAGATATCGTTGCATTTTCGTTCCGTAAAAATATTGATCCTAAGATTCCGTCTTCTTGTATCGGAAACAGATCGTCGACTATATGGAATATATGAAGGTTGTCACCGATTCGAATGCTAGTTGTTCCTACTACTTTTATTGGCTCATTTATAGCACTGGTAATGTGGATCTGATCTTCGAGTAATTTACACGGAACATGCGGATGTATTGCTCCGAGTTTAATTATGTTTACATCAGCACCGGTGTCAACTATAAATGTGCTGGGTTGTCGTGTGAGTTCACCGGTGGTTATTCGAACCTTCGGTGTTTGTGTGACAGATGTTATGAGGATACGCGGTGGTGTTTTTGTGTTAGTTCTATGATTGTTAAAGGGAATAACGCCGGTTTCGCGAGAGATAACGTAGTTGTTTTTGAAACAGATAGTTGCCTTTTCCGAACGTAAAAAGTCTGCACTCAGTATACCGTCTTCGATGATAGGGAAGGAGTTATCGACAAGATGGAATTCGTGGCGTGTATTAGCTAACTCGATGTAGAGACTTCCTATTGTTCTGATGGATTCTTCCGTTATCCCTGAAATCTGCCTAATGTCCGTCTTTGTGACGTGGACTCTTGGGTCGATTTTATCGATTTTTAACAAATTAATATTAGCGCCAGTATCTATTATTAGTGTCACGTACCCATTCAAAGACTGCGGGCATTGTGTTCGAATCTGTGGAGGGCCAGATTCTAATTGTACGGAGCTGACGTTTGGTTTGGACGCTGCTCCGGTTTGAGGGAGGTCGATGCGTCCGCGCGGCCGTCCCTGAACTCGTTTAAATGGTTCGCGTTGCCTGAATATTCGCGATGTTGCTTTGCTTCGTATGAAACTTCTGGGTGGATGCCTGTATCGCAATTCTCGTTCGAGTAGTCTTGTGTTACGTAATTAACCCTGAAGTTCGATCGTGAAGGATTTGGTGTGTTATACTGTTGTGAGCGTTGACTGTCATTTCGCGTCTGGTCTAACGGTTGGTTTGTCGGGTCTCTTGCTCGATATTGGGTATTGGGATTGTTCTGTTGTTGACGATTAGTGTTATTTTGGAAAACTCTTGAATCTTGTTGGAATTTTGGATTCTGGGGATATTGGGACCGATTTGAGCGGCACTTATCGTTTGAGTGGCCTTTGCGACCACACTGCGTGCAAGTTGTGTTGTTGCGCTGTCTCGTTCTGCACTCCTCTATACTATGACCTGCCTTTTTGCAGTATCTACACACTACTAATAGGGAAGGTTGTTCAGGACAATATTTGTCGATGTGATCGGTTAATTTACATATACTGCATTTTATATGGTTTTGTGTTTCGTAGTTAGTATCACGGTATGAGGCTAGTTTAAGTCTATCTGATAATAGTTTTTCAGTCTTGGTGGCCGTGTCTATAGCCATTTGTAGGGTTTGTGGATTCTCGTGAGCTACTCTTATTTCTAATTCGTCTAGTAATCCTTTGATAAATCTTAGTCTTGCGGTCTCTTTGATATTTTTCTTTAGCACCTGAGCATCACTGATAGATTCTGAGGCATCTATTGATTCGCACGCTTGTCTTAACAGATGTTTTATTCTAGCGCCGTAATCCAGAACACTCTCGTTTCGCCTCTGTGCCGATTGTGCGAGGTCTAGCTGGATATCTGGGAGGTGTTGTTTAGACGCGTAGGCCTGTTTTAGGCAGTATAGCAAATCTCGAAGAGAATCCGGATTATCTGACTCTATATATTTACTCGCGTCGCCTTCGATTTTCGTGCGAATGAGTGTGGAGAATAAATTCAGTTCTCTGGCTAAGACAGCTTGTTTTGCGCATTCTACTTTAGTTATGAATTCGGATACGGGCATATTAGTGCCATTGAACGTGGGAATCAGAGCTAATGCATCTTTAAGAGGCAGGTGCGGAAAAGTGCCTTCGGTAGCCATGTTGTAAATTTTAATCTAGGATTTGTCGACTTACAAAGTGAAGATGAAGAGGAGGAACGGAATAAAATGTTGCATTCTTCCGTGAGGATGTTGGTCCAGCGATTTCGTGTCTGTAGCCGGTGATGACGTCGGTGTGCGTTGTGTCGTACTAGAAGTCGTGAAGAATGAAGATGTCGTCGTAGTAGCAGCAGGAGATAGTCTTTCAGCAATATCGATTTGGAGATACGGATTTGTCTGTGACGTTCGTGTGAATCAGAGATCGTTGATTGCGTTAACGTAGAATATGGCTTTCAGAGTGTCTTCAACACTATCACACAGTGGTATTACTTTTTTATTAACATCACTGAGTTTGCACACTTCAGAACCGGTCTATCAGATGGCACTTCATGCGTAGCACACACGTAAAATTGTATCACTGGATTTCCGGAAAGCGAAGGCCACCGCTGCCACCAATGTTACGTCCGTGGGTAGAGTTTACTCCTGAGCGGAAGGAGTAACCTGGTTGGCTTCGCTTTTACGTTACAGTTCAACCGGAAATCAGGATGGGATTGAATAAACTGGATTATGTTGATATGTCGTTTATAAGTTTATTCTGTAGAACATGAGATAGCGGTCGGAATGAGTTGTGTGTTGCGAAAAGATATATATATGAAGGCGAGATGTGGAATTGTCGAGTGTCAGAATAGGAATGTCCCTCGAGACGTGAAACGGACGGGTGCAGAAGGTGTCACAAAGCTAGGAGTAGGGAATGGAATTTGAAGAGTAAGCGTGATAGTGAATAGCGTGAGACTACGTAGAGATAAGAGGACAGGACAGAACTGTGGGAGAGTTAGCGAGTAGGAAAAATAGAAAGACGTGGTATGTTGGACGTAACAAAGAAAAAAATTATTACCGAATTCATCGGATATTACAGTAAAACTAAGCACATTTACCATCAAAGTGCGCATACGTGTCAAGGAATCCGAAAGTGCAACGTTGAAAACCGTCACGTTTAACGATTATGAGCACCGCGTGGGGAGGCTTACAGAGAGTTGGACCATACCACAATGCCTAATACGTAGTAAAAAACATGAAGTGAGATCCATTATACTGAAGAATTGACGTTGAGTTATCAAGACTGTAATACGCAACTGGTACCTGGACAAACAGACGCAATACCTTGAGGGGATTACCACCACCCCCACAATAAACTGACCATAGGATAGAACTGAGGGCATAGAACTGCTGTAAGGACAACCCATCATCAAACAGAGATAGTTCTTCAACGATAAGATAGATCCGTGCGAAACTCTACACATTCACCACCACGGTTGAAGACGACACGATACATATCAACATTATCAAAGTGAGCAACCGTGTCAAGGATACGAAAACTGCAACGATAGATAACGTCACGTTCAATGATTATAGGAACCGTCTAAGGGGCTCACTAAGAGTTGATTTACCTCACAGTGTAGAATACGTATTGAAGAACGCGAGGTTAGCCCTAATGTACTGAAAAATTGATCATGAGTTGACAAGACGGTAATGTGCAATCGATACCTGGGCAAATACGCACCAGAACTTGTAGGGTGTGCTGCAACCATGTAATGAACTAGCCGTAGGCATAGAACCGTTGTAGATATATGCGTTTGGGACCCAGGGCGATCCTTCATGAAGCAAGGACGTTTCGCCAGCAATACGATATTGAGCAGATCGAAGTTTGAAATTTCGAATACTATGTAAATTCATGTATTCATCAATTATTTATTTATGTATCATTATTATATTGAGCAATTATTCATAGTCATTCGTTTAGCACGGGAAAAGTTTCCAGAAAACGAAAAAAAGTTTTCTGAAAATGAAAAAAAAGTTTCCTGAAAACGAAAAAAAGTTTTCAGAATGTTACGGGGTAGATTGCGTAGGCTCCGATGAGCGGTAATCGGAGCTTACTCCACGCCCAGCCAAGGTGTTATTTGTCTATTGTAGGGTCCGTTCACGTCGACTATGCACTCGCGTGCTACTACTCCCAATGCAGGAAGTGAATGGAATAGAAAGGGATCGGTAATAAGGGAAGGTAAACGATTTAAAGTATATAGTTGTTTATTAGTGGTCAATGCAACGGAGTCGGTCAAGGGAAAAAGGTATGGTCTTGGTTTGGAGGGATAGGTGTCTTGCTTGAGCGCTGGGATGCATCTGCCTGGCTTTGCGGGATGTAGCAGGCAAGCTAGCCGCGAGTTACAGGAGAACCTGCTGACTCGCGAACGATAAGAGTAAACTACAGATCGTAAGGTAACTAAGAGCGTGGGAAAGGAATATGAAGTCTGGAGGACGTAACAAGGGAATGAAAAAAAGTTTCCACAATCCGAAAAAAATTTTGCGAAAATGAAAAAAAGTCCGTCGGGTCACGTCTGCGTCTCTCCCGTGGACCCTTTTGCGCTCGAACGCGAGGAGGTCCACGGGAATCACGCCCGCCACCACCAGAACGGCCTGTGCTGAGACCGTCCGATAGGAATAAGCGATCCTCAACGCACTTCGTCTCTGTACCGTCGTCATTGCGTGACAGTACTTCTCAGTCTGTAGGGAGTCTGCCCAGATCTCCGCACCGCAGAGGAGGATCGAGTTTACTGTCGATATCAAAAGTCTCCGTTTCCCCAGTCTTAGTCCGTTTGTGTTTGCCATCAGGCGGCTTAGGGATGCTATCCTTTCAGCCGCCTTCTGAGCTGCTCGTTGTATGTGAGGCCAGAAGGTCATCTTCGTATCCATTATCATTATTATTGTTGTTGTTGTTGTTGTTGTTGTTGTTGTCGTTGTCGTTGTCGTCGTCGTCATCATTATCATTATTATTATTATAATTTGAAGGCCTGTGGACACGGCAGGCGATGGTGGAGGTGCCTCCTGCTACCAGGGTTCAGCATTATCGACAACAAGGCCGCCTGCATCCCCTTTCTACCGCAGTCGAGGGTGACCACGATCCTCGCCTCTTCCAAGGTCGTCGCAGGAGCTGTCCTTGCTCGCGTAGTAATTCCCCCTGGATTTAGAGTCTACATGATTGTAGTACGCGTTCGACGCCGTGGCGCGGAGCTTCGGTTGGCTCTATGGGTGGCTGTGTCACCCCCAAAGCTGCAGGCGGAAGTCGTCGAACGACGACGACGACGACGACGACGATGACGACGACAACGACGTCAAACCAACGATGAAAATGATAACAATATTAACAATAATAATAGAAATAACAATGACAATAACAATGACGATGACAATGACAGGAACATTAACAAGAATGATAATAATAATAATGATGATGATTATGATTATGATTATGAAGATGTTAATGTAACGTAATGTAATTTATTAGACAGGCCGTAGGATTGAAATCATCTGACGGCCTCAAGAAAATGCAAAAAAAATACAGTGCATACAATAAGAACAATAGTTAAAAGAATGATTGAAAATCGTAATTACTAATGTGGAAAAAAAAACAATTTGAGAATAATAATAGAACTATATGTATGGTCTCTTAACGTGAATTGTCAATAATAACAAACTGGAAATAATGAAGCTTTAATTGCACTAGGCTGCCTAGAATGGAAAATAATGATCATGATGATGAAAATAATGATAATAATAATAGTCATAATGATCTATGATTTTTTAACACGATTAATGCTCATTTTATTTTTTGGTGAACTTTCTTTCATTTTCGGAAATATATTTTCGTTTTCTGGGAACTTTTTTTCATTTTCTGAAAACTTTTTTTCGTTTTCTGGGAACTTTTTTCCATTTTCTGGTAACTTTACTTGTGGTAAACAAATAAATACAAATAATTGTTCTACACGTTATTATTAAATAAATAAATAATTGATAAATACATGAATTTACAAGGTATTCGAATTTTAAAACTTTGATCTGCTCAATATCGTATTGCTGGCAAAACGTCTCTGCTTCATGAAGTATCGCCCTGGGTTTCAAACGCATATATTTGCAACGGTTCTATGCCCTCAGTTCCAGCCTACGGCTAGTTTATTGCGGGGTTGCAGCACACCCTCCAAGTTCTGGTGCCTGTTTGCCCAAGTATCGGCTGCATATTACCGTCATGTCAACTCATGATCAATTTTTCAGTATATTGGGGCTAACCTCGCGTTTTTTACTACGTGTTGAACTCTGTGGGGTGGATCAACTCTTGGTAAGCCCCTCGAAAGGTTCTTATAATCATTGAAAGTGATGTTATTTATCGTTGCAGTTTTTGCATCCTTGACACGTTTGCTCACTTTGATGACGTTGATATGTATCGTCTCGTCTTCAACCGTGGTGGTAAATGTGTATAGTTTCACACGGATCTATCGTGTTGTTGAAGAACTATCTCTGTTTGATGATGGGTTGTCCTTACAGCGGTTCTATGCCCTCAGTTTTATCCTATGGACAGTTCATTGTAGGAGAGGTGTTAAACCCCTCGTGGTATTGCGCCTGTTCGTCCAGGTACCAGTTGCATATTACAGTCTTGCACACTCAACGTCAATTTTTCAGTACAATGGGACTCACTTCATGTTTTTTACTATGTATTAGGCATTGTGGTATGGACCAACTCTCTGTAAGCCTCCCCATGCGATGCTTATAATCGTTAAGCGTGACGGTTTTTAACGTTGCACTTTCGGCGTCCTTGACACGTTTGCTCACTTTGATGGTAAATGTGCTCAGTTTTACGTGAATCCCCGATGAATTCGGTCATGATTTTTCCATTGTTTCCATCCTTCATCAGAACCCGAGGTGCGAAATGCTCGAGGCAAAAAAATTATAACCTTTATGATTCTTGTAAAGCTCTATGGGATATCCGGATATCCATCGGTTCAGGATTTAACCGATCAGTGGGTCGTCCGAGTGAGTTGATATATCGATAAAATTATGCCACCACTCGAAAAAACCGTATAGCTTGTTTACGTCAAAATACAAGAGATACGATTCCACGTTACAAGGATCAAAATCTTTCCCCATAAACCTGTTATCGGCCCGAGCATGTAAATCAGAATTTTGAAAATTTACCCCCGTGTATTTGAGCATAGCGTTGAAAGCAAGTCCCGGCACTGTGTAGTAGTGCAACGGATCTAAATCATATGTTCTTAGACATCTGGTCAAATCACCGTTTTGCATTTATCAATCTCTATAGTTCTTCATTAGCCCTAAATGGAATTCTCCCCAAACATTTTTAGCATGCTTGTAATCGTCGTTTGAAATATTTTCATGACATAAGTGTAAGTAGATATGCTTAGTTGCGGGTAGCCGAGTTTCATCGAGCTTCTCCCAGAATCAACGTAATCATGGGGAAAACGTCGTTACCAGTCATCAAACTGAACTGAGTCTGGTTATTGCAGAATTCACGAGTTGTATGTTTATCTGCATCATTCAAATATGTAGAAAGTTTATGGAAAGGATGCTGCTAGCCATAAAAATCAAAACAAATCGATGAATCTCGAGCACATTATTGTTCTAGCAACCGATTCGTTATTGAGATTTATTTTCCCTTATTTATTTGCAGCAGCGTAATTTTATAGCCAGAAGTTGATGCTAGGGATTTCAGTAAAAATTGTGTATTGAATAGGGTTGATAAATCGTGTAAAACTGATGGAATTGTGAATTGTGTTAATGTTTATAACGGCCAGGAATATGAATATTTTTACGTACGTTGATTCTGAATAAATCTGTCCTGAAAGACATATCTCAAATCAAATTATTGCTTTACATAATGTCATCGTACTACAACAATGCGGATTGGAAAATGTTATGATGCATACCGCACTCTCGACAGCTCTGCTAGGACCTACTTAATTCTTATTTTCGAACATGAATAAGCCTGGTTACATTACCTACATTGCATGAGAAGTAGTACGTGTAACAAAATGAGAACCAGTAGATGACAGAACAAATAAAAGGAGCGAATGTGACCAAGAGCTTCCCCGTCTATAGAGAAAACGGAAGTCTTTTCATGTTACCGGGAAACCTGCAAAAGATTGAGTTATATCAGGTTGGCTACGTTGTACAGTCTTGATTTGGGATAGGTCATATCAAGTTGGGTTGTAGTGTCTTTAGTCAAGTTGGGTTATGTTAAGTTGAAGTAGCCTTGACGTGGGTCAGGTTGTAGAAACAACAAGACCGTCGCGCCGACCGCGAATTGCTTAAGAATCATTGAACTATCGAAGCTAGCTATCAAGCTTGATCGAAAAAATCGTCTCAGAAAGTATTTTATTACTTTAGGTCAGGTTGGGCAGTCTTGGATTAGAATAGGTTATATTAGGTTCGGTTGTAGTGTCTTGAGTGGAGTTAGGTTACGTTAGGTCAAGTCCTACCGTCTTAGGTCAGGTAAGCTTTCACTCCGCTGGGTTAGGTCGGGTCAGAGCTATAAATGATATAGGCAGGGGGGACTATCCACGCGTACGTTAATTGTCCGTAAAGCCGAGGCAAAGAAATTAAGATTGCGTCGCTGCGTGAAAAATCGTATCCATTTTTCAAATTTCACTGGGTTGACGAGTTACGAAAGTACATAGTTAGAAAAGGAAAAAAAACGTTTCTTGAATTACAGAAGAATTCTGTGAGTTCCAAGTTTCATCATCGTGCTTGTTAGAAATGTTTTTATCGTAACATATTCAAGAGTTTTTGAATCGTTCAATTATTTGTGTTTTTATGTGCCAAGAAAAAGTATTCAAGTTTTGGGAGTTCTTCATTTTGATTTATTGTTCATTGTTCATGATAGTGTTGTGCGGCGCTTGGTTTTCGCTCTTTCTATTCAAAGTGTTTGTGTAGCAATTTAATTCAAATTCTGTTGTTTATCCTTGATTACAGTATCTGCTGAGGACTCTAGAGTCCCTAGGGTGGGTCAGTATAAAGGATTTCAAGAAACGCCGCCAAGGTGGGGCGGAAATTCGAAGCGAAATTGCATATTTTCGAGAGCTAGCTGACGACTGCCGATGGCAGGGTGACGATTTCATAGACTTCTTCGGCATCAGATGGTTGATCGATGGGTGTTGGGGGAAACGCTGCCCCTTCGAGGATTAGGATCACCTGGTGAAGCGCGCGCCGGAGGCATTGTGGGCGGTTTACCTCCCGAATTACTAAACATCTCCCCCAATGTCTCTTTTTTAAAATGCTTTCAAATAGAAACAAAGGGTTACATATCGGCCTGTTATATATCATATTTGCTTGTTTCCACGAATTAAAACTCATTTCCTCTCCAAATAACTTGAAAGTTAGTTACAGATTATTTTCAGGTTCAGCTGTGAAATTTTTCAGGTACAGCGTCGTTTATCTTGGTTACATAACGTTGGTAAAATGTGGTTCGGTGTTGTGTCGTAATTTCTTTGTTAGGGGACTCATCTGAAAAATTTTTAATCGTATTTTGATTTACTCAAACGTTTGTGCTATTCGTAATACCGTTCATTGTTTGCATTTCGACATATTGATTTTGATCTGGTGCTCGTCTAGTATCGCCTGATGAACTTGGTATTTTTGCCAGATCGTTATCTATACATGTACGGAGATTCAATTATTGCTGTTGTTGTTTTTGTTATTATTGTTATTATGATTGTTGTTATTATTATTATTCTTATTGATGATGATATGTTTCACCTGTATGCATAAGGGAAGAGAATGTGGAGATATTTTGTACAATTAAATATCTTATTGTAATTCTTAGACAATTCACAGTTTCCGTGTAAAAAATGTGCATGCATCGGGTTGCAAGCCCGTGTGTTCACCGATCCAGGATTGTGAGTGGGGAGCGGTTGTGAAATTGATCATTGTGGCTGTTCATATGGCTAACCAAAAATCAAAAACCTGCATACCCCCAACCACCGTTGGGTCATGTGATGGGGAAAAAAATCAGTCAACGAAAAAGCAGGTAGTGGGCGGCGCGCAGTGATGACTGGGTAAAGGGCTGCAGTGGTGGACCACCGCAGCCATCAAAGAATGAAAAAATTCTATGACAAACAAGTCTGAGTCTGCACACGCAAACCCTAATCAGCGTGGGGCATGTGATGGATAAAATCGGTCAACAAAAAGCAGGTAGCGAGCAGTGTTTGGCGTGAGAAAAATCTTGTCTTGTCGACTCTTGACCGGATGCTTTGTGCACATACAGTTTCGGGGTTTATGACTCTTTATAGCGAACAAGTCCGAGCCTGCACACCCCCAACCATACGAGCGTGGAGCATGTGATGGGAAAAAATTGATTATCAAAAAAGCAGGTAGCGATCTCTTGAGAAAATTTTTCCAGCTTATACTGTTGTCGCGTTACATTTTTGGCTGTATGTCACGAGGCGTACACACCATGAACGATGGGTGATTGGTATTTGCTCGGTAAATGGTGAGCGTGTCTCCTTTCATACAAATCCGAATAGCTGTTCGAACTTTCTCTAGCATTTTGAAAAATCTCTCGTGCAGAAACAGGGTTTTGACGAAGTGAGTTGAGAAAAAAGGTGTTCATTCGAAAACCCGACGACTTCAACGAGTTTCTACTTTTGCGTGTACTCTATAGAATATATATAGTGCTACATCAATCCTCTTACGAAACCGCGGATGCCGATTCAATTTCCTTAATGATCATCACATTTGATTAGTATGTTAACGAAGTTTTTCGATTTCTTTCAAATTTTCAGTATTCAGCATCATTTCCTTCCTTCCTCTCTCTCTCTCTCCCTCTCTCTCTCTCTCTCTCTCTCTCTCACTCTTCCTCTCTCTCTCTCTCTCACTCTTTTTATCTATTCATCTATTCATTTTATTTATTCTATTCGTTTCATTTATCATGTTCAACATATTTATTGTATTTATTTTATATATTTCATTTATTCCATTTGTTTCATCAATTTCGTTCATTTGATTTATTTCATTTATTTCATTTATTCCATCTATTTATTTGATTTGTTTTATTTTATTTATTTTATTCATCTGATTTGTATCATTCATTCCATTCGTTTCATTTCTTTCATTCATTTTACTTATTTTATCTATTATATTCATTTTATTCATTTCATTTATTTTATTTATTTTATTTGTTTCATATATTTCATTTTTTATATTCATTTTATTCATTTCATTCATTTTATTAATTTCATACATTTTATTCAATTTATTTATTATTTTGATTTTATTTATTTTATTTATTTTACTCATTCCATTTTTCTTATTTATTTTATTTATCACATTCATTTTATTTATTCTATTCATTCTATTTATTTTATTCATTTTATTTATTTTATCCATTCCATTTATTTTATTTTTGTTTCGTATTATTTAATCAAGTTATTTAGTTTCGTATTAGTGTGTGTGTGTGTGTGCGTGTGTGTGTGTGTGTGTGTGTATGAACCGTGGGTCGAGGGGTGAGCTAAGGGGGAGCTAGGGGGGAGCGCGCCATTGTTTGGTCGAGAACCGTCCGGCATCGGGCTGAGGGGGGGGGGGGGCTGGGGGGAGCTAGGGGGGAGCTAGGCGGGATCGCCGCCATCTTTGGATCAGAATTCTCATATATACACTACTGCCACTTCGACGTCATTTTGCCAGAATAATCGATTCAGCGCAGTCACAATACGCTGCTTCTAACGCATCAAGAGTTAAAACCGAAAAACGAAGAATTTTGCTCACTTTTTCATTCCTGTCCATTCCACGCTCATTTTGCTACGTTTTCTCAGTTCCTGGGGGTCCAATTAGTCAGAAAAAGGTCATTCCAATCAAATCTGGAAGCAGCAATTTTCGGCTCCAAAACTGAAGAAATGGTAATGCATTTTAGACGAAATTTTCGTCATGTTGAGAAGTGCTGAAATAGGTTTTCCCATGCGTAATTCCTACGCAATTTTGCGCGAGTTATGGATTGGGTGCAGTCACAATGCGCTGCGATTCACGCATCAAGAGTTACAACCAAAAAACGAAAAATTTTGCTCGCCTTCTCTCTTCTGTTGATCACACGCTCATTTCGCTGCGATTTCTGTGTTCCTGGGGGTCCACTCAGTCAGAAAAGGGTCATTAAAACCGAATACGAGACCAATCATTTTCGACTCCAAAACTGACGAAATATGAGGCATTTTCGGCGAAATTTTCGTGATTTTGACGAGTGCTAGAACAGGGTTTTTAATGCACTATTCCGACGTCATTTGCCAGAGTAATCGATTGGGCGCATTCACCATACGGTGCGATTAACGCATCAAAAGTGACAACCAAAAAACGGAGAATTTTGCTCCTCATTACTTTCTTGTTGATCCCGCGCTCATTCAGCTGCGATTTCTGAGTTACTGAGGGTCCACTTTGTCAGAAAAGGGTCATTCATATTGAATAAGAGATCAGACATTTCCTGCTTCAAAACTGAAGAATAGTAAGTAAGGCATTTTGGGCGAAATCTTCGCGATTTTGACAAGTGCTGGAACAGGTTTTTCCGTGCACTATTCCGACGTATTTTGCTAGAGAAATCGATTGAGCGCAGTCTTCATACGCTGCGATCAACGCATCTTAAGTCACAGCCAATAAACGACGAGTTTTGCTTATCATATCTCTCCTGATGATCCGTCGCTTTTTTCGCTGCGTTTTCTGAGTTCCTGAGGGTTCCATTGTTCAGGAAGGGATCATTCGAACCGAATCTGAGACTAAACGTTTTTGGCTTTGAAACTGAAGAAATATAAGGCAGTTTTGGCGAAATTTTTGCGATTTTGACAAGTGCTGGAATAGCTTTATTTCATGCACTTCTCCACAGTAATTCTTCGCGAGAGATCGATTGTGCGCAGTCACAATACGCTGCGTCTAACGCATCATGAGTTACAACCGAAAAACGAAGAATTTTTCTCCACATTTCTTTCCTGTTGACTCCACGCTTATTTCGCTTTGTTTTCTGAGTTCCCAGGGGTTCAATTGGTCAGAAAAGGGTCATTTCAATCAAATCTGGAACTATGAATTTTTGGCTCCGAAACTGAAGGAAAAGTACGGTATTTCAAGCGAAGTTTTCGCGATCCAGACAAGTGCTGGAATAGGTTTTCTCATGCACTGTTCCGACGTAATTTTGCGACAGAAATTGATTGTGGGCAGTCATGATACGCTGCGGTTATCGCATCAAGAGTTACTTCCAGAAAACAAAGAATTTTGCTCGCTATTTCATTCCTGTTGATTTGACGCTCATTTCGCTGCGTTTTCTGAGTTCCTAGGGGTCCGATTAGTCAGAGAAGGGTCATCTCAATCGAATATGAGACCAATGATTTCCGGCTCCAAAACTGACGAAATATAAGGCATTAGTAGCGTATATACGCCGGTTCTAATCCACACAATGACGCGCTCCCTCCTAGCTTCCCCCTAGCTCCCCCCTAGCCCCGTCCCTTGCCCCCCCCCCCCCCCCGCCCACACACACACACACACACACAAATGCAAAAATGAATTAATTAATTGATTGAAACAAACTGAAAATGAAATGAACAAAATAAATGTAATAAATAAAATAAATAAAATGAGTAAAATAAATGAAATAAATAGAATAAATAAAATAAATGAAATAAATAAGATAAATAGAATAAATGAAATAAATAAAATGAATAAAATAAATGAAATAGATGGAATAAATGGAATGAATAAGATAGATAAAATGAATAAAGTAAATAAAATTAACAAAATAGATAAAATAGATTATATAAATGAAATAGATGAAATAAATAAAATGAATAAAATGAATGGAATAAATGAAATAAATTTAATGAATAAAACGAATAAAAAAAATGAAATAAATAATAGAAAAAATAAGGAGAGAGAGAGAAAAAGGAAGAGGGAGGGTGAGGGAGAGGGGGAGGGAGGGGGAGAGGAAGAGGGGGAGGGAGAGGCAGAGGGAGAAGGAGAGGGAGAGGCAGAGGGAGAAGGAGAGGGAGAGGGAGAGAGAGAGAGAGAGAGAACATTTATTTGACTCTGGAGCAATGCTCCCTAAGGGCCACAGGCAAATTGCAAAGAATACATGTATATCATAAAATAAAATAAAATAAAATGCAATCATATAGATAGTATAAATATAAAAATAAAAATAAAAAATATAAAAATAATAAATGTACATAAAAATATAAAAAATGAATTGAACCTCAAACTAAGGTTACAATAGAGATTAATAGTAGATTACACTCCGGTCAATCACCCGGATATCCCAGCCTCGCGCTCCTCCTCGGATAGCAGATAGTTAAAAACAAGATGACGAAAAGTTAAAAGTGTGGAAGCACAAGTGATTTTTGGCGGCAAGGAGTTCCAGAATTGGATTCCAGTAACCAGAAAAGATTTCTGGAATGTAACCGTCCGGGCAGAGGGGACATAAAGCGTGTCCGTCCGGGTCAAATCACGGCGTCTCACCAGGTCAGACCTAAGTTGAAGCTGGTCACCGAGGAGTCCCGGCTCACCCAGACACAGCGTTCTAAAAAATATACAGCCAATAAGAAGCCTTCGACGGTTAAATGGTCTGAGCCAGCCGAGACCTCGCCGGTAAGCTGAAATGTGCTCGTGACGAGGCACCCTTAGTAGGAATCGAACACAGTTGTTGAGTGAGACCTGAAGTTTGAGTTCCAGCCCTTCTGATAGATTGGTGAGCGCAGCCACGCAGTAGTCGAAATGGGGGAGGACCAGGGCAACAACCAGGCGACGCCTAAACTCTAGAGTAAGATGATTGTCGTTCATTCGAACGCGATAGAGGGCACATGCAGCCTTGCTGCACACATGTGCCACATGCTGAGTCCACGACAGGGTACTGTCAAGCATGACCCCGAGGTAGCGAAACACTGGCACAAAGTCAATAGACTCCCCACGCAGTGAAGGTGTCGGTACTGATGAAAAGTCAAAGTCGTTGATAAACTTAGAGCTACCAAAAGTCATTGCCCTGGTCTTACCCGCGTTCAAGCGCAGATGGTTTTCGAGACACCAAGATACGATAGACTCAACATCCTCATTTAACAAATGCATACCTTCGGCGAACTGTGCAGGCAGACAACGAAGGTAGATCACCAGGTCGTGAGCATAAAGTAGGTGCGAGCAGTGACGAAGACATGAGGGTAGGTCGTTTAGAAAGAGCGAGAACAGGAGAGGACCCAAAACGCTGCCCTGCGGAACGCCTGACCGAATAAAGAGCCAATCAGAGAGACCATTCTCACCGTCGCGAACCGCTTGGAGGCGGCCGCTTAGATACGAACAGAACCATAAGATCGAAGTCTTCGAGAATTGCAGGCCTCGAAGCTTTTGGAGCAGTGATAAGTGGTCAACCATATCAAAGGCCTTGCTAAGGTAGAAGAACACAGCGATAGTGACCATACGGTCGTCTATACCTTGCCGGATGTCATCCACTAGTCGCAGGAGAGGGAGAGATAGAAGAAGAGAGAGAGGAAGACGGAGAGGTGGAGGGATAGGGATAGGGAAAGGGAAAGGGAGAGGGAGAGGGGGAGGGAGAGAGAGAGAGAGAGAGAAAGGGAGAGAGAGTGAGAGAAAGAGAGAAAAAGAGGGAATAATGCTGTGTACTGGAAAATTGAAACAAATCGAAAAACTTCGTTAACATACTGATCAAATGTGATAATCATTACGGAAATCACATCGGCATTCGCAGTATCGTAGGAGGATTGGTGTAGCACTATATATATTCTATAAAGTATACACAAAAGTAGTAACTCGTTGAAGTCTTCGGGTTTGCGAATGAACACCTTTTTTCACCACTTACTTTGTCAAACACCTGTTTCTGCACAAGAAATTTTTCAAAATGCTAGAGAAGTTTCAAACGGCTATTCGGATTTGTATAAAAGGAGACCCGCTCACCCTCCACCGAGCAAAAACCCATCAGACAATCGTTCATGGGGTGTATGCCTCGTGACAAACAGGCGGAAATGTGACGCGACGACAATATAAGCTTGGAAAATTTTCTCAAGAGATCGCTACCTACTTTTTTGATGATCAATTTTTTCCCATCACATGCACCACGCTCGTATGGTTGGGGGTGTGCAGGCTCGGACTTGTTCGCTATAGAATGTCATAAACCCCGAAACTGTATATGCACGAAGCATACGGTCAAGAGTCGACAAGACGAGATTCTTCGCACGCCCAACACTAACCGCTACCTGCTTTTCGGTGACCGATTTTTCCCATCACGTGCCCCACGCTGATAAGTGTTTCGGTGTGCAGGCTCAGACTTGTATGTCATGAAATTTTTTTATTCTTTGATGGCTGCGGTGGTCCACCACTGCAACCCTTCACCCAGCCACTACTGCGCGCTGCCTACTACTTGCTTTTTCGTTGACCGATTTTTTCCCCACCGCGTAACCCAACGGTGGTTGGTGGTGTGCAGGTTCTTGATTTTTGCTTAGCCACATAAACAGTCGTATTGATCAATTTAACAAGCTCTCCCCACTCACAATCCTGGATCGGTGAACACACCGGCTTGCAACCCGATGCATGCATATTTTTTACACGGAAACTGTGAATCGTCTCAGAACTACAATAGAATATTCAATTATACAAAATATCTCCACATTCTCTTCCCTTATGCAG
Source organism: Neodiprion fabricii (assembly GCF_021155785.1). NCBI lineage: Eukaryota > Metazoa > Arthropoda > Insecta > Hymenoptera > Diprionidae > Neodiprion > Neodiprion fabricii. The sequence goes on along the minus strand of NC_060241.1, from coordinate 13,864,150 downwards.
ACAGGTGTAACATATCATTATCTATAATGATAATAATGACAATAATAATGGTGAAAATAACAATGACAACAACAACAACAACAACAGCAACAACTACAACAACAGCAATAATTGAATCTCCGTACATGCATAGATAACGATCTGGCAAGAATACCGAGTCAATCAAACGATACTAGACGAGCACAAGATCAAAATCAAGACGTGGAAATGCAAACAATAAACGGTATTACGAATAGCACAAACGTTTTAGTAGATCAAAATACTATCAAAAATTTCTCAGAAGAATCCGCAAACAAAACGATCACGGCGCGACATCGAACCAAATTTTACCACCGTTATATAACCAAGATGAACGACGCTTTACTTAAGAAGATTCACAGCTAAACCTGAAAATAATCCATAACTAAATTACAAGTTATTTGAAGAGGAAATGAGTTTTAATTCATAGACAAAATCAAATATGATATATAACGGGTCGATATATAACCCTTTCTTTTTATTTTGTAACATTCGAAAAAAGAGACATTAACGGAGATGTTTAGTAATTCGGATGGCAAAACCACCCGCAATGCCTCCGGCGCGTGCCACACCGGGTGATCCCAATCCTCGACGGGGCAACGTTGCCCTCACCACCCATCGATCAACCATCTAATGCCGAAGAAGTCTATGAAATCGACACGCCACGATCGACAGTCGTCAGCTAGCCCTCGAAAATATGCAATTTTGCTTCGGATTTCCGCCCGACCTTGTCGGCGTATCTTAAAGTTCCTTATACTGACCCACCCTTGGGACTCTAGAGTCCTCAGCAGATACGGTACACAAGGATAAACAACCAAATTTGAATTAAAATGCTACACAAACACTTTGAATAAAAAGAGCAAAAACCATGTGCCGCAGAACACTATCATGAACAATGAACAATAAATCAAAATGAAGAATTCCCTAAACTTGAATACTTTTTCTTTGCACATATAAACACAAATAATTAAACGATTGAGAAACTCTCAAACGCGTTACGATGAAAATATTTGTAGTGAGCAAAAAGATGAAAGTTAGTACTTACAGAAATCTTCTCTAATTCAAGGACAATTTTTTTTCTGTTCCAACTATGTACTTTTATAACTCGTGGACTCAGTGAAGTTTGAAAAATGAATACAATTTTTCACGCAACGACGCGATCTCAATTTCTTTGCCTCGGCTTTACGGACACTTTCTGTACGCGGAGAGAATCCTCCCTGCCCATATCATTCGTAGCTGTAACCCGACCTAACCCAGCGGAGTGAAAGCTAACCTGACCTTAGAAGGTAGGACTTGACCTAACGTAACCTAACTTGATCCAAGACACTACAACCCATTCTAATATAACCTATCCTTGACCAAGACTGCCCAACCTAACGTAAATTGATGAAATACTTACTGAAATGATTTGTTGAATCAAGCATGATCGCTAGCTTCGATAGTTCAATGATTCTTAAGCAATTTGCGGTCAGCGCGACTGCCTCGAGGTTTCCACAACCTGACCTACGTCAAGGCTACTCCAACTTGACATAACCTAACTTGACCCAAGACACTATAACCCAACCTAATATAACCTATCCCAACTCGAGACTGTACAACCTAGCCAACCTGATATCACTAAATCTTTTGCAGGTTTCCCGGTAACATAAAAAGACTTCGGTTTCCCCTATAGACGAGGAAGGTTTTGGGAACATTCGCTCATTTTACTTATTCTGTCGTCTACTGGTTCTTATTTTGTCACACGTACTACTTCTTATGCAATATAGGTAATGTAACCGGGCTTATTCATGTTTGGAAATACAAATTCAGTAGATTCTAGCAGAGCTGTCGAGAGTGCAGTATGCATCACAACATTTTCCAACCCGCATTGTTGTCGTACGATGACATTATGTAGAGCAATAATTTAATTTTTGACACGTCTTTCAAGACAGATTAATTAAGAAGTAACGTATGTAAAAATATTCATATTTCCGGCCGTTATAAACATTAACACTATTCACTATTCCATCAGTTTTACACAATTCATCAACCCTATTGGATACGCAATTTTTATTAAAATCCCTAGCATCAACTTTTCCCCATAAAATTACGCTGCTGCCAGTAAATAAGGAAAAATATATCTCATTCACGGATGCGTTGACGGAACAATAATGTGCTTGAGATTCATCGATTCGTTTTGATATTTATGTCTAGCAGCATCCTTTCCATGAACTTTTCACATATTCGAATGATGCAGATGAACATACAACGCGTAAATTCTGCAATAACCAGACTCATTTCAGTTTGATGACTGGCAACGACGTTTTCCCCATGAATACGTTGATTGCTGAGAGAAGCGCAATGAAACTCCGCTACCTGCAAAAATGCATTCCTACTTACACCTATGTAATGCAACATTCCAAACGACGATCACAAGCATGCTAAAAACTTTTGGGGACAATTCCATTTAGAGCTAATGGAGAACTATAGAGATTGATAAATGTAAAACGGTGATCTGACTAGATGTCTTGGAACATATGATTTAGATCCGTTGCACTACCACACAGTGCTGGAACTTGCTTCCGATGCTATGCTCAAATACACAGAAGTAATTTGACAATATTCTGATCGACACGCTCGGGCCAATAACAGGTTCATGGGAAAAGATTTTGATCCTAGTAACGTGGAATCGTATCTCATGTATTTTGACCTAAACAATCTATACGGTTCGTTCGAGTAGTGGCATAATCTTATCGATATATTAACTCACTCGGACGATCCACTGATCGGTTACATCCTGAACCGATGGATATCCGAGTATCCTATAGAGCTTCACAAGAATCATGAAGATTTTAATTTTTCCGTCTCGAGCATTTCGCGCCTCGGGTTCTGATGAAGGATTGGAACAATGGAAAAATCATGACCGAATTCATCGGGGATTCACGTAAAAATGAGCACATTTACCATCAATGTGAGCGAACGTGTCAAGGATGCCGAAAGTGCAACGTTGAAAATCGTCACGCTTAACGATTATAAGCATCGCATGGGGAGGCTTACAAAGCGTTGGTCCGTACGACAATGCATAATACGCAGTAAAAAACATGAAGTTAGTCCGTTTGTACTGAGAAATTGACATTGAGTTGGCAAGACTGTAATATGCAACTGGTACCTGGACAAACAGACGCAATACCTTGAGGGGCTTACCACCACCCCCACAATAAACTGACCATAGGATAGAACTGAGGGCATAAAACTGCTGTAAGGACAACCCCATCATCAAATAGAGATAGTTCTTCAACAATACGATAGATCCTTGCGAAACTATACACATTTACCACCACGGTTGGAGACGAAATGATACATATCAACATGATCAAAGTAAGCAAACGTGTCAAGGGATGCGAAAACTGCAACGATAAATAACATCACGTTTAATGATCATAGGAACCGTCTGAGGGGCTAACTAACAGTAGATCAACCCCACAGTGTTCAATACGTAGTAAAAAACGCGAGGTGAGCCCCAATGTACTGAAAAATTCATCACGAGTTGACAAGACGGTAATATGCAACCGATACCTGGGCAAACAGGCACCAAAACTTGATATGTGTGCTGCAACCCCGCAACAAACTAGCCGTAGCCTGAAACTGAGGGCATAGAACCGTTGTAAATATATGCGTTCGACACCCAGGGCGATACTTCCTGAAGCAGAGACGTTTCGCCAGCAAGACGATATTGAGCAGATCGAAGTTTCAAAATTCGAAAACCGTGTAACTTCATTTATCCATCAATTACTTATATATTCATAACTAATACATTGAACAATTAATCATATTTATTCGTTTACCACGAGAAAAGTTTTCAGAAAATGGAAAGAAGTTTTTCGGAAGACGGAAAAAAATTTTCCGAAAATATTTTTCCCATTTAATCAGCACGTAAAAAAAGTTTCCAGAGAACATTTTTCCCATTTATTTAACACGTAGAAAAAGTTTCCAGAAAACGAAGAAAAATTTCCGAAAATGAAAAAAAGTTAACCGAAAAATAAAATGATTATTAATCGTATCGAAAAATTATATATCATTAGGACTATGACTATCATCATTATTATTATTATTATTTTCATTATTAATATTATTATTATTATCATTATTTGAAGGCCTTTGGTCACGGCAGGCGATGGTGGCGGTGCCCCTTGCTACCAGGGTCCGGCACCATCGACGTCAAGGCCGCCTGCAGCCCCTCTCTGCCGCAGTCGAGGAGGATCTCTAACCTCGCCCCTTCCAAGGATGTCGCAGGAGCTGTCCTTGCTCGGGCAGTAATGACCTTTGGAATTAGAGTCCACATGATTGTGGTACGCATTTGACGTCCTGGCGCGGAGCTTCGGTCGGCTCTACGGGCGGCTGTGCCCCCCCCGAAGCTGCACGCGGAAGCCGTCGAATGCGTGCCACAATCATGTGGACTCTAAATCCAAGGGTCAAAACTTTTTTTTTATTTTCTGACAACTTTTCTCGTAGTAAACAAATAAATATGAATAAATGTTCAATATATTATCAATAAATATTCAAGTAATTGATGAATAAATGGATTTACGTGTAATTCGAATTTTCAAACTTCGATCTGCTCAATATCGTCTTGCTGGCGAAACGTCTCTGCTTCATGAAGTATCGCCCTGGGTGTGAAACGCATATATTGACAACGGTGCTATGCCCTCAGTTTCGGCCTACGGCTAGCTTATTGCGGGGTTGCAGCACACCCTCCAAGTTCTCGTGCCTGTTTGCCCAGGTATCGGTTGCATATTACCGTCTTGTCAACTCATGATCAATTTTTCAGTACATTGGGGCTAACCTCGCGTTTTTTACTACGTATTGAACACTGTGGGGTTGATCTACTGTTGGTTAGCCCCTCAGACGGTTATTATGATCATTAAACGTGATGTTATTTATCGTTGCAGTTTTCGCATCCCTTGACACGTTCGCTCACTTTGATAATGTTGATATGTATCGTTTCGTCTTCAACCGTGGTGGTAAATGTGTATAGTTTTTCACGGATCTATCGTATTGTTGAAGAACTATCTCTGTTTGATGATGGGGTTGTCCTTACAGCAGTTCTATGCTCTCAGTTCTATCCTATGGTCAGTTTATTGTGGGGGTGGTGATAAACCCCTCAAGGTATTGCGTCTGTTTGTCCAGGTACCAGTTGCATATTACAGTCTTGCCAACTCAATGTCAATTTCCCAGCACAATGGGACTAACTTTATGTTTTTTACTACGTATTAGGCATTGTGGTACGGACCAACGCTTTGTAAGCCTTCCTATGCGATGCTTATAATCGTTAAGCGTGACGGTTTTCAACGTTGCACTTTCGGCATCCTTGACACGTTCGCTCACATTGATGGTAAATGTGCTCATTTTTACGTAAATCCCCGATGAATTCGGTCATGATTTTTCCATTGTTCCAATCCTTCATCAGAACCCGAGGTGCGAAATGCTCGAGACGGAAAAATTAAAATCTTCATGATTCTTGTAAAGCTCTATAGGATATTCGGATATCCATCGGTTCAGGATGTAACCGATCAGTGGATCGTCCGAGTGAGTTGATATATCGATAAGATTATGCCACTACTCGAACGAACCGTATAGATTGTTTAGGTCAAAATACATGAGATACGATTCCACGTTACTAGGATCAAAATCTTTCCCCATAAACCTGTCATTGGCCCGAGCGTGTCGATCAGAGTATTGTCAATTTACTCCCGTTTATTTGAGCATAGCATCGAAAGCAAGTTCCAGCACTGTGTGGTAGTGCAACGGATCTGAATTATATGTCCTGAGATATCTGGTCAGATCACCGTTTTGCATTTATCAATCTCCATAGTTCTCCATTGGCTCCAAATGGAATCGCCCCCAAACATTTTAAGCATGCTTGTGATCGTCGTTTGGAATATTTGCATTACATAGGTGGAAGTAGGAATGCTTTTTTGCAGGTAGCGGAGTTTCATTGCGTTTCTCTCAGCAATCAACGTATTCATGGGAAAAACGTCGTTGCCAGTCATCAAACTGAAATGAGTCTGGTTATTGCAGAATTTACGCGTTGTATGTTTATCTGCATCATTCAAATATGTGGAAAGTTTATGGAAAGGATGCTGCTAGACATAAAAATCAAAACAAATCGATGAATCTCAAGAACATTATTGTTCCGTCAACGAATTCGTGAATGAGATATATTTTTCCTTATTCACCGGCAGCAGTGTAATTTTATGGGGAAAAGTTGATGCTAGGGATTTTAATAAAAATTGCGTATTCAATAGGGTTGATGAATTGTGTAATACTGATAGAATTGTGAATAGTGTTAATATTTATAACGGCCGGAAATATGAATATTTTTACATACCTTAATTCTAAATTAATCTGTCTCAAAAGAAATGTCAAAAATTAAATTATTGCTCTGCATAATGTCATCGTACTACAACAATGCGGGTTGGAAAATGTTGTGATGCATACCGCACTCTCGACAGCTCTGCTAGAATCTACTGAATTTGTATTTCCAAACATGAATAAGCCCGGTTACATTACCTATATTGCATGAGAAGTAGTACGTGTAACAAAATGAGAACCAGTAGACGACAGAATAAGTAAAATGAGCGAATGTTCCCAAGAGCTTCCTTGTCTATAGAGGAAACCGAAGTCTTTTTATGTTACCGGGAAACCTGCAAAAGATTAAGTTGTATTAGGTTGGCTAGGTTGTACAGTCTCGAGTTGGGATAGGTTATATTAGGTTGGGTTATAGTGTCTTGTGTCAAGTTAGGTTATGTCAAGTTGGAGTAGCCTTGACGTAGGTCGGGTTGTGGAAACCTCGAGGCAGTCGCGCTGACCGCGAATTGCTTAAGAATCATTGAACTATCGAAGCTAGCGATCATGCTTGATCGAATAAATCATTTCAGAAAGTATTTCATCAATTTACGTTAGGTTGGTCAGTCTTGGTCGAGGATATGTTATATTAGGTTGGGTTGTAGTGTATCGGATCAAGTTAGGTTACGTTAGGTCAAGTCCCACCGTCTTAGGTCAGGTTAGCTTTCACTCTGCTGGGTTAGGTCGGGTTACAGCTACGGATAATATAGGCAGGGAGGACTCTCTCCGCGTACAGAAAGTGTCCGTAAAGCCGAGGCAAAGAAATTGAGATCGCGTCGTTGCGTGAAAAATTGTATCCATTTTTCAAACTTCACTGAGTTCACGAGTTATAAAAGTACATAGTTAGAACAAAAAAAAAATGATTCTTGAATTAGAGAAGATTTCTGTAAGTACCAAGTTTCATCATTTTGCTTTCTATAAATATTGTCATCGTCACGCGCTTGAGAATTTTTCAATCAGTCAATTATTTGTGTTTATATGTGCAAAGAAAAAGTATTCAAGTTTAAGAAATTTTTCATTTTGATTTATTGTTCATTGTTCATGATAGTATTCTGCGGTACATGGTTCTCGCTCTTTTTATTCAAAGTGTTTGTGTAGCATTTTAATTCAAATTTGGTCGTTTATCCTTATGTACCGTATCTGCTGAGGACTCTAGAGTCCCAAAGGTGGGTCAGTATGAGGGGTTTTAAGAAAAGCCGCCAGAGTCGGGCGGAGATCCGAAGCAAAATTGCATATTTTCGAGGGCTAGCTGACGAACGCCGATGGTAGGGTGACGATTTCATAGACTTCCTCGGCACCAGGTGGTTGATCAATGGGAGGTGAGGGCAACGTTGCCCCTTCGAGGATTGGGATCACCCGGTTTGGCACGTGCCGGAGGCATTGCGGGTGGTCTTGCCATCCGAATTACTCAACATCTCCCCCAATGTCTTTTATTTTAAATGTTTCAAAATGAACCCAAAGGGTTATATATAGACCCGTTGTATATCGTTTTTGATTGTATTTATGAATTAAAACTCATTTCCTCTACAAATAACTTGTAATTTAGTTATGGATTATTTTCAGGTTTAGCTGAGAATTTTTTTGAGTATGGCGTCGTTTATCTTGGTTACATAACATTGGTAAAATTTGGTTCGATGTTGTGTCGTGATCTTTTGTTTAGGGATTTTTCTGAGAAATTTTTAATGTTATTTTGCCTTACTAAAACGTTTGTGCTATTCGTAATACCGTTTATTGTTTGCATTTCCACGTCTTGATTTTGATCTTGTGCTCGTCTAGTATTGTTTGATCGACTCGGTACTTTTGCCAGATCGTTATCTATGCATGTACGGAGATTGAATTATTGCTGTTGTTGTTATTATTTTTATCGTTATTATTGTTGTTATTATTATTGTTGTTGTTATTATTATTATTTTTGATGATGATATGTTACACCTGTATGCATAAGGAAAGAAAATGTGGAGATATTTTGTATAATTGAATATCTTATTGTAATTATTAGACGATTCACAGTTTTTGTGTAAAAAATGTGCATGCATCGGGTTGCAAGCCGGTGTGTTTACCGATCCAGGATTGTGAGTGGGGAGAGGTTGTGAAATTGATTGATATGACTGTTCATGTAGCTAAGCAAAAACCAAAAACCTGCACACCCTCAACCATTGTTGGGTCGTGTGGTGGGAAAAAAAATCGGTCAACGAAAAAGCAGGTAGTCGGCAACGCGCAGTGGTGACTGGGTGGAGGGTTGCAGTGGTGGACCACCGCAGCCATCAAAGAATAAAAAAATTTTATGACAAACAAGTCTGAGCCTGCACACCTCCAACCATATTAGCGTGGAGCATGTGATGAGAAAAATTTGATTATCAAAAAAGCAGGTAGCGATCTCTTGAGAAAATTTTCCCAGCTTATACTGTTGTCGCGTTACATTTTTGCCTGTATGTCACGAGGCGTACACCCCATGAACGATTGGCTGATGGGTTTTTGCTCGGTAGAGGGTGAGCGTGTCTCCCTTTATACAAATCCGAATGGCTGTTTGAAACTTCTCTAGGATTTTGAAAAATCTCTCGTGCAGAAACAGGTGTTTGAAAAAGTGAGTGGTGAAAAAGGTGTTCATTCGCAAACCCGAAGACTTCAACGAGTTTCTACTTTTGTGTGTACTTTATAGAATATATATAGTGCTACACTAATCCTTTTACGATACTGCGAATGCCGATATGATTTGCGTAATGATTATCACATTTGATTAGTATGTTAACAAAGTTTTTCGATTTGTTTCAATTTTTCAGTTTTTAGCATCATTCCCTCCCTTCTCCTTTCCCTTTCATACAAATCCGAATAGCTGTTCGAAACTTCTCTACCATTTTGAAAAATCTCTCGTGCAGAAACAGGTGTTTGACAAAGTGAGTGGTAAAAAAAGGTGTTCATTCGCAAACCCGAAGACTTCAACGAGTTTCTACTGTTGTGTGTACTTTATAGAATATATATAGTGCTACACTAATCCTCTTACGATACTGCGAATGCCGATATGATTTCCGTCATGATTATTACATTTGATTAGTATGTTAACGAAGTTTTTCGATTTGTTTCAATTTTTCAGTTTTTAGCATCATCCCTCCCTTTCTCTCTCTCTCTTTCCCTCTCTCTCATCCTATTCATTTGTTCATTCATTTCATTTATTTTATTCGTTTCATTTATTATATTTATTCTATTCATTTTATTTCTTTTATTCAGTTTAATCATCTTATTCATCTTGTTTATTTAATTTATTTGATTTATTTCACCCATCTCATCGATATCATTCATTCCATTTATCTTATTCATTTTATTAATTTCGTCGATTACATTTATTCTAGCTATTCTTTTTATTGTGCGAGATAGCGGGCTAGATTTGGTCACGTGAGGCTGGCCAAGATTGCCAGTAAACGAAAATTCAAATCCGCATGTACGGAGCTGCTCAGAACAAGCGAGCCAAAAGACGATTAGTCGGTCACCAACCACCTATCCGAAAGGACCGCACCATTTCTTAAATATTCCACGTAAACTGATCATTCCGTTGCCGAGTAGTCTGGAGGACAGGAGTTATTCGTGAACAAGAAGAAGGAACCTGGCCCACAAAGAAGACCCCGAGGTTCCCAGTAGCTCTGTGTTGTTTTGCTTTGTCCCTCTTATTATTTATACATATTTATTTCGTTCTTTTTTTGGTTCCGCTCTTTTTAATTCTCTTTTGTGACGCCTATTGGCTCATTTTATCTTTTATAACCTTAAGCCCGGCCGTTTTTTTTTTGTCTTTAGATTTTAGTTATACATGGATCGGCCATTGTAAATTTATTTATTAATTTATTCTGTCCTTCTATTTTTGTGCCTGGTATATCTTTTGTTACGACTAGTAGCGTTCTTTTTCGATTTTACAATCGGACACGCCCATGTTAGAAAGGTAAGTTTACCTTTTTCTTGTTTTGTAGTGTATGTAGTTCAATAATAAATAAAACGAGGTGGCTGTTTTAACTTTAGGTACGACCCGCTTACAATATTATAATTACTGATAGAAAATCATAAAGAATCATTACATTATTTTATATATTATATTCATTTTCTTCATTATATTTATTTTATTTATTTCGTTTATTTCATTTATTTCGTTTATTCAATTCATTTTATTTATTTTATTTATTTCATTCATTCTGATCATCTCATTCATCTTTCTCATCCTATTTATTACATTCATTCTATTCATTCCATTTATTCCATCTATTTCATTTATTTTATTAATTTTGTTCATTTTATTTATTCTATTTTCTTATTTCATTTATTCTATTTATTTCGTTTATTTTATTCATCTCATTTATCTTATTCATCTTATTTATGCTATTTATTATATTTATCTCATGTATTTTATTTATTTTATTTATTTCATTTATTTTATTTATCTTATTCATTCTATTCATGTTATTTATTCTATTCATTCTATTCATTTTATGTATCACATTTATTTCATTTATTTCATCTTTTTTTATTCATTTTATTTATTTTATTCATTCTATTCATGTTGTTCATTCTATTCATTCCATTCATTTTATGTATTTTATTTATTTCATTAATTTTATTTATCATATTTATTTCGTTTATCTCATTTATTTTGTTTATTTCATTTCTATTTTATATCAATTAATTAATTAATTTATTTTCGCATCTGTGAGTTTTTGTGTGTGTGTTGGGGGGGGGGGGGGGGGGGGGTCGAGTGACGGGGCTAGAAGGGAGCTAGGGGGGAGCTAGGGGGGAGCGCGCCATTGTGTGGATTAGAACCGGCGTATATACACTACTGGCATTTTTGGCGAACTTTTCGTGATTTTGTCGAGTGCTGAAACAAGGTTTTCAATGCACTATTCTGACGTCATTTTGCCTGAGTAATTGATTGGGCGCAGCTTCATACGCTGCGATCAACGCATCCTAAGTTACAGCCAAAACACAATAAATTTCGCCCGCTATATCGCTCCTGTTGATCCATCACTATTTTGGCTGCGTTTTCTGAGTTTTTGAGGGTCCTATTAGTCAGTAAAGGATGATTTAAATCGAACCTGAGACCAAACATTTCCGGCTCTAAAACCGACGAAATATAAGGCATTTTTGGCGGAATTTTCGCGATTCTGACAAGCGCTGAAATGGATTGTCTCATGCACTATTACGACATAATTTTGCAAGAGTAATCGATTGGGCGCAGTCACAATGCGCTGCGTCTAAGGCATCAAGAGTTACAACCGAAAAACGAAGAATTTTGCTCGGTATTTCATTCCTGTTGATTCCACGCTCGTTTCGCTGAGTTTTCTGAGTTCTTGTGAGTCCAATTAGTCAGAAAAGGGTCATCTATATCGAATCCAAGATCGAACATTTTTGGCTTGAAACTGAAGATGAGTAAGGAAGGCATTTTTGGCGAAATCTTCGCAATTTTGACAATTGGTGGAATAGGTTCTTCCATCCAACATTCCGACGTATTTTGCCAAAGGAATAGATTGGGCGCAGTCTTGATACGCTGCGATCAACGCATCTCAAGTTACAGCCGATAAACGAAAAATTTTTCTCGCAATTTCTTTCCTGTTGATTTCACGCTCATTTCGCTGCGTTTTCTGAGTTCCTGGCTATCCAATTGGTCAAAAAATGGTCCTTTGAATTGAATCTGAGACCAGAAATTTTTGGCTCCGAAACTGAACAAATAGTAAGATATTTCAGGCGAAATTTTCGCAATTTAGACAAGTGCTGAAATAGGTTTTCTCATGCACTATTTCGACGTAATTTTGCGAAAGACATTGATTGGGCGCAGTCACAATACGCTGCGAATAACGCAACAAGTTGTGACGATGTATACATTTGGATAGACGATAGTAAGAACCGAAGTTCGGACGGCTCAGCGGATCAGCGGATCAGCAGATCAGCAACTTAGTAGGCCTACGACTTCAGAAGGAGAGAGTTGTGTATGGATGTGTCAGTAAATAATAAAGTGTGTGAAATCAACCCAAATCCTGATCAGGTAACAAATTAAATAAACAACCACGAATTGAAACAATAAAGAACGTCATACCATTTACAAATTATAAATACGATATATCAAATACTCTCCCTCCAAATTCTTTGAATAGTTGTTCCGCTCGATCTCATTTAGATACACTTTTACCGTCCGCTTTTATGTTATTGTTGCTATTTTGTTTCATTCTTACTCGACTATTATCTCTCATATCTTTCAGCTTATGCACCTGTGCCATCCACTTATATTTCTAAACTATTAAACCAAGTTTGTTGGGTTGCGACGTACAGGGACTATAAATTTGGAATTATGTACTATTAAATTATAATTGACTCATTGAACAAAATGACCCAAATGAATGCATAATTTTCTCTTTTATCATCAACAACTTTTTTTCGCAACTGTTAATTTATTCACCTTACTTTTATATTTGACTTATAATCAATAAAATTCATCACATTTGGCGCCCGAACAGGGACTTGATATTTGTTAGAAATTTTAATTATCACGTTTAATATTCAAATTATTTTCACTTATTGTTTTTATTCATTTATTTGTATACGTGTTAATTTATATTGTATTTTCTTGTGAAGTCATGTTTACATTACAAATGGGAAAGACACCACGTACTCCTATGAATAGAAGGTCGCATACTGCAAATAGTCCATACCAACTTACGCCTGAAGAAAAAAGAAACACATCAGTTAATAAGGCTGGTGTTATTTCAAGATGTAAAGAGATTAGTCACTTAAATAAACAAAACATTGAACAAAGGTTAGGCATGGAAGAAGAAATTGAAACATTGCGAAGGGAAAATGAGAGACTGTTAGCTCAAAATAATGAAATTATACAAAACAATCAAGCTAATGCCGATGTAGTTAATGAATTACAAAGAATGAGACTAGAGTTGGAACAGCAAAAGGCAGAAAAGAATAGATTTAGAACTGATATTGTACCTGTAGTAGCTAATGACAATAGAGCAGGAGGGGCAGATATAGCAGTTGATCGATTAGTATAAGATTTTCGGTTGGTCAACATTGAATCGAACTTGCCACGTTTTGACGATTACTTAACATCAAATCCCATGGAGTTCATAAGTAGACTAGAGAAGTATTTTGTCATCCAGAGAATTCCTGAACAACATAAACTAATGGTTTTAGAAAGTGGTTTAGAGGGTAGAGCAAAAATCTGGTTCGGTGTGAATCATTTTCATAATTATGAGAAGTTTAAAACGAATTTTCTCAAAGAATTTTATTCAATTCCAATTAGAGTAAATTTCAAAACAAAGTGGTCGTCTCGTAGGTTTGGTTTCCAAGATCGAAATTTACAAGTATATTTTTTAAAATAATCGACAGAAGTCGAATATTTTGAGCCGAAGTTGAGTCAATTCGAAATTAACTATAGTATAGTTCAACAATTTCGTTATCGAATAAAAGAAGCATTAGCAACGGTAAATTATGATGACTCAAACTCAATCACACAAGCTCTAGCACAATTAGACCTAGTTCACGAAGAGAAAAAAAGAACTCAGAATGTCAATAATCACACTGGCAGTTCTAACAACCAATACAAGGCGCGAAGTATTCAAACTAAAAGGAATACCAAACAATATCACCGAAATAGTATAGAGCAATAAAGTTTCAATCAAAACAGTATCAATCATAATCCATCGAATTCACCTTTTTATAGAAATTATAATGTACAAACAAATCAACAACAAAATTCACCACAATTCTCGACAGTACAACCGGTCAACTGTTTTTATCCATCTAATAGCTTCAATAACATGCAAACGAGTAAACAATCATACGGTAATCCGATTGTTAATACCAGTATTCCTCTACCTTCAATTATGGGAATGATTAGTTATAACGCCGGAGATCATAATTTAAACAAGTAAGCAGCGTCTTGAAAAAAGGTCCAACAAAACGTTGCAATAATCAATATGATTTTGGGGAGGACCTAACTGGTTTAGATCTTCTAAATGACGCAAAAAATGAAAACACCAGCACAGATGAAAATAGTGATAGATGTCTTCACATTATAGTGGAAATTTTTAAGATGCCTATTTCAGTTCTAGTTGATTCCGGTAGCCAGATTACATGTATTTCAGAAACATTTCATGATTACTTGAAAAAGCAATTTGAACTCACAGAATTACCCGTCACAAATGTGGTTGTTCTAGCAGCGATAGGAAAAAAGCATACTCCAATAAAAGAACAAGTTTTATTAGATTTTAGAATTGGTAATTGTAGCTTGACGTATCCTTTTTTGGTAATTCCTCGATTGACGTCCAATATGATTTTTGGTAACGACTGGTTGATAAAAAATAAATTAGTCTTGGATTTTGACAACTTTCATATGTTGATCGATGGTTATCGGGTTCCACAGGGTTTGATCCTGTGCGATCGGATGACGTCGAGAAGGTTGTCATCAAACAAACAGGGTGAGACAACATTTATCCAAATTCTTGAATACGTCACAAATAATGGAACAAGTATACATAACCGAGAGTTGGATGTATCTTGTAATAGGTTAGAAGCAGATGAAATAGAGAAAAAAAATAAAAAACGAAACGAATTGGTTGAACATGAAGAAGTTGATAATGTTGATTACGATTCTATGAATTTATTGTTTAATGAAAATTTTATTGATGTGGATTCTTTTCATGTATGTACCGATATGTTAAATTTGTCATGTAATATTTCTGCAAATTCTCATGATGATTGTGTTATTGAAGATGACGATGAAACCCACGTACATTTATTTCAATTGTATACACAAGGGGAAGATGACAATTTTTTCGACGATGTTCGATCGATCGTGTGTAAACTAACGGGTTTGAACTCTGTGGAGCAAGAAGCCCTAATCACTATGTTAGGCAAACAGAAAAAACTTTTTTCAAAAGAGACGTGTGCAGCAGGCACATATGAGCATAAATTAACTTTAAAAGACAAAAGAGCTTTCGTAAAAAGATCTTATCCTGTTCCGCTTTCTATACGCAAACAGGTAGACAACGAAATAGAGGATATGTTGAGAAATGGAATAATCGAACCGTCCACCAGTCCATTTTGTAATCCGCTTAGAATAGTTAAGAAAGGTGACGGTCGAATTCGTGTTTGCTTGGATGCGAGGAAGCTAAACGAGATAATAGAAGCTGACAATGAATCCCCACCGTTGATTGCCGAGATCATGCAAAGATTTCATGGTGTGCAACATTTAACTACAACAGACTTAGCTAACGGTTATTGGCAGATTTCGCTAGATAAAGACTCTCGCGCATATACCGCTTTTTTGCATGGTACGAAATTATATCAATTCCGACGGATACCTTTCGGAATCAAAACAGCGGGCAGAGGATTTATTAGAGCGCTTTCAATTGCTTTAGGTAATGAATACGACACCTTCTTGACTCGGTATATAGATGACTTATTAGTGGCATCCAGCAATTTCGAACAACACATTAATCATCTAGATCGTATTTTTTAAAGATTACAAAGTCAAAATTTTACGTTGAGATTAGACAAATCACATTTTTGCTGTAGTTCTGTCAAGTTTTTGGGATACGAATTATCAATCAAAGGAATCAGACCGGATCGTGATAAATTAGAGGCAATAAGAAATTTCCAAACACCAAATGACCAACAGCAATTACAAAAATTTTTAGGAATCTGTACTTTTCATCGTCAATTTAGCGTACGTCATGCGAATTTTATTGAGCTATGTAAAAATTTGTTGAGAGCCAAATCTGAATGGAAGTGGACAAATGAGCATGACAAAGCATTTAAAAATTTAAAAGATAATTTCGTGAATAGCATCATGCTACATCATATAGATCTAAACAAGACTTTTAAACTTCAAACCGATGCGTCAAATAAGGGTATTAGTGGTATACTATATCAAACCGATGAAGACGAGAATCATTATATCATTTCTCTAGTTAGCAAATGTTTATCCACGGCTGAGGTGAATTACACCACGACCGAGAAGGAATTATTGGCAATTGTGTATTCTGTAACTAAGTTGAGGACTTATTTGATGGGAGTACCATTTAAGGTCATTACTGACAATAAAAGCTTGACTTTTTTGAGAAGTATACGATTCCAAAGTTCACGCTTGATTCGTTGGAGCATTCTGTTACAACAATATTCGATTGCATTCGAACATTGTACAGGCAAGGATAATCTAATCGCTGATTTTTTTAGTCGAAATCCGGTTGGAAAATTTGAATTAGAGGATGAACCTGATAAAGTTTCAATAGCAACGCTTACCTCTGGTATACCTATATCTATGAATTATCAATATAACTATTCAGAAGCAATAAAGAAGGATTCCTTTCGTTCGCAAATAAAAAATTTCAGTAAATTACAACGTGAAGATGATCAAATCGAATCATTCATAGATCAAGTTGAAAAAAAAGAATCAACTGATAAATTTTCTCTGCATGATAATATTTTATTTAAGAATAACGAAGAAACAAGTAGTTGGCAGCTGGTAGTGCCGAGATTTTTAGTGAATTTAATAACCGAAACAGTTCATGTAAAACTAGGACATCCTGGAGTATTTAAAACACTCTCTTATATAAAACAATTATATTGGTGGAAAAAAATGCATACAGACGTGAAAAAATATGTGATTTCTTGTGATTCGTGCCAAAGGGTTAAGCATTTAACTTATAATATGGAACGGAAATATTTCAGGGTGAAATCTGATGCCCCAAATGAGTTGGTCACAGTTGATAGTAGTGTATATACGCCGGTTCTGGATCATACAATGGCGCGCTCCCCCCTAGCTCCCTCTAGCTCCCTCTAGCTCCCACCAAGCTCCCCCTCGACCCACGGCGTTCGCTCCCGCTCTCTTGCTCCCTCTCTCTCTCTCTCTTAACGGTTTGACGTATGTCACGATGACCTCTGTAAACCCGTTCAATTCACCCGAGAAGGAGAGATCAGTTTTTTATTTTCTATGGCTCATCAGATGCCTAATTCAAGAATTTATCAGTAGCCGTAATTTCTGACTCGCGAGTGCATTTTTCAGTCTGTTATCAAGTTTTTCCACTTGCCTGTTTCAATCTCGCGATAAACGGTTTCGACAATACCGTGCGCCGATTTACTGCGCACACGTCTTTATTGTGTAATGATCAATATGATACATCCAAAGGGTTTGAATGTGCATAACTCTGAGTAACCATATTGTGTACATAGACTTATAATAAACAATCGTGTTGCTGGCGCCCGTCGCAGCTAGGTCGTGACCAGCTCGACGTTTAAACCGTGAAACCAGTATTATGAGTGTGAGTTATCGAAATTTTTGCGCTTGAGATTACGCGGGCTTATTTTCGTGTGTCGATCTCTTGTTGCTGACAAACATTTGCTCACACTAACAGCATTCAGTGCGTGTTGTATATAGTGACTTGGACCTTTTAACTCTTTCGCTGTTCAATGTTTGCTTATACGGAGCACATTATAGTGTGTGTGACGATGTTCTCTTCGTACCTTTAACTCTTCGTGCCATGAAAAACTAACTCGTAAATATAGAACCACCATCAGAGACTTAATTTTACGATTCTCGCGCGATTATGATATCAACGCACATTATATTGCATTACAACAATAATTTATAATGTCGCGCTGCTCGGTCTGCAACAAAACGACGAGAGGACTGAATACTGTCGATTGCATGAGGGATTGTGGTGCCATAATCCATGCCGAGTGTGCCACAAACAGACTAGGGTACGACCCTGATGGCGTGAATTCATTAGACAGTGTCTACTGCGAACCTTGCGTCATGCAACGTTCCACAACCATTCCACGGTCACCTATAAAGAGCCATACATCGATCGATCCTCCAACGCACAAGGAAGTGGTAGATGACACAGGATCGCACGACAAAATCACTCTAGAGGATCTTATGCGTCAATTAAAATCGATGAGCACAGTCAACACCGGCCAATTCAAATGTCTTCAAACGTCAATCTCGAGTGTAGAGCAAAATATTGCCGAACTCCGTGTTGACGTTTCAGTTCTTTCATCGTCGTACGAAACGCTCAACAATCGTATCGGGACACTATAACTCAATTCCGAAGCTACAAAGGTGGTTATTCAAACGATCAGGGAAGAAAACTCTGCCCTTAAGTCGCAAGTCAACTTACTGTCGAATCGTCTTACCAATAACGATTCCAACAACACGAGTGCGGAGATCACGATATCTAGACTGCCGATTGATATCACGGATGCACCGAATATAATAGTTGACAAGATTTTTAAGGCACTCGGAATTCTTAGATTAACTAGCGACGTTCTTGAGATACGATAAATACCTTCGAAACAGCCTCTGGCCGATGGGGAACGTCCGCATACATCCACTACGACTCAAGCTGCTTTGGGGTCTCTGATTGTTTTACTAAAGTCATCAAGAGTTCGCGATTTTATTATCCAAAAAAGACGTGAGAAAAAGGAGTTATCCATCAACGAAGTTTTCGCACTTAATAGAAAAGGAAACATCTTTATCAACGAATTCCTGCCGTCAGCGACCTATAACTTGCTTCGCCGCACAAAATCTACAGCTAAAGAACTGGGCTACAAGTTCGTATGGCCGAAGGCCGGGAATATTTACGTTCGAAGGGGTGAAGAGACCGAAATTATCCAAATCAATTCCGAGAGTGACTTGGACTCACTCACATGACTGAAACCGAAGTCTTCCAACGACAACGTTACGTCAACGCCGCCAAAAATTAACTCGTCTTACTTTAATCTCAACATTGCGCATTTTAATGCGAACTCCCTATTGGGTCACATCGATCTTGTCCGAGCTCACTTATCTAACCATAACTATCATATCATCTCAATATCTGAGACTTGGCTGCATCCTCTAATACACGATGATCTGGTTCAACTAGATAATTATTTACTCATGAAGAACGACAGGCACGGAAAACGGGGAGGTGGAGTGGCATGCTATATTCATAAATCTCTTACTGTGAAGATCTTAACCGCTTCACCGAACTAATTTTCAAATTCACCAGAATACATTATCCTGGAATTACGCTGTCAAAACAACGAATCTCTTATGTATAGAAGACCTAAAGGGTTCTTATTGCGATTTTTTCTCTGTTTTCGATCAGTTTGCGTTTGCGTACAAAAATGTAATTATCAGTGGTGATCTAAACTGCAATCTTTTAAGTTCGGATTACGAGGCTGAGTTTCTAAGAGAATGTTCTTCATCTAAATCATTGCACATAATAGAATCTAGTGCCACTTTTCACACGAACACATCTCACTCTTGGCTTGATGTTTTTATTATCGATTCTTCTTCTAAGAAAGTGTCATTCTCCGAGTGTGACGCTCCATTTATTGCCGGGCATGACTTGATCGAATTAGTCTATCAGTTCGAATCACCACCTATTTTAAATCGCACGATCTCTCGGCGTAATTTCAAGAGATTCGATGACTTGGCGTTTCGTAGTATGTTTTCAGTCGAGCTCCGGACTAGCCAGGCGTTATCTTCAAATCCACTTTTGTCCAGTTTTAATATTGACTCTTATACGAATTCTCTTTCTATTATGATCTCCTCAATCTTGGATATCCAGGCCCTGAGGCAAACGTACAATATTAATAAACGTCATGCGCCTTGGCTAACCGAAGATCTGAAATCACGTATTAAGAAACACAACTCTCTTTACAAACAAGCGAAAAGGTCAGGTAGTTTCCTCGGGTTAGCGATATTCAGAAAATTCAGAGATGAACTTAGCAATAACATAAAGGCAGCTAAGAATAATTTCTATTTGCTATGAATTTCGTCAATCACTGACACTGCTAAATTATGGAGAGAACTAGCCATTATGGGACTTGTAAAATCGACTACGTCTTCTCCGCTCAATTTTTTCTCTCTAGAAAAATTGAATAAACACTTCGCGAGTATTTCCTGCTCTTCCCCAGCGTGTGAACTACATGACCTTGACGACATTATCGCCGATGAATCGCATGATCATCCGCAATTTGAGTTTGTACCGACCACTCCTGATGCCGTTCAACTAATTATCAAATCGTTTTCCTCGTCTCATTCTGCTGGCCCAGATGGCGTTTCGGTTTTTTTGATTCAAAAAGCACCACCTCTTTTGTCAGAAATTCTAGCGTCCTTGTCCAACCATTGTTTTCGATTATCGTGTTTTCCGACTTCATGGAAGCGTGCATTCATTCGGCCATTATTGAAGGTGAATCCTCCCCTATCTCCGTCTGACTGCAGGCCAATAGCCAACTTATGTGAACTCTCTAAGATAAACGAGAAAATAGTTAGCAAGCAAATCAATGATTTCCTCTCAGCGAATAATATCCTTGATTCGTGTCAATCGGGCTACAGGCGAGGCTTTAGCACACACACTGCTTTGTTGCGCATATGCCATGATGTTCGACGAGCTGTTGATGAGAGACAGCTAACAATCCTAGTGTTGTTTGATTTTAGTAAAGTATTTGATACAGTCTCACATTTCAAACTTCTCACAAAATTGCAAAAAATTGGCTTTTCGTCCAACGTGCTACACTGGATATTTTTCTATCTAACGGGCAGGCAGCAAGCTGTAGTGGATAACCAAGGTGGATGCTCCGTCTGGTTGAAAACAACCGCTGGAGTTTCCCAGGGGTCTGTGTTGGGTCCGCTTCTGTTCTCACTTTTCATCAATGATATCAGCCTGAAATTGAAATTTACAAAACACATGATTCTTGCAGATGACACACAGATTTACCTGAGCTGTCTGCCCTCACAACTCGATGATGGTATCGCTCGTATCACACACGATGTCAACGTGATTGCTCATTATGCGAAAGATAATGGGCTTAAGCTCAATCTATCCAAGTCCAAGGTCCTAATACAGGGAAGTAATAACTACATTAGCCGAATCTATGTCACCTCTCTTCTTCCAATTCTCGTTAACAACGTCATTCTTCCCAACGTTAACGAAGTACGAAATCTCGGTGTGATAATGTCGTCAAACCTCTCATGGCGGAAACACGTAGTTTCAATCTCCAAGAAAATAAATTTCTCTCTTTATAAGTTAAAATATCATAGGAACGTTTTATCACGGGAACTAAGAACTACACTAATCGTCTCACACTTATTCCCACTAATTGATTACTGTTGCCTAGTATACAATGATGTCACTTCAGAGCTCAACAACAAGCTCGAAATACTCCTAAACAATGGAATAAAATTCATATTTAATTTAAGACGCGACGCCCACATTACACCGTATCGACGAGTACTTGGCTGGCTCACTGTGAAGTCAAGACGACTGTATTTTCTTGGTATATTAGTATACAATGTATTGCACGGAAACTCTCCTTCATATCTCATAGAGCTATTCACCGAACGAAATCAGCCAAATCACCCATCACTACAACGAACAACGGACTATTTTTTCATACCCCAACACCGCACAACTACCTACAGGGACTCTTTTTTCCTTGCAGCTATTTATTTCTGGCATTCCCTCCCTGAGGAAGTAGTAACGTCATCTTCACTTTTGATCCTAAAAGTCAGGCTACGAAGCCACCTTTTTTCCTTAGACGGAATTATGGCTCAGACATTTTTGACATGTTGACTTAGACATGTTGGATAAATCAGTATTCTGTTATTCTTATAATATCAGTATCATTTAAGTATTTTGTATTATTAGTACTAATTACTCACTATTTTTCATTAATATCTTCAGATCTTCATTTCAAATGCATTTTTATTTTTATTATTATGTTACTTATTTTATATTATTTTTTCTTATTCTCATTTATTTCTTTTCTACTTATTATTCTAAACCTAATTACCGACTTATTTTCAGTTATTCCATAGCTTTGTAATTTTCCTCAGGGTGCTACCAAGGCATAATGAACTGAACAATCAATCTCTGTCTCTCTCTCTCTCTCTCTCTATCTCTACCTCTATATCCATATCTCACGCTCCCCCCCCCCCCCCGCCTTGTTCCCCCCTCGCCCTTTGATCATTTTCGCGATTGGCCGCAAGATCGCTATTTTCATAGGATTTGACACATACACATACACACACACACACACACACACACACACACACACACACGCACGCACGCGCGCGCGCGCACGCACGCACACACACGTACACACAAGATAATTCCTGTCGAGACTTGTTTTCCGCCGAACGTCATAAACGTAGGTATTCGGGGCAAGGGCTCTGGGCCGATTTTTTATACCTACACCGCTCACTACCTGCACTTCGTTGACCGATTTCCATTGCATGCTAGGGAAACTATACATTGCTACTCTACTCACAGCATTTGCGCAGATTTTTATACTTAGGTGGACATCCATTGTAGGCGGCGGTGGGTTCGCGGAAAGGGGGAGGGGGAGAGGATGCAAACCTGCTCCAATACGCTTTCAGGCAAGATACATCTGTGGAACCGGGTGACTTCAAACGAGCAATAAACCGCAAAAATTGAGGGATGGTGGGACGGGGACTGCGGACCCCGCCGTCTTTGACGTCATTTGTTACATGAATTGCATCATCTCTGCAGAGCCGGGAGAGCAATGAAACCCAAAAATTTAGGGATGGCGAGTCGGGTGAAGGGTGGACCCAGTCGTCTCTGACGTCATTTTTCCCTCCTAGATGCGCAGAACGCAATGTGCATCGCATCTCTGACGTCATTTTTCCGTCCGAGATGCGCAGAACGCAGTGCGCACCGGCCCCAAATTCTTGGGATCTATCGGCCTATATACCATAAGCTCAACGCATCCGATGCAGACTCATCAGTCTTACACAATACGTGCAAGTCAAAAGCCTATAATTTTCATTCCTTGTCATACAGTTGTTATCTATAACCGTTAAAGTCCTGGCCGTCGGAGCGTATATGGGACTTGCAGAGCAAATGGAGGGGACGTACAATTTGCTGAGTGAGCAACCACCCGGAGAAGAGAATGACGCTGTCATCAATCATTGGACTGATATTGGAATTGCGAATATCCAAGTTCTACGTGATATTTCTATGCAACGAGGAACGACTGTTGGTGCAGAAATGCGGATCCAACATACTATCGCACTCCTGCAATCTTGGGTGACGAAGATCAGGCAGTTGCAGCAGCGCGCAGTGGTGACGGGTGGAAATATCGGTACTCCTGCGGGTGTACAGTGGGACGACATGGATAATGCTTTTGCCAGTCGAATCAGAACCGGGGTCGTCACAAATCTCCGTCATAAAAATTTGGACGCCTTTCTGGACGATGTGCAGCGCGTCGTCACCCAGAAGTTGGAGCTGGTACTGCGCGAGAGGGGAAATGTGAAGGTCAACCTCATATTATCGTGCAAATTCGAAAATGTCTAGCACAAAGAGATCTGCACCGAAGTTAAGAGCTTCAACACCTCCAACGTGGCGATTCTTCTCCCATCGAGCGATATAAATGGCTGGTTTACACGTGCACGGGGTGATCTGCTATCAAAGGTGGAAGATTTCGAGCAACGCGATTCCGGCTGAAGTATGATTGAGATCCTCAACATCGTTGTAAATATCAACCGCTACCAGCCTCTCGCCGCGGGGGCTTCAACATTCATCGAGCTGCCCTAGGACATTCGACATAAGAAGTCTGTGATCAACGTGAGGAACGAGGACGAAAAATGTGTTCTCTGGTCAGTCACAGCAGCCCTCCACCCGGTCAACATCAACACCGATAGGACTCACAACTATCGTCACTGTATTTCCGAGTTGGACTGTACAGGTATCAAATTCCCTGCTACTCTATATGATGTGAAAAAGCTTAAGAGATTGAATAATTTGCGCATCAATGTATATGGTATAGAATCTCAAACTTTTTCGCATCATGCAAAATCAAATCAAAGCGTCATCGTGCCAATTCAATTGAGTAAAACTTTACATAGCGTAAACATTGACACGATCAATCTTCGAATGGTTGAAAGTAATCCGGCAGACGATATGACTGGTGAGTTTGCACCGAGATTCCACTTTGCTTGGATTAAAGATCTTTCCCGATTGGTGAGCAAACAATTGTCCGTTTATGAACACGAAACGTTCTATGTTACAGATGTTTGTGTCACTTTAGCGTGAAACACGCCTACGACAATCATCGACAAGATTGTATTATGCTAAATAAAGTACGCATGGAATTTCCCAAGTGAAATGATTTAGTATTTTCCAATTTTCAAAACAAAGGCACCGTTCCGTTTGTCGTATAAGCCGATCTCGAATTTATATCAATCCCCGAACCTGTAGATGAATCTGAAACTCGTGAGACTTGTGAAATTCAAAAGCATGTCCCGAACAGTGTGGGGTACTACGTACATTGCGCGTACGATGAGACATTATCGAAGTTCCACAGTAAACGCGGTGTCGATTGCATAAATTGGTTTATGAAACAGCTTGAAGATTTATCAATTCAAGTAGAGTCACGCATCAAAAACATAATTCCGATGATGGCTCTTACCCAAGTGCAACGAGATCGCCACATGCGCGCAAAGAATTGTTATATTTGTGAAAAACTGTTTACCCCTGAGGAGAAAAAGTGTTACGATCACTGTCACTTCACGGGTAAATATCGTGGTCCTGCTCATAATCGGTGTAATTTGAATTTCAGAGAGTCGCATACAATTCCAATAGTTTTCCACAATTTGTCCGGTTACGATCCTCACTTTTTAATAAAATCCCTCGCGTCAACTTTCCCCGGTAAAATTACACTGCTACTCATAAATAAGGAAAAATATATATCCTTCACGAAACGCGTCGATGGAACAATGATGGACTTGAGATTCATCGATTCGTTTCAATTTATGCCTAGCAGCATCGATAAACTTTCCACATATTTGGCCGATACCGATAAACGCATAACACGTGAATTTTATAATAACCCGACACAGTTCAGTTTGATGACCCGCAAAGGCGTTTTTCCCTATGAATACGTCGATTGTTGGAGGAAGCTCGATGAAACGCGATTACCTGCAAAGACCCATTTCTACTCTCATCTCACCAATTCAAATATTAGGGACGCTGATTGCGAGCACGCGAAAACTGTTTGGGGGGAATTCCATTGAGAGTCATTGGGTGACTATTCAGATTTATATTGAAAGACCGATGTTCTTTTGCTTGCCGATATTTTCGAAAATTTCCGTGCTAGCTGCTTCAAAACATACGATTTAGATCCGTTGCACTACTACACTGCACCGGGACTTGCTTTTGACGTGATGCTCAAGCATACCAATGTAACTTTGCAACTTTTAGACAACCCTGAAATCGTGTTATTTATTGAAAGAGCCATTCGAAAGGGCGTAGCACAATGTTCTAATCGACACGCTCGGGCCAATGATAGATTCATGGGAAAAGATTTTGATCCGAGTAACGTGGAATCGTATCTCACGTAATTCGACGTGAATAACCTGTACGGTGCAGCTATGAGCGTGCATTCACCGGTCGGCTCGTTCAAGTGGGAGTATCAGCACATCGATTCAACAAACCATCCGGACGATTCGCCGATCGGTTACTTTCTGGAGGTAGATTTGGACTATCCTGTAGAACTCCACGAGGATCACAAAGACTTACCTCCTTGTCCCGAACATTTTAATCCTCCAGGTAGTAAAAATGCCAAACTCGCGACCACCCTTCACGCCAAAACAAAGTATATATTGCACTATAGAAATTTGAAACAATGTCTGAGTTTAGGATTAAAAGTAACGAAAGTGCACAGAGTTTTAAAGTTTGCACAATCTCCATGGCTCGAGCCTCATATCACACTCAATACAGACATGCGTGAGCGGTCTAGGAATGAATTTGAGAAAAGCTTTTACAAACTCATTAATAACGCTGTGTTCGGCACGACTATGGAGAATGTGCGAAATCATGAAGATGTTAAATTGGTCACAAAATGGGGGGGAAGAGGTGGTGCGAGAACGCTTATTGCCCGAGCAAACTTTCACAGCTGCACCGTATTTGGCACTGATATGGTTATCATTGAAATGAATCGTGTCAAAATTCACTTCGCCAAACCTATTTACGTCGGCGCATCAATTCTAGATCTGTCAAAAATCTTTCTCTACGATTTTCACTATAATTATATTAAAACCAACTTTTCGAATAAGCAAGCTAAATTGATGTATACTGACACAGACAGCCTTATTTATCAATTCAATGTGCCTAATATCTACGATATCATCAAACGTGATGTAGATACAATGTTTGATACCTCTGACTATGCGCCCGATAATGTGTATGGTATTTCCCTCAAAAACAAAAAACAACTAGGGCTAATGAAGTATGAAAATAATGGTAAAATTATGACAGAGTTTGTGGGACCGCGAGCAAAGCTGTACACATTTACTACCCCATAGGTGAGGATAGGGAAAAATATGTCAGTGGCGTAAAAGTGAGTGAGCGTGCCAAGGGTGTGAGAAATTCATCGATAAATAGTATTACGTTTGATGATTATAAGCGTTGCCTGATAGCTTACCAAGAGTTGACTCTTCCACAGTGTTCAATACGCAGCAAAAAACACGAAGTAAGCACGATCGTACAAAAAAAATTGGCTCTGAGTTGGCAGGATGATAAGCAACAATTGATACCTGGACAGACCGACACCGTACCTTGGGGGTTTGTCCTAGCCCCCCGCCCAATAGCTATAGGATAAACTGTAGACGTAGAATTAATGTAAATATTTGATGTTTAACGCCTTGATCCACCATCGGGTGGAAACGTTTCACGATCAATACGATATTTAATGGATTTGAAGTTTCAAAATGCGAATTCATGTACTTCTCAATTATTCATTTATTTATTACTGATATATCGAATAATTATTCATATTTATTCGTTCAACACGAGAAAAGTTTTCAGAAAATGAAGAAAAATTTTCAGAAAACGGAAAAAAGTTTTCAGAAAATGAAAAAAAGTTTTTAGAAAATGTTACGTCCTCCAGACTTCATATTCCTTTCCCACGGTCTTAGTTACCTTACGCTCTGTAGTCTACTCTTATCGTTCGCGAGTCAGCAGATTCTTCTGTAACTCGCGGCTAGCTTGCCTCCTACATCCCGCAAAACCAGGCAGATCCATTCCAGCGCTCAAGCAAGACACCTATCCCTCTAAACCAAGACCATACCTTTTCTCCTTGACGGAATCCGTTGCATCGACCACTAATAAACAAGCATATACTTCAAATCGTTTACCTTCCCTTAACACCGATCCCCTTCTATTCCATTCACTTCCTGCATTGGGAGTAGTAGCACGCGAGTGCATAGTCGACGTGAACGGACCCTACAATAGCCAAATAACACCTTGGCTGGGCGTGGAGTAAGCGCCGATTACCGCTCATCGGAGCCTACGCAATCTATCCCGTAACATTTTGGTGGCAGCGGTTTTGCCCGTCGACCTACCCGTCAGTGCAGTGCTGCATGTTTTCTACGAACGTGATGAGTGCTCAAAATTTCTAACGCCGTACCAATCAGTGATAGCCGTGTTACGAACGAACTCTGGCCCACAAAGTACTGTGACAGGCATGCAGAAGCTATTCAATTCGCCACGGATACAGGCTCTGCAAGGAGTCCCCAGTTTCAATAACTCCGTCACGTTTTGGTACTATTGATATTCATCGATACGTACGACGTCGAATAACTGCGTAGCGAGTGAAAATTCAGCGCGATAGCCAAGTTGAGCCGGACACCGCATCTGAACACATCACCTTTCGAACCGACAAATATTGAATGGACCGTTCCCGCTCATTCGGACCCCTGCAACCCTGTTAAGACGAGAATCTGGACCCGAAAGTGACATCGCCCTAAGATCTGGATTACCACACTTATTGATCAACACGCCACGGAGTACCTCATCTATACCCTCCTCGTGCCGATGCGTGACGTGTATCGCCTCTTCAAGTTTCACCTGTGTCCAGCTACCTAGAACCATGCTGTACTCTGTTTTTGCGTTTACCTTCGCCCTGTCAGTCTATTCTAGGTCTTAGTGTTAAGTCGATGTTTTTATTCCTATACTTGCGATACCTTGCTTGAATCGACATAGCACCAACTAACGAAACTGGTTCAAACTTTTGGTCAGTAAAAGATGTCTTGCCGACAATCCCCCCTTTTGACGGCCACAACATGTCCTTTGACTCATTTGTAGAACAATTACGTCACGTAGAGACTCTTATAAAAGCTTCGGATAAAATGACCTTTGCCAAATTTGCGCAATCAAAGGTTAGAGGCCCCGCTTCCTAATATTTAATAGGCATTAACTGTAATGACGTCGAGGACCTCATAACTGCCCTTAGCCGAGCATACCGCCCGGATATCCCCATACGCCAGTTATCTGCTCAATTAGATAAAATTACACAACAACCATATGAGCGCATCATAGATTACTCGTGCAGAATAAGAGCAATATCAAAAGAAATAAGCACAGCGATCATAGCCAAGCACCCGCCAGACTTAGCAACGCTTCTACTGAAGGATCTAAAGAAGGATACCTCTAGATCGGTTATTAGAGGGCTTCGGCCAAAATTGGAGTGGAGAACCGCTACTATCAGACCATTACCAACCTTCGAAACTGCCGTCAGCATCGCCCAAGGTGAAGAAGCCGAGCTAATTAACCGTCAGATGCAATTCTCTGCACAATATTTTACCCCCGCTACATTCATGTGCCTGCCGTTACCCCCCTATACTGCTCCTCCGTCTCAGGTGCCCTCCGCGGCCTCCTTTATCCCTCCCCTGATGTCATTGCCCACACCTGGTTACGCTCATCAACCAGCGCCTCGTACCGAGCCCAGACCTTACGCCCAAAAGCGCTCGATCTGAACACCTGTTCTGCTGGCCACGTTAATTCTCTGCCCAGCCATTGTCAATTTTGTAACCACCAGGGTCACTCCATCACGAAATTTTACCGTCTGCAAAGTAAAAGATATCGTACCAAATGTCGCAGAATGGGCCACTTCCACAATGAATGCAACAGGACCAACAGAAATCAAGAACTATACTGTGACAATTGTAATCGCAGAGGCCACACAGTAGACCGATGTAGATCCTTTTCGCCTAATAACCAAGGCAATGCAGGTCCATATGAACATTTAAACGCGAACATCGCCCGCGGGGAGAACGCGCCCGCGAGCAATGCAAACAACTAGGGTTCCGATCTTCAAGTCATATCCTCATAACAGCTTCAGCTGACCCTTCACTAATTTCGATCGACACCCCCCAGCTAATAAAAATATCTACGTTTATTATTGACACCGGTGCAGACGTCAACTTAGTCAAAGAAAGTTCCGTTAGGCCCCTCGTGTGACAAACAACTGACGAACGTTTGACGCTGACTTGTATAACAGACGAAAAGACGCAAACTATCGCAAAAATGGTAATACGTTTTAATAATAAATCCCATACCTTTCACTTGGTCCCTGACTCGTTTCCGATTCCGCATGACGGTATTTCAGGCCAGCCCTTCTCACGAAAAGAGAAAGCAACTATTTCTTTCAACTTAAACTCGGTGATGCTTGGATCCTCATTGCCAATCCACTTTGATAAATTCGATAAAACCTCGTCCACGCCCGGAAAAACGCGCGTAATTGCAATACAGGCCCGTACCGTGAAAGCCATGCCACTAATAGTTGCGAACCCAGACACTGAAGTAGGCTACCTTAAACGCATCGATTTAGGCAACAATGTTCTATGTCGTGAAGCGTTAGTTGAAAACCAGAACGGCATCGCTTACTCGTACGCGTTTAATTGTAACGAATCTGCCGTAGAGATAAGACTCCCAATAGTAATCCTAGACGACTTCGACGAGCCACTGAGTACAGTCATGCCCAACGCTACATCCACTGCACTGAGTAACCACCACAGCGATGCCCGTGCCAAAACCCTTGTTTCGCACCCAAGCCCTCTCCTTAGTAATTCATTAATCCTTTCTGCTGCCAAGCGTACATCGCGACCGACTAATAATCCCCCCTCCTGCTCCATCCAGTCCACTGACCTCGCGCAACTGCAATCCGATCCTCCTATCCCTGACGACAGTACACCCTGTCCCGGTGCCGCAACAGTGCTCTTGACTGACAGTAGGTCAGAAAGATTGGACGTCCTAAAGAGCAGCTTACATATTGATCATTTAAATGACACCGAAAAACAATCTATATTCAACCTCGTAACAGAATTTAACCATCTCTTTCATCTCCCAGGTGATAAATTAGGCCACGCCAATTTATCTCATCACACTATCGCCACGACGGACAATACGCCTATTCATACCAAACAATACCGTTTTCCCAAGATTTACAAAGACGAAATCGAATCCCAAGTTGATAAACTACTGAAGCAAAATCTTATTGAACATTCCTCATCTCCGTATAATTCCCCAGTGAGGATCGTTCCAAAAAAAACCGGATAGTGACGGCAAAAAACGATAGCGTATGGTAATCGACTACAGAAAACTTAACGAAAAAACAGTCGGCGACGCATACCCCATGCCAGATATCACGGGAATTCCTTGACCAGCTTAGCTCAGTTAAATACTTTTCCACATTCGACCTTGCTTCCGGGTTCCACCAAATTCCCATGCTTCCGGATCACAGCACAAAAACTGCATTTTCGACACCTAGAGGCCATTATGAATTCTCTCGTACGCCCTTCGGACTAAAGAACGCCCCCGCCACGTTTGAAAGGCACATAGACCAAGTCCTCCTAGGCCTACAGGGCAACGAGAGGTTTGTATATTTAGATGACATAGTTATTTACGCTCCAAACTTGCAAGAACATGATAATTAATTTCGGAAATTATTGAAGCGACTCATCGCTGCTGGTTTAACTCTACAGCCAGACGAGTGCGAATTCTTGCGAAAGGAAGTCGTTTACCTCGGACACCTCAGAACTGAGTCAGGAGTAAAACCTGACCCCGGTAAATTAATAGCTGTAGAAGAGTATCCTGTCCCTAAGAGTCCCAAAAATGTTCGACAGTTCCTTGGCCTTTTAGGTTACTAGCGAAGATTTGTTCCAAATTTTGGGAAAATTGCTGAATGCCTCAACAATTCAACGAAGAAGGATACCCCTTTCATCTGGACGTCTGAACACCAGTTGCCTATGAAACCTCACGCGATTGTTTGTGCAAAGAACCAATTCTACAACACCCTGACTTCAACAAACCATTTGCGCTCACTGCAGACACGTCAAAATTCGCGATAGGTGCAGTTCTCAGTCAAGATAAAGACGGTGTCGACCTACCGGTGGCATACGCATCCCGAGCCCTTAAGCCCGCTGAATTAAACTACTCGGTACCTGATAAAGAATTCTTAGCCGCCTACTGGAGTATGAATCACTTCCGCCCCTACATCTATGGTCAAAAGTTCACTTTAATAACAGACCACGAGCCACTCAAGTGGGTAAAAAGCGTCAAGAAGCCTAATTCCCGTTTATTACGATGGAGCTTAGAACAGGCAGAGTACGACTTCGATACGAAATACAAGTCCGGAAAATCTAATACCAACGCTGATGCTCTGTTCAGGAACGCACCGCCCGACACCGCTCAAATTCTTCCTATAGATGCAAAACGCCCCCGTTCAACGACTAAAGCCTCTAGCGATAAACCAAAAAAACGCACTAAAAAGACTCATCAGTACCCCAGACGCCCTCGACAGACCACAGACGAGTCCACCAACCCAGCTCCGCTGAAACACCCTAAAATCTCACAGCCCTGTAAGATGATATACTCCTTTGATTCTTCAGATTTCTCTGATCTCTCCGACGATTAGTTCAGCGATAAAGAAACCCCGTTGCTCCTCAAACCCCCCCGCTCAACCCCGGCGCCGATCCCAGTACATCGCCAACCTAAACGCCACCGCGAAACAAATTCTTCAACAAACCCTGGGTCTCGTAAAAGACCATACCTGAGCTATTTTTCAGATTCTTCCCTCAACTCGGATGATATACAGACCCCAGAAACTGAATCAGGAACTGATGACTTTGGTCCACCCACCGATTTATCGGGCCCTTCTCATAGCGATTTCCTCATAGAAAGCAAAACTTTCCCTCCTATGCGTAATAGACGTATCAAAAAAATGAAAGCTGACCTATTAAAGCAAAAGGATAACTTGGCTCACTGCATATCCGCTGACTGCCAAATGTCAAAAGGAATCGCTTCAGAACTGACAGAACGTAAATTCATAAAACGCGAAAAACTTGGGGAATTCGACCCGACTGTGACTGACGTTATTTCTGTAGTCCATGGAAACCGAAAAATCTATAACCTAGTTACAAAGCCCAAATACAGTGACAGATCTTTGCCACACGTTTTTTTTTTGACACCTTGGTTAACTTTAGGAAAACCTTGCAAGAAGATGGCGTAACATTTGTCTCGATACCATTGATAGGTTGCGGACTCGACAAATTAGAATGGAGCGCGGTACGCAGAATGATCTATTATGTTTTTAAATATTCGAAAAGAAGTATCACCGTTTGCCGCCTCGACCCGCCGCTTTCGGCCACTGCGCGCTCCTACAAAACACCCCCACCTGTTTATACCAACCCCCCTGACCCTGTCCCTTCCACATCTGGATTACCCCCCCGCCGCCATCTGCGAAAAGAATCGGAACGTCCGACTAAACCTGCAGCACCTCGTCTGATTCCACGTCTACCCCCACCCAGTGACGTCATCATGCCCCCCCCCTGTCGGGCCTCCGCGGCCCGCTAGGAGATACCCCCCCGCTACTTCCAGGCCGACGAACCCTTCCTTACACTCGTGTTCCCCTCCACACTCGCCTCTCCCGCCCACCTCTGATAACGACGACAGTTCCGACTTGCTCACGGACACTGAATCCTATACGTGCACTCAACAATTCGACTCCCATATGGAAATTGCTGACCATAACCATGACAGTGCTCTCAACACTAACGATGATCAAATTGATGACCCTTACGGTTTCGCATATGTTATTGACAACTTGGACAACAACATACCAGTATCGGACATTGTCAAAGATACCAATGATGGACTTTTGATGCTCAAAACAAACTGTGCGCACTTCATATCGACAGAATGCGCTTGGATCAAGGGTATACCAGCCCAACTTGCCGGCGAGAATATCGTTGACCCAAGAATAGTAATGAGGCCTCGTTCGCGAAAATTTGATATCATTGAATCTAAGCACAATAGTCGACGTATTTTCACCCTAGTATTAAGAACAAAAGGCTCAGATAAAAGCAACCTGTACGATATCTTCAAGCTATTGTCCAAACTGAAAACGGCTTTAGCCGATTCAAACCTAAAGTCTCTTGCCCTCCCGATAACCGATGACAGTTTAGACGCTCTCGATCCTCGCGTTATCCGAAAACTTCTATCATATATTTTCGCAAACTGAGGAATTCAAATCATGCTTTGTCGAAACACGACTGTCATCCCAGACGAATGTTTACGAAAAGAAATAATCAGAGAATGCTACGAATCGTTGATCGGCGGTCATCAAGGTGTCACTAAAATATATAACCGCATTAGACAAAAGAATTTTTGGTCCCGTATGAAAGAACAAATCCAAGATTCCATAAGATTTTGCGAGAGTTGCCAAAGAAAAAAATTGGTCAAAGTAAAAACCAAATTGCCAATGATGATAACAGACACACCTGCCAATGCATTCGACAAAGTGGCATGAGATATTGTTGGACCTCTACCCCTTACTAAATCGAACAACAAACATCTCTTGACGATACAATGCAATTTGACAAAATTCCTCGACGCCATCCCTTTACCTGATGCCACCGCCAAAACTATAGGCGCAGCATTCGCAAAAGAATACATTACACGTTACGGTGCTCCTCGAGCAATACTTACAGATCAAGGGCAGAATTTTATGAGCACAGTTATAAAACAGCTTTGTAAACTTTTCAAAATTAAGCAAATACGAACCACAGCTTACCGCCCACAGTCTAACGGATCGCTGGAATGCAGTCACCTTGTTCTCACTGAGCACATCAAACACTACGCGGATGCTGGTTAAGACTGGGATGAATACATCCGCTTTGCAATTTTTTGTTATAACATCGCGAAGCACGAAGGTACTAACTTCACCCCCCACCAACTAATTTTTGGCTCTCAAGCCAGACTCCCAACAGATGCGAACCCTGCCAGCGCGTATACTCGTTCCTACGATTCCTTCCTTCTAGACTTGATCGCTAACCTATCCAGCATACGAAAACACGCCACGTTCAACCTACAACAAACAAAGCATCGTTCCAAGACGTATTACGACCGTAATGTCAACAGCCAAAATTTCGAAGCAGGTCAAAAGTCTATCGCCTAAATGAGACCTGATCCAAATTCAACTATCACTATAAAGCAGTGTATACGATTAAACGTATAATTGACAATATGAACGTTGAAATTTGGATTACTCCCCGAAAAACTGAAATCGTCCATTTCAATGAATTGAAATTGGCACACTTAACCGACTAATTGACCTGGACCGACGCTTGAACGAATACGTACTTGACCTGTCCAGCTTAGTAGACGCTATCCCCTTCGCCCAAAAATGTATCGTCCACCCTGAAATTCCATCACCAGAACAAATTATTTCCAGCCTTAAACATATCCCTCACCCGCGTCGTGCACAACCCCGAATTCCTACGCGTCATGCCATCCACCACCCGCACCTAGAAATAATACCATTTCCCGATGACCTGCCTCCTCGCTCTTCGTCGCTGCTCCGGACCCAATCGGAAATTGAAATGACGGAACTAGGTATACCTAAGCCGCGTAAATTGCTCCCCGAGCAAAGCCTTAACGATAGCTCCAAACCATTCTAAGTCTGGCGCTAAGCCCTCCGCTATTAGCAATCATATTCTTTCATTGCCTTATTCTGCCCGTAATAATCTGCAGCCATAATATAATCATCAGCACGTTGCATAAGTTTCGTTTATAATATACACAATATCTATCATATATACCACCACATTTATAAGATGTCATTTGGAAAATCTTGTTCAAATGTATACTAACCCACTTAAACGCGCACTAACATCTTGGCGCTAGATTTTGGGACCTTTCTTTGTGATATTCTGTAAGTGAGTCACTATGTTTTACGTGGCATTCCACTTTTTTCTGAATATCCTATTCCGTACCCTCACCGAATGTTCTTCCCCAAGGGGGGGGGGGGCGTGTTACGTACTCCAGACTTCATATTCCTTTCCCACGCTCTCAGTTACCTGACGCTCTGTAGTCTACTCTTATCGTTCGTGAGTCGGCAGATTCTTGTGAAACTCGCGGCTAGCTTGCTTCCTACATCCCGCAAAACCAGGCAGATCCATCCTAGTGCTCAAGCAAGACACCTATCCCTCTAAACCAAGACCATACCTTTTTCCCTTGACCGACTCCTTTGCATCGACCACTTATAGACAATCATACACTTCAAATTGTTGACATTCCCTTGATACCAATCCCTTTCTATTCCATTCACTTCCTGCATTGGGAGTAGTAGTACGCGAGTGCATAGTCGACGTGAAAGGACCCTACAATAGACAAATAACACCTCGGCTGGGCGTGGAGTAATCTCCGATTACCGCTCTTCAGAGCCCACGCAGTCTACGCCGTAACAAAATGAATGAAATAAATAAAATAAATAAAAAAAATTAGAGAAAAAAAACTGATGGGATAAATAAAATGAATAGAATACATAAAATGACTGAAATAAATAAGATAAATTATATGTCTAAGATAAATATAATCAATAAAACAAATAAAGTAAATGAAATAAATGAATAAATAGATTGAAAGAGAGAGACTGAGAGAAAAAGGGAAAGAAAGAGAGAGAGAGAGAGAGAGAGAGAGAAAGAGAGAGAGAGAGAGAGAGAGAGAGAGAGAGAGAGAGAGAGAGAGAGAGAGAGAGAGAGAGAGAGAGAGGGAGGGAGGAAGGAAATGATGCTGGATACTAAAAAATTGAAACAAATCGAAAAACTTCATTAACATACTAATCCAATGTGATAATCATTACGAAAATCATATCGGCTTCCGCAGTATCGTAAGAGGATTGGTGTAGCATTATATATATTCTATAAAGTATACACAACAGTAGAAACTCGTTAAAGTCTTCGGGTTTGCGGATAAACACCTTTTTTCACCAATCACTTTGTCAAAGACCTGTTTCTGCACGACAAATTTTTCAAAATCCTAGAGAAGTTTCAAACAGCCATTCGGATTTGTATGAAAGGAGACACGCTCACCCTCTACCGAGCAAGAACCCATCAGCCAATCGTTCATGGGGTGTACGCCTCGTGACATACAGGCAAAAATGTAACGCGGCAACAGTATAAGCTAAGAAAATTTTCTCAAGAGATCGCTACCTGTTTTTTTGATAATCAAATTTTTCCCATCACATGCTCCACGCTCATATGGTTGGAGGTGTGCAGGCTCAGACTTGTTTGTCATGAAATTTTTTTATTCTTTGATGGCTGCGGTGGTCCACCACTGCAACCCTCCACCCACTTACCACTGCGCGTTGCCCACTACCTGCTTTTTCGTTGACCGATTTTTTTCCCCACCACACGACCCAACGATGGTTGGGGGTGTGCAGGTTTTTCGTTTTTGCTTAGCTACATGAACATTCATATTGATCAATTTCACAACCTCTCCCCACTTACAATCCTGGATCGGTAAACACACCGGCTTGCAACCCGATGCATGCACATTTTTTACACGAAAACGGTGAATCGTCTAAGAATTACAATAACATATTCAACTATACAATATATCTCCACATTCTCTTCCCTTATGCATGCAGGTGTAACATATCATCATCAATAATAATAATAATAACAACAACAATAAAAACAATAAAAATAACGACAACAACAACAACAACAACAGCAATAATTCAATCTCCGTACATGCATAGATAACGATCTGGCAAAAGTACCAAGTCGATCAAACAATACTAGACGAGCACAAGATCAAAATCAAGACGTGAAATTGCAAACAATAAACGGTATTACGAATAGCTCAAACGTTTTAGTAAGGCAAAATACCATTAAAAATTTCTCAGAAAAATCCCCAAACAAAAGATCACGACACAACATCGAACCAAATTTTACAAACGTTATGAAACCAAGATGAACGACGCCATACTCAAAAAAATTCTCAGCTCAAACTGAAAATAATCTATTACTGAACTACAAGTTATTTGGAGAGAAAACGAGTTTTAATTCATAGACACAATTGAATACGATATATAACGGGTCGATATAAAACCCTTAGGTTTTATTTTAAAACATTTGAGATAAGAAACATTGGGGGAGATGTTGAGTAATTCGGATGGTAAACCACCCGCAATGCCTCCGGCGCGTGCCACACCGGGTGATCCCAATCCTCGGAGGGGCAGCGTTGCCCTCACCACCCTCGATCAACTATCTGATGCCAAAGAAGTCTATGAAATCGTCGCCCTACCATCGGCAGTCGTCAGCTAGCTCTCGAAAATATGCAATTATGCTTCGAATTTCCGCCCCACCTTGGCGGCGTTTCTTAAAATCCTTCATACTGACCCTCCCTAGGGACTCTAGAGTCCTCAGCGGATACTGTACAGAAGAATAAACAACCAAATTTGAATCAAAATGCTACCAAACACTTTGAATAAAAAAAGCGAAAACCATGTGCCGCATACACTATCATGAACAATGAACAATAAATCAAAATGAAGAATTCCCAAAACTTGAATACTTTTTCTTTGCACATATAAACACAAATAATTGAACGATCCAAAAACTCTTAAGCATGTTACGATAAAACATTTATAATGAGCAAGATGATGAAACTTGGTACTTACAGAAATCTTCTTTAATTCAAGAAACATTTTTTTTCTTTTCTAACTATGTACTTTTATAACTCGTCAACTTAGTGAAGTTTGAAAAATGAATACAATTTTTCACGCAGCGACGCGATCTCAATTTCTTTGCCTCGACTTTACGGATACTTTCTGTACGCGGAGATAGTCCTCCCTGCCTACATCATACATAGCCCTAACCCGACCTATCCGCGCGGAGTAAAAGCTAACCTGACCTAAGACGGTAGGACTTGACCTAACGGAACCTAACTTGATCCAAGGCACTACAACCCAACCCAATATAACCTATCCTCATCCAAGACTGCCCAACCTAACCTAAATTGATGAAATACTTTCTGAAATAATTTATTCGATCAAGCTTGTTCGCTAGCTTCAATAGTTCAATGATACTTGAGCAATTCGCGGTCGACGCGACGGCCTCGAGGTTTCTACACCCTGACCTACGTCAAGGCTACTCCAACTTGACATAACCTAACTTGACCCAAGACACTACAACCCAACCTAATATAACCCATCCCAACTCAAGACTATACAACCTAGCCAACCTGATATGATTTAATCTTTTGCAGGTTTCCCGGTAACATGAAAAGACTTCCGTTTCCTCTATAGACGGGAAAGCTCTTGGTAACATTCGCTCGTTTCACTTATTTTGTCGTCTACTGGTTCTCATTTTGTTACACGTACTACTTCTCATGCAATATAGGTAATGTAACCGGGCTTATTTATGTTTGAAAATACACATACAGTAGATTCTAGCGAAGCTGTCATGAGTACGGTATGCATCACAACATTTTCCAATCCGCATTGTTGTAGTCCGATGACATTATGTGAAGCAATGATTCGATTTCTGACATGTCTTTCGAGACAGATTAATTTAGAATTAACGTATGTGAAAATATTCATATTCCTGGCCGTTGTAAACATTAACACGATTCACAATACAATCAGTTTTACACAATCGATCAACCCTGTTGAATACGCGATTTTGATTAAAATCCCTAGCCTCAACTTTTCCACATGATATTACACTGCTGCCAATAAATATGGAAAAATATATCTCATTCACGAATGCGTTGATGGAAAAATAATGTGCTTGAGATTCATCGATTCGTTTTGATTTTTATGGCTAGCAGCATCCTTTCCATAAACTTTTCACATATTTGAATGATGCAGACAAACATACAATGCGTAAATTCTGCAATAACCAGACTCATTTCAGTTCGATGACTGGCAACGACGTTTTCCCCATGAATACGTTGATTGCTAAGAGAAGCTCGATGAAACTCAGCTACCTGCAAAGAAGCATTTCTACTCACACCTATGTCGTGCAAATATTTCAAACGACGATGACAAGCATGCTAAAAACGTCTGGGAAGAATTCCATTTAGAGCCAATAGAGAACTATGGAGATTGATGAGAGCAAAACGGTGATCTGACCAGATGTCTTAGAATATATGACTTACATCCGTTGCACTACTACACAAAGCCGGGACTTGCTTTCGATGCTTCGCTCAAATACACGGCAGTAGACTGACAATATTCTGATCGACACGCTCGGGCCAATAACAGGTTTATGGGAAAAGATTTTGATCCTAGTAACGTGGAATCGT
This sequence comes from Neodiprion fabricii, assembly GCF_021155785.1. Classification (NCBI taxonomy): domain Eukaryota; kingdom Metazoa; phylum Arthropoda; class Insecta; order Hymenoptera; family Diprionidae; genus Neodiprion; species Neodiprion fabricii. Next base: position 13,824,326 of record NC_060241.1, on the reverse strand, counting down.
ATCTCACGTATTTTAACGTAAACAATCCATACGGTTCGTTCGAGTAGTGGCATAATCTTATCGATATATCAACTCACTCGGACGATCCACTGATCGGTTACATCCTGAACCGATGGATATCCGGATATCTCATAGAGCTTCACAAGAATCATGAAGATTTTAATTTTTCTGTCTCGAGCATTTCACACCTCGGGTTCTGATGAAGGATGGGAACAATGGGAAAATCATGACCGAATTCATCGGGGATTCACGTAAGAATGAGCACATTTACCATCAAAGTGAGCAAACGTGTCAAGGATGCCGAAAGTGCAACGTTGAAAACCGTCACGCTTAACGATTATAAGCATCGCATGGGGAGGTTTACGAAGAGTTGGTCCATACCACAATGCCTAATACGTAGTAAAAACATGAAGTTAGTCCCATTGTACTGAAAAATCGACGTTCAGTTGGCAAGACTGTGATATGCAACTGGTACCTGGACAAACAGACGCAATAGCTTGAGGGATTTACCACCACCCCCACAATAAACTGACCATAGGATAGAACCGAGGGCATAGAACCGCTGTATGGCCAACCCCATCATCAAACAGAGATAGTTCTTCAACAATTCGATAGATCCGTGCGAAAATATACACATTAACCACCACGGTTGAAGACGAAACGATACATATCAACATTATTAAAGTGAGCAAACGTGTCAAGGGATGCGAAAACTGCAACGATGAATAACATCACGTTTAATGATCATGAGAACCGTCTGAGGGGCTTACCAAGAGTAGATCAACCCCACAGTGTTCAATACGTAGTAAAAAACGCGAGGTTGGCCCCAATGTACTGAAAAATTGATCATGAGTTGATAAGACGGTAATATGCAACCGATACCTGGGCAAACAGGCACCAGAACTTGAAGGGTGTGCTGCAACCCCGCAATAAACTAGCCGTAGGCCGAAACTAAGGGCATAAAACCGTTGTAAATGTATGCGTTCGACACCCAGGGCGATACTTCATGAAGCAGAGACGTTTCGCCAGCAAGACGATATTGAGCAGATCGAAGTTTTAAAATTCGAATACTATGTAAATTCATTTATCCATCAATTACTCAAATATTCATCAATTATATGTACAACAATTATTTATATTTATTCGTTTACCACGAGAAAAGTTCTCAGAAAATGGAGAAAAGTTTTTTGAAAACTTTTTTCCCGTTTGATTAACACGTAAAAAAAGTTTTCAGAAAATGAAAAAAAGTTTCCAGAAGACGAAAAAAAGTTTCCCGAAAACATCTTTCCCATTTAATTAACACGTAGAAAAAGTTTCCAGAAAACGAAGAAAAATTTCCGAAAATGGAAAAAGGTTCACCAAAAAATAAAATGAGCATTAATCGTATTGAAAAATTATAGATCATTATGACTATGACTATTATCGTTATTGATATTATCATTTCCATTATTATTATTATCAATATTATTATTATTATCATCATTATTTGAAGGCCTTTGGTCACGGCAGGCGATGGTGGAGGTGCCCCTTGCTTCCAGGGTCCGGCACTATCGACGTCGAGGCCACCTGCAGCCCCTCTTTGCCGCAGTCGAGGAGGACCTCAATCCTCGCCCCTTCCAAGGATGTCGCAGGAGCTGTCCTTGCTCGGGCAGTAATGACCCTTGGATTTAGAACCCACATGATTGTGGTACGCATTCGACGTCCTGGCGCGGAGCCTTGGTCGGCTCTACGGGCGGCTGTGCCGCCCCAGAAGCTGCACGCGGAAGCCGTCGAAAGCGTACCACGATTATGTGGACTCTAAATCCAAGGGTCATTACTGCCCGAGCAAGGACAGCTTCTGCGACGACCTTGGAAGGGCGAGGATCGAGGTCCTCCTCGACTGCGGCAGAGAGGGGCTGCAGGCGGCCTCGACGTCGATAGTGCCGGACCCTAGTAGCAAGGGGCACCTCCACCATCGCCTGCCGTAACCAACAGCCTTCAAATAATGATGATATTGATAATAATAATTATAATAATGATAATAACAATTTTAATGATGATAATAGTCATAGTCATAATAATCTATAATTTTTCTACACGATTAATGCTCATTTTATTTTTTGGTGGACTTTTTTTCGTTTTCTGGCAACTTTTTTTCATTTTCTGAAAACTTTTTCTTATTTTCTGAAAACTTTTCTGGTGGTAAACGAATAAATATGAATTATTGTTCAATATATTATTAATAAATATATAAGTCATTGCCGAATAAATGAATTTACATGGTATTCGAAATTTAAAACTTCGATCTGCTCAATATCGTCTTGCTGGCGAAACGTCTCTGCTTCATGAAGTATCGCCCTGGGTGTCGAACGCATATATTTACTACGGTTCTATGCCCTCTGGTCCAGCCTACGGCTGGTTTATTGCGGGGTTGCAGCCACACCCTCCAAGATCTGGTGCCTGTTTGCCCAGGTATCGGTTGCATATTACCGTCTTGTCAACTCATGATCAATTTTTCAGTACATTGGGGCTAACCTCGCGTTTTTTACTACGTATTGAACACTGTGGGGTTGATCTACTCTTGGTAAGCCCCTCAGACGGTTCTCATGATCATTAAACGTGATGTTATTTATCGTTGCAGTTTTCGCATCCCTTGACACGTTTGCTCACTTTGATGATAATGATATGTATCGTTTCGTCTTTAACCGTGGTGGTTAATGTGTATAGTTTCGCACGGATCTATCGTATTGTTAAAGAACTATCTCTGTGTGATGATGGGGTTGTCCTTACAGCAGTTCTATGCCCTCAGTTCTATCCTATGGTCAGTTTATTGTGGGGGTGGTGGGAAACCCCTCAAGGTATTGCGTCTGTTTGTCCAGGTACCAGTTGCATATCACAGTCTTGCCAACCGAACGTCGATTTTTCAGTACAATGGGACTAACTTCATGTTTTTTACTACGTATTAGGCATTGTGGTATGGACCAACTCTTCGTAAACCTCCCCATGCGATGCTCATAGTCGTTAAGCGTGACGGTTCTCAACGTTGCACTTTCGGCATCTTTGACACGTTTGCTCACTTTGATGGTAAATGTGCTCAGTTTTACGTGAATCCCCGATGAATTCGGTCATGATTCTTCCATTGCTCCCATCCTTTATCAGAACGCGAGGTGTGAAATGCTCGAGACGGAAAAATTAAAATCTTTATGATTCTTGTGAAGCTCTATAAGATATCCGAATATCCATCGGTTCAGGATGTAACAGATCAGTGGATCGTCCGAGTGAGTTGATACATCGATAAGATTATGCCACTACTCGAACGAACCGTATAGATTGTTTACGTCAAAATACATGAGATACGATTCCACGTTACTAGGATCAAAATCTTTCCCCATGAACCTGTTAATGTCCCGAGCGTGTCGATCAGAATATTGTCAATTTGCTCCCGTGTATTTGAGCGAAGCATCGAAAGCAAGTCCCGGCTTTGTGTAGTAGTGCAACGGATGTCAATCATATGTTCTGAGACATCTGGTCAGATCACCGTTTTGCACTCATCAATCTCTATAGTTCTCCATTAGCTCCGAATGGAATTCTTCCCAAACATTTTTAGCATGCTTGTAATCGTCGTTTGAAATATTTGCACGACATAGGTGTGAGTAGAAATGCTTCTTTGCAGGTAGCTGAGTTTCATCGAGCTTCTCTCAGCAATTAACGTATTCATGGGGAAAACGTCGTTGCCAGTCATCAAACTGAAATGAGTATGGTTATTGCAGAATTTACGCGTTGTATGTTCATCTGCATCATTCAAATATGTGAAAAGTTTATGGAAAGGATGCTGCTAGCCATAAAAATCAAAACGAATCGATGAATCTCAAGCACATTATTGTTCCATCAACGCATTCGTGAATGAGATATATTTTTCCATATTTATTGGCAGCAGTGTAATTTCATGCGGAAAAGTTGATGCTAGGGATTTTAATCAAAATCGCGTATTCAACAGGGTTGATGGATTGTGTAAAACTGATTTTATTGTGAATCGTGTTAATGTTTACAACGGCCAGGAATATGAATATTTTTACATACGTTAATTCTAAATTAATCTGTCTTGAAAGACATGTCAGAAATCGAATCATTGCTCCACATAATGTCATCGTACTACAACAATGTGGATTGGAAAATGTTGTGACGCATACCGTACTCATGACAGCTCCGCTAGAATCTACTGTATTTGTATTTTCAAACATGAATAAGCCCGGTTACATTACCTATATTGCATGAGAAGTAGTACGTGTAACAAAATGAGAACCAGTAGACGACAAAATAAGTAAAATGAGCGAATTTTACGAAGAGCTTCCCCGTCTATAGAGGAAACGGAAGTCTTTTCATGTTAGCGGGAAACCTGCAAAAGATTAAATTATATTAGGTTGGCTAGGTTGTATAGTCTCGAGTTAGAATGGGTTATATTGTGACGGGTTTTGAGTCCGCACTAAATATGTGGAAGGGAGGAACAATTAGAGACGGGGCGAGAAAGTCAAGACTGAGTGAATAGGTAAAACTTTTTGAATGTATTTTTGAGGAGTGCAAACGTATTGAGATCGGGGGGGGGGTTGACTTAAAACCATAAAAGATCTGTATAACGGGGTTGTAGACGTTAGCGGTGGCTGATCACGCCTCAGCCCTTGGCGTCACTTAATTCTAACTTAACGGTACGCGCGCGGGGGGGGGGGGGGGCGGTGTAGGGCGACGGTGAGTGTGCGGTAGGAATGGTCGGCATTGCGGGGGGAGGAATGGGAGGAGGTGCAGATCGGCTGTAGATCGCAGGCTAACCTGGTGTCGTCGGTGTGTCTGGGTGGCGGTGTTGAGGGAGACGTCCTGCTTGTCTCGTTGTGTTTCTTTGCTCTCTCTCTCTCTCTCTCTCTCTTTCTGGGGCTCGGGTCGTGTCACGTCGATCTTCGAGGTAAGACGCAGTCGTACTGCTGGCTGGCGCTCGGGTCAGCCGAGCGTCGCTGAGCTTCGGTTAGCTTCGGGTGTTTCCCGACGGGCCAGGACTCACCCGTTCGGCTCTTTCCCGCAGGCTTGGGGTTTGTTGTGACTTGCACTCTAGGTGCAACGTCACAACTCCCCCTTCCCCACGCGGGGCGAGGCCTATAGGGTGAGCCGGCTTCATTACGTTTTTGTCAGTGTGTGACGGGTTTTGTGGTCATTTCGTCTGTGTTTTCTGTGGTCGTCTGTGGTCATTTCGTCTGTGCTTTTCCTTTGGGGTTGGTTTTCTCCTTTTGGTATTTTCCGTCGTTTTTGTGCGCTGTCATATCCTTTTGCCGTTGTCAGGGTTGCTGTTTGCTCCGATCTGTCGGGGTTAAGGGATTTGAGTCGGGTTGTATCCAGGGGTGTGCGTTGGGTGTGGGGTTGTTGGTTGTCTTATATCTACTTATTCAATGTTTTGTACTCGTTTTTAGTGGTTGTGTTGGTTTTATTTGTACCCTACTCTGTCCTACTTAGCCCATTTTTGTTTGTGTTTTAATCTACCTTATTCTACGTGGTCTTCTGTGTATTGATCAAAATTATGATTTTTCTCCTCTACTAACTTATACTATTTTTATACTATTTGTAGGAACTTTGGTGTTATTTAGGAAAGAAGTTCGTGACCAGGAGGTAGATTGAAGATGAAAGTTCGTCGAAATTCCGGTCAGGAAGAAGAAGAATTTAATACTTTGAAAGACGTGAATATAAAAAGAGTCGACGTTTCGGCCGGGCCCTGCCGACCATTCTCAGGAATAAATTCTATAATAATTAACAAAAATAGGATGCTTCAGCATAACAAATCTGAATTGAAAGCAAGGAATATGTTTAAAAACAATATTTGTTGTTGTACAAAATTAGGTGAAAATTAAACAGTTTCAAGAAACTGTCAGAGTGACAGTTTTAGGTTAAGTGTCAAAATTTTGAAAATAGGTTAATCAGAGGAAAATTGGTTGATGAGCAATGAAAATATGTCAGAAAATGCTTATTAATAATTTAGGAAATGGAATTGGGAAAAGATCAATTAATTTTGAAAAGATTACTCACAAAAAAATGACGACCAGTACATGCTTAGGTGTTGTTAGTTGTACAGCATTTCGGACGGAAGTGAAGGTTAGCGGGAATCGATCCGTAAATCTATGTTGATCACGTGTGAACTTGATCTATGTTCGAAAGTCATGGAGTACAAAGGCAGTGACCAATCGGAGTAAGGGGCGCCAATGATTTGAAAACACGATAATGTAAACTAGAGAATGTTAGAGTATAGGTGGCTAAGATGTTCAATATCTGTGTTATTCTTTGTTTGGTGTTTGGTATTATTCTTAATCTATTTTCTTATGTGTTCTATTTGTACTTAAATTTTTGTTTTTGGTTGGTTGGCTCTCGTTGGTGTGGGTCTTGGTAAGTTTCTGCGTTGTTCCTTGTTCCTTGTGGCTCGTGGTTGCTTCTCCGTGGTTCTGCGTTGGTGTTTTTGGGTCGTGCTCTGTTTCTCTGGCCTCCGTCTGTCGTTGTTCGTCCGTCGGTTTGGTGTTGTCAGTTTATTTAGTGTTTTCTGTTTTGTTCTTTCTTCTGTTTACGTATTGTTTTTCGTTTTTTGTATCGTCTTGCGTCCCGTGTTGTGTGTGTGGTTGGTTGGGGTGTTTGTGTCTGTTCGTCTGTGTCGTTGAGTGAGGTGGTGTCGGTGTTATTGTCTGTGTCGTCGTCTGTCGTTTGTGTCTCTTGCGTGGTTGTGTGTGTTGTTTCGATATGTATGACTGTGTCTGCGGTGGAGGTGGTGGGGTCTGTGTCGGTGTCGGTGTCTGGTGTGTTTGAGGGGTGTGTTTTGTGTGGTGCTGTCTGGTGTGTGATGTGTGGTTGGTGTGTGGAGGTGCTGGCTTCTGTCTCGTCTGTGTTCGTACGTTGGTGTGCCCGTCTGATCATGTATTTGTCTCTTTCTGCCTGTAGTTCTTCGTCCAAGGTGCTTGTGGCTTGTAAATTTGCAATGATTGCAATTATTTCTGGGGTTGGTCCCACGTGTTTTCTGTCTGTCTGTCTTGTCTGCGGGGTAAATACACATGTTAGTTTATTTTCGAGATGTGTTATCGGGCGTGGTTCTTTTATTGCTTATTTGATCATGTATATAATTTCAGGTCTTCTATGTGGCATTTACCCATATTTTTACCGCTTTCTTTTGTCAATTCGTAGATTGTGGGTGAGATTTTCTTTGTTATTATGTATGGGCCTGTGAATTTTTTACTTAGCTTTGCTGCCGTTCTTTCTGGTCCGGATAAGAGTGTATGGTTCTTTTTCAGAACTCTGTCTCCTTCCTTGAATTGTATGTCTCGTCTTCGTAGGTTGTAGTAGTGTGCTTGTTTTTCGTTTGCTTCTATTAAGTGCCTCTGTACTTCGTCTCTAAGTGTTTGTAGTCGTCTCAGGTGATCTGTCCATTTGTCTGTGTCTTGTAATTCTATTTCGTCGTCGTTCTCTAATTAATTTCTTAGGCATTGTGTAGGATTTAATTCCCTTACTACGTTCAAAAAGGCTGGTGTGTGTTTAGTTGATGTGTGTGCACATGAATTGATTGCGAATTGTAAGTCTTGTAAGTGTATGTCCCATTCTGTGTGGTCGTTGTTTACGTAGGCTTGGATCATTGTTTTAGCGGTTCTGTTGACTCGTTCTACGGGGTTGGCTTGTGCGTGGTATGGGGGGATTGTTGCGTGTCTTGTATTGAATTTTTGTGTCAGTTCGCGTATGAGTTTGTTTATGTATGGTGTGCCGTTATCTGTTAGTAGTATGCGTGGTGTACCCCATCGTGATATTACGTGTGAGTGGAATGTCTGTTCTACTGTTTTTGCGTTTGCTTTGCTTATCGGTATAATTTCCACCCATTTGGTGTATAGGTCTTCAAAAACTATGATGTATTGGTTTTTTTGCTTTGATAGTGGGAGTGGGCCCATGATGTCTGAGGCTACTACTGTCCACGGTTCTTCAATTATTCTAGTACCCATTAGCCCTGCCGGTCGCGTTTGTATTGTTTTTATTCTTTGGCATGTGTCACATTTTTTTATGTACTTTACTGTGTCTCTGTACATACCTGGCCAATAATATTCTTTGGCTACTCTTTGATATGTCTTTTCGATCCCTAAGTAGCCTGCTTGTATTACGTCGTGATTTTCGTGTGGTATGTGTGTTATTATGTCTTTGGGTATCACTAGTTTCCATGGGTTTGTGTCTGGTAGGAGGTTTGAGTATAGGGGGTTAGGGCGGTGGAAGTATAGTTGTTTGTTTCTGATTCGCCATGATTCGTTTTTCTCTGGGCGTGTTTGTACTTGTGTTTTCTTGTATGTGTACCATTTGTCTGTCGTGTCTTCTATTGTCTCTATGTATTCTTCGTCTTCGTGTCGTCTTGAAAGTGCGTCTGGTACGTCGTGCATTGTACCTTTTCGGTGTGTAATGTCAAAGTCGTATTCTAATAATTCTAGTGCCCATCGTGCAAGTCGGCCTGTGGGGTTTTTTAATTCTCTTAGCCACTTCAGTGCGTGGTGATCTGTGATTACTTTGAGGTGGTATCCTTCCACGTAGGGTCTGGATTTTTTTATGGACCAGATTACCGCCAAACATTCTCTCTCAGTGGTGGAGTATTTTCGTTCTGCCTCGCTTAGCGCACGGCTAGCGTATGCTACGACATGCTCTTCGTCATTGAGAGATTGTGTTAGTACGGCACCTATCCCTGTTCCGCTAGCGTCTGTTTGTAGTGTGAATGTTTGTGTGTAGTCTGGGCATGCGAGTGTGGGTGGTGATGTGAGTACGTGTTTGATTGTGTTCGTTGCGTTTTCTTGTTCTTCCCCCCAGTGCCATTTCTGGTCTTTTTTCAGTAGTCGTGTTAGTGGTTCTGTAATGTGCGCGAAGTTAAGTATGAAGCGTCTGTACCATGATGCCATGCCAATTAGTCTCCGTAATTGGTTTATTGTTTTTGGGCTTGGGTAGTTTTCTATGGGTTGTGTTTTGTCGGGGTCTATGTGTAGTCCGTGTCTGTGTACTATGTATCCGAGATATTTTACTTGTGCGCATCTGAATTCGCACTCCTATGGGTCTATTGTTAGTCCCGCGTCTGTAATCCTTTTGAGTATTTGTTCTAGTCTTTGTAAGTGTTCGTGAAATGTTTGTGTTACTATTATTTTGTCGTCTAAGTATGCGAATGTTTCGCATTCTGGGCCTATGCGTCTGTCTAGTAGTCTTTGGAATGTCGCTGGTGCGCCTGTTGGTCCGTATGGCATTCTTTTAAATTGAAATAAGACCATTCCCGGGACTGTAAAGGCTGTTATGTGTTTACTGTCTTCGTCGAGTGGTATTTGGAAGTATGCTTGGCTTAAGTCGATTTTTGATATGTACTGTGCTGTCCGTAGTTTGTCTAATATTGCTGTCATGTATGGTAGTGGGTATGCATCTTTTTTTGATACTGAGTTTACTTTTCTGAAGTCTAAGCAGAAACGATATGTGTTATTTGGCTTTTTTATCATGACGATTGGGCTCGACCATTCACTTTCTGATGGTTCTATCACGTCTTCTCTTAACATTTTGTCTATTTCTGTGTGGATGGCTTCTCTAATTTTTGGTGATACCATATAATATCTTTGTTTTATGGGTGCGTGTCCTTGTGTGTCTATTTTGTGTTTGATTAGGTGTGTTAGGCCGAGTTGGCCCGGTAGTGTTGAGATTTTCTGCTGTATTGTCGTCTGTAGTTGTGTGTGTTGTGATTGTGTGAGTTCTTGTATTCCTGCGCATATCTGTGGTTCGGTTTCTTCGTCCGTTTGTGTGTCGTCTGTTGTGTGTGTGTTTATGGGTATGATTTTTTGATTTGTGATTTGTGTGTTCTGCGGGTTGTCTTTTGGGGGGGGGGGGGGGGGGGGGTGTTTTCCGGTGGTGTATTTGTGCTGGGTAGTGTTGGGGTTAATGGTTTTTGTTTTATGGTTGTTTTTTCCGTGTTTTCATGTCTTTCTGTTGTTTTCGGGTGCGTTTGTTGTTTCGTTGCTTCTAGTTTTTCTGCTGCTTTTGCTTGTTTTGTGTGTGTTTGTGTTGATTGATGTCGTATTTTTCTTGTTTGATGTCTTTGTGTGTATTCTTTGAGTGGTGTAGGTAGTTCTTGTGGTCTGGCATGCATGTCGTAGTGTGTCTGTGGGTCATCTATAAGTAACTATGTGCTTTCTCCATAATTTATTTGTATCCCAAATCTCATTAAGCCGCTGTTCCCAATGATACACTGCGAGCCTAAGTTTGGTATTAATCCGAAATTAATTTTTTTTGTCATGTTACCGAGGCGTATTGGGAGTGTTACTGCTCCTCCTATCGTCACCTGTGTTCCGTTTCCCATTGTGGCTGTTCTGTCGGGCGTGTCGTCTATTGGTGTGCCTGTGTTGTGTAGTATTTGTATTACTTCTGCGCCTAGGTATAAGTGTGTCGCGCCTGTGTCTATTAACGCGTTAAATTCGTGACCGTGTATCTCGATTCTGATGTGAAATCTACTTTCCGTTCTGTTGTTATCTGTTGTCGGTGCTACTGTCTCGGATGTGTTTGTGTTGGTTGTGGGGCTGCCCTCCACCCTTGCTGGGTCAACCCTTACTCGTTTCCCTGGTTCTGTACCTGTGTACATTGCCATCTGAGGTGTCCGGGTTGGTTGCAGTTGAAGCATCTGCGTGGTGTTTTGCCTGTGTTCGAGTTCGTTTGTGTTTGTTGCTGAGTGTAGTGTGGTGAGTTATAGGTGATTGCAGGGTATCGAGTTTGTTGCGTGTTTTGGTTTTGTCGTATGTTGTCTGCGAGTGCCGGCGGTATATTTGGTGTTGGGAGTATTGCTGGGCGGGGTTGTGTTTGTGCGTACTTGTATGAGATGTATTGTGTGTGGTGTGTTTGGTGTGTGTAGGTTTGTTGTGGGTGTGTGTAGTTATTCAACATTGTTTGTCTTGTGTTTTCCCATTCAATGTTTGCTTCCCATTCTTTCACGGCTATTTCCAGCTGGTCGAAGTTCGTGAAGTCGTATAGTTTTATGTCTGCCTTGTATTCTATTTTCATGTTTCTGTATGCCAAGTCTAATTGTGTTCGTGGGTGGTATGGCAGTTTTAGTTGTGATAGTAGTGTTCTGAATTGTAATAGGAATTGTGTAATTTTTTGTGTTGGTCCTTGTACGTAGTTTTTGATTTTTTCTTCCAGTCTGTCCCTGTGTTGTATGTCTTGAAATGCGTGTATAATGTCTCTTTCGAATTCTTCCAGTGTTCGCCATTTGCCTTTATTTAATCTGTACCAGTTTTTTGCGTCACCTTCGAGTATCGGGTTGAGGTTGTTGATCAATTGTGTATCGTGTATTTCGTATCCCGTTTGGTAGTCGCGGAGATTTTGTAAAAATTCGTGTATGTTTTCGTTTGTATTTTCCGAGTATTTTATGTTTCATGTTTGTATTATTCTCATTGCCATTGCTGGCTGATTCCAGTATGTACTGTTCGGGTTTGGTGTGTGGTTTAGGTGTGTCGTGTTTTGGTTGCCTGTGGGGTGTATTGACTGTGTGCTGTATAGGTGTGGATCTTCGTATTCGTTTCTGTCGCTTGGTAGTGCTCCGAGGTCTATCAGATTTTGTATAAGTCGTGTGTTACGTGTGTTGGTGGCTAAAAATGTGTCTGTTCCCGCGAAGTGTCGGTTCGTTTGATTGTTTATTACCGTGTTAGTTTGCGTGTGTGTAGGTGTTGGGATTGTATTGTATGTTTGTGTGGGGTTTGTTGGTTCTGGGCTTTCTTGAGGTTGGATTTGTGTACTATGTAAGTTGTGGGTATTCTCTATGATAGCCGCATCGATTATATTTATTGCGTTTAGTGAATTTATCGTGTATCGTCTAGTTATTTCCTGTGGTTGGGTCGGCGTTTGTCGGTTTCGTGTCGCGCGCGGCTCGCTCTGTGTCGAGTTGTTTTGGTTGCGTTCGGGTGTGTGTATGTCCAAGTGTTCGCGCGCTAGGCCTTGCGGTTCCCTGTGTCCTTGGTCTGCCATTGTGTGTATCGTGTTCAGTAGTGTGTGTGTTCAACTGTCTTTATTCGAATTTTCGTGACTGTGTAGCTTTGTTTCGTGAGTCTATGTGTACTTTGTTAGCGTTTATTCTTGTGTTTTGTCTCTTAATTGTTCGGATTTGGGGTAAAAATGTAGGTAATTTACGTTGGGCGCCAATTTGTGACGGGTTTTGAGTCCGCACTGAGTATGTGGAAGGGAGGAAAAATTAAAGACGGGGCGAGAAAGTCAAGACTAAGTGAATAGGTAAAACTTTGTGTATGTATTTTTGAGGAGTGTTGAGGGGGGTTGACTCAAAACTATAAAAGATCTGTATAAAGGGGTTGTAGACGTTAGCGGTGGCTGATCACGCCTCAGCCCCTAGCGTCACTTAATTCTAACTTAAAGGTACGCGCGCGGGGGGGGGGGGGGGGGGGGGGCGGTGTAGGGTGACGGTGAGTGTGCGGTAGGAATGGTCGGCATTGCGGGGGGAGGAATGGGAGGAGGTGCAGATCGGCTGTAGATCGCAGGCTAACCTGGTGTCGTCGGTGTGTCTGGGTGGCGGTGTTGAGGGAGACGTCCTGCTTGTCTCGTTGTGTTTCTTTGCTCTCTCTCTCTCTCTCTCTCTCTCTCTCTCTCTTTCTCTTAATCTCTCTCTTGGATTGGTGAGTACCTGTCTAGTCCACTTTCTGTTACCCTCCTGTTCTGGCCATTTTCTGCTGTTTCCTGCCCGTTTTCGGGCTCTGCTTCCAGGTTTTTTTTCTCCCCCGTCGCTCACGCAAAAATTTGAGCTAAAAATCGTCGTTGCTCTCTCTTTTGAGCTACAGGACGAGGCAATTAACTGAAGACTGGTATCCCATAACCTATAATTCTTGACTGGAACGACTTGGCAGTTGACGGACGATTTTGCTGTTTACAACTCCTACGCTACCTTTCCTCTTCCCATTGGACGACCGCTAGGGAATTTCTCTGAAATATTACACCGAAGCTGGAATTAATCTTTAAGTACCTGTTTACGTGAAAGTTTGGTTCCTGTGTGCTTCAGCGTGTGCGTGTCTATTGTGAGTGCGATTTATGCGGTGTATTAGTATCTACACGACCTTCTACCACGTCTCTGTGACATTTCTCTCAGCTGGTATTTTTGTTACTCTCATTACACCAAATCGGTTGCATGTCTGATACTTGCTTTAAGTGCAAACGGCTTGTAGCCGGTGAAAAACTCAAGTGTGTAGACTGCTCAAAAAGTTTTCATCCAGGGTGTTACAGATACTATACGAGTAGTAGAAACTCTAGTCCTTGTTGCTATAAAAATCTTGGTAACACGCCATCGAGTAGTTCTCCAAAATATCAGAGAGCAGTTGACTTGTATTGTTGATACACCTGTCATGTCTCAATCGGGCAAAACTCTAGACTCGATAGCAGCCCTTCTAAATAGAAATGTTGAAACACTCAATGCTTTCATTAACTGTCAGAATACATTTAATTCTAATATGGCATCTAAACTTAATACCATTGAAAATATTGTCAAAACAGTGAGTGATCCAGGTGAAAGAATAGCACAATTAGAGGCCAGCAACGTGTTACTAACTAGGGAAATTGATTCTTTACGAGATTCATTAGCCAATACACCTGTCAACTCCTCAGCCCAGATCACCATTGCTGGTATACCATTTACAGTTACTGATAATCCGTTAGAAGTTGTTACTAAGGTTCTGACTGTACTCGGTGTCCCTGAACTTGCTTCCGACATACTCGACATTCGCTTAATCACCCGCAGATCTCCGTCGAGCCAAAATCCTGAGCAGGACAACACCAGAGAGGCAGCAAAATCATTTATCGTTTTCTTTAAATCCTCTCAGATTAGCAGCCATATTATAAGGAAAAAGCGTTCGCACGGCACATTAGCGGTTAGAGATGTTTTTGCGTGTGATAAACTCGGTAATATTTTTGTCAATGAGTTTCTTCACCCTAACACGTATAATTTGTTGCGCAAAACTGAGAAGATCGCGTCTGACAAAAATTGCAAATATTTATGGTCTAGGGAGGGTCAAATCTACGCACGAAAGCAAGACGGATCTCAGCTTATTCGTATTACCTCGGAGGCTGATCTTGACAAGTTAGGTTGATTAAATCATGTACAGAACTCTCGAAAAGCAGTGACATTGCACGATAGTTCTATGTACTTTAAAATCTGTCAATTTAATGCAAACTTGTTATTGGTATAGATACATCAAATCATATCTTAGCGAACATTTTTACTATTTTATTTCGATATCTGAAGCATGGCTCAAGCGTGAAATTTTGAATGATCTTGTCAAGATTCCGAACTATTTTATTATTCGTCATGATGGAATAGGAAAGGGATGTAGAGGTGTTGCGCGTTATATTCATGAGTCACTGAAAGCCAATCTATCATTAAATTACCTGAAGTAATAGTATTGCGTAGTGCTAGTTTATTTTGTTTTATTTTATCTTGCTTATTTGATTGTGTTTTTCATTTGATCTACTCACTTTACTTTAATCTATCTAAATTTTATCATTTTATATATTTCTATCACATTTCATTTTATTTTATTTTATCTTATTTTATTTTATTTTATTGTATATTATATGATATTTTATTTTATTTTGCTTTTATACTTATAGGTATATTTTTATAATACTTTTCCTACACTGTAGTTTTTCTCTTGCCCCAAAGTTTTCTAGGGCATCATAAAACATCAATCAATCAATCAATCTCCCCCCCCCCCTCTCTCTCTCTCTCTCTCTCTCTCTCTCTCTCTCTCTCTCTCTTTCTTTCTTTCTGGGGCTCGGGTAGTGTCACGTCGATCTTCGAGGTAAGACGCAGTCGTACTGCTGGCTGGCTGGTGGGCTTCGGTTGGCTTTGGGTGTTTCCCGACGGGCCGGGATTCACCCGTTCGGCTCTTCCCCGCGTGTTTGGGGTTTGTTGTGACTTGCACTCTAGGTGCAACGTCACAATATTAGGTTGGGTTGTAGTGTCTTGGGTCAAGTTAGGTTATGTCAAGTTGGAGTAGCCTTGACGTAGGTCAGGGTGTAGATACCTCGAGGCCGTCGCGCCGACCGCGAATTGCTCAAGAATCATTGAACTATCGAAGCTAGCGATCAAGCTTGATCGAATAAATGATTTCAGAAAGTATTTTATCAATTTAGGTTAGGTTGGGCAGTCTAGGATGAGGATAGGTTATATTGGGTTGAGTTGTGGTGTCTTGGATCAAGTTAGGTTCCGTAAGGTCAAGTCCTACCGTCTTAGGTCAGGTTAGCTTTTACTCCGCTCGGATAGGTCGGGTGAGGGCTATGGATACTATAGGCATGGAGGACTATCTCCGCGTACAGAAAGTGTCCGTAAAGCCGAGGCAAAGAAATTGAGATCGCGTCGTTGCGTGAAAAATTGTATCCATTTTTCAAACTTCACTGAGTTGACGAGTTATAAAAGTACATAGCTAGAACAAAAAAAAATGGTTCTTGAATTAGAAAAGATTTCTGTAAGTACCAAGTTTCATCATCTTGCTCACTATAAATATTTTTATCGTAAGGCGTTAGAGAATTTTTCAATCGTTCAATTATTTGTGTTCATATGTGCAAAGAAGAAGTATTCAAGTTTAAGCAATTCTTCATTTTGAGTTATTGTTCATTGTTCATGATAGTGTTCTGCGGCACATGGTTCTCGCTCTTTTTATTCGAAGTGCTTGTGTAGCATTTTAATTCAAATTAGGTTGCTTATCCTTGTGTACCGTATCTGCTGAGGACTCTAGAGTCCCAAGGGTGGGTCAGTATGAGGGATTTTAAAAAACGCCGCCGGTCGGGCGGAGATCCGAAGCAAAATTGCATATTTTCGAGGGCTAGCTGACGACCGCCGATGGTAGGGTGACGATTTCATAGACTTCTTCGGCATCAGGTGGTTGATCGATGGGAGGTGAGAGCAACGTTGCCCCTTCGAGGATTGGGATCACCCGGTTTGGCACGCGCCGGAGGCATTGCGGGTGGTTTTGCCATCCGAATTACTCAACATCTCCCTCAATGTCTCTTATTTTAAATATTTTAAAATAAAACCAAAGGGTTATATATCGACCCGTTATATATCGTATTTGATTGTGTCTATGAATCAAAACTCATTTCCTCTCCAAATAACTTGTAATTCAGTTATGGATTATTTTCAGGTTTAGCTGAGAATTTTTTTGAGTATGGCGTCGTTTATCTTGGTTTCATAACGTTAGTAAAATTTCGTTCGATGTTGTGTCGTGATCTTTTGTTTGGGGATTTTTCTGAGAAATTTTTAATGGTATTTTGCCTTACTAAAACGTTTGTGCTATTCGTAATACCGTTTATCGTTTGCATTTCCACGTCTTGATTTTGATCTTGTGCTCGTCTAGTATCGTTTGATCGACTCGGTACTTCAGCCAGATCGTTATCTATGCATGTACGGAGATTGAATTATTGCTGTTGTTGTTGTTGTTGTCGTTATTTTTATTGTTATTATTGTTCTTATTATTATTGTTGTTGTTGTTATTATTATTATTGATGATGATATGTTACACCTGTATGCATAAGGGAAGAGAATGTGGGGATATATTGTATAATTGAATATGTTATTGTAATTCTTAGACGATTCACAGTTTTCGTGGAAAAAATGTGCATGCATCGGGTTGCAAGCCGGTGTGTTTACCGATCCAGGATTGTGAGTGGGGAGAGGTTGTAAAATTGATCAATATGACTGTTCATGTAGCTAAGCAAAAACCAAAAATCTGCACACCCCCAACCATCGTTGGGTCGTGTGGTGGGGAAAAAAATCGGTCAACGAAAAAGCAGGTAGTGGGCAGCGCGCAGTGGTGACTGGGTGGAGGGTTGCAGTGGTGGACCACCGCAGCCATCAAAGAATAAAAAATATTCACAAATAGTAAATAATATAAATCCAAATATTCAATTTAAATCACTACTGAATATATTTTATTGCGACATATATAATTCGCACTTGTATGAAAATAAAACACGTGTCGCGACTGTAAAAACTAAAACCATGTGGATAAATATTATAAATAAATATGAAAACAGTGATCAGAGGCGACAAGCGTACCAACATTAGCTTTTTTTCGAGACTTAATGAATTTGGTTGAGTGGGCAGCTTCATCCTGTTAATTTTGTGTTACAGTGATGCGCGCGCATCTTGAAATTTCACTCTCATCAGTTTCTCATAACGCGCCTGAAGAAGTATAACTTCAAAAATTTCATGACAAACAAGCCTGAGCCTGCACACCCCAACCCTCATCAGCGTGGGGCATGTGATGGGAAAAATTGGTTAACGAAAAGCAGGTAGCGGGCAGTATTTGGCGTGAGAAAAATCTTGTCCTGTCGACTCTTGACCAGATGCTTTGTGCACATACAGTTTTGGGGTTTATGACTCTTTATAGCGAACAAGTCCGAGCCTGCACACCTCCAACCATAATAGTGTGGAGCATGTGATGGGAAAAATTTGATTATCAAATAAGCAGGTAGCGATCTCTTGAGAAAATTTTCCCAGCTTATACTGTTGTCGCGTTACATTTTTGCCTGTATGTTACGAGGCGTACACCCTATGAACGATTGGCTGATGGGTTTTTGCTCGGTGTAGAGTGAGCGTGTCTCGTTTCATACAAATCCGAATGGCTGTTTGAAACGTTTCCAGCATTCTGAAAAATCTCACGTGCAGAAACAGGTGTTTGACAAAGTGAGTGGTGAAAAAAGGTGTTCATTCGCAAACCCGAAGACTTCAACGAGTTTCTACTTTTGTGCGTACTTTAAAGAATATACATAGTGCTACACCAATCCTCTTACGATACTGCGAATGTCGATTGAATTTTCGTAATGATTATCACATTTGATTAGTACGATAACGAAGTTTTACGATTTGTTTCAATTATTCAGTACTCAGCATCATTGCCTCCCTTCCTCTTTCTCTCCCTCTCTCTCTCTCTCTCTCTCTTTCTCTTTCTCTTTTTTTCTCTTTCTTCCTCTCTTTCTCTCTTCTTATCTATATATTTATTTATTTTATTCATTTTATTCATTTTATTCATTTCATTGATTTTATTCATTTAATTCATTTCATTCATTTTAATAATTTTTTTCATTCTATTTATTTTATTCATTCTATTTGTTTTATTTATTTTATTCATTATATATATTCTATTCATTCCATCTTTTTTATTCATTTCATTTATTTTATTCATTTCTTTTAGTTCATTTTTATTTTGTATTATTCAATTAATTAATTCATTTTCGCATTTGTGTGTGTGTGTGTGTGTGTTGGCGGGGAGTGGGGCTAGGGGGGAGCTAGGGGGGAGCTAAGGGGGAGCGCTCCATTGTATGATCTAGAACTCTCGTATACACATTTCTGGCCTCTCATGTGCTTTGTTGCCTCGGAAATATTCGACGTACGAAAGTAAACACACGGTGTCAGAATCAAGTAATTTTCGCGCATCGTTTTCCAGAATATAAATAAACTGACTTAGAATTTTGCGATGAACAAGCAATACACTGTCAAAATTCGGGTGGGCTCTGTTCGTTTTTTCAAATCATTTTTGTGTAAAATGAGAGTGATAAGCCTTTGTCAATAAGGCTGTACTTTGACAGAATCGGGTTGATTCGATGATCATTTTCGAAAGAATTGCAATTTATGCGCTACATCATCTCGTCGTCGCCGCGTCGGCAAACGGTAATAGGGGGATCTTCGCTAACCTCCATGCTACAACGGTTGTCAGTGGCAACCAATGATAACAAGATGCTTGTTAACCTCCCGTTATGCTGCTTTCGTGTTAATTATCATTGATAATTTTAAATGCGGACGTTTTTGTCACGCTTCTCTCAATGCAGATATTTTCAAACTACTGATCTTGCTGCTCGCCTAGCTGCAAACAGAGAAAGTCAGTCTAACAAAGCCATATCAAGCTGGAACCGCCACATTCGAAAATCGAAAAATTTCCTATGGAATAATTAAGGGCTAATTAGAGGCTAATTAAATGCTCTATTTTCGAATTAAATGCTCGGCGTTTTTTAAAAGAAACCTGTGGCGGTGCCAGCTTGACATAAACCTGGAACCGCCACATCGAAAAAAAACGGAAAACAAGTGAAATTTCGGAAAAGTGTTAGGGTCATAATTAAAGGCTAATTAAAGGCTCTTGGAATTGCTCATCTTTAAATTAATTGCTCGGTGTTTTTTAAAAAAAACCTGTGGCGGTGCCAGCTCGATATAAACCAGACTTGAAAAAAAACGGGAACGAGGTCAAATTTCGAAAAAGTGTGAAGGTCATAATTAAAGGCTAATTAAAGGCTCCCGGAAAACCACCCGCTCGAATTAAGTGCTCCACCCCCGGGGGTGGAAACCACCAAAAAACTCGAAAAATAGGTGTAACTCTCGGACGCAACAACTTACAGAGTTCGTACGCACGTCAAAATTACTCCAGAATTAAAGGCTCCCGGAAAATCACCCGCTCGAATTAAGTGCTCCACCCCCGAGGGGTGGAAACCACCCAAAAACTAGAAAAATCCGTGTAACTCTCGGACGCAACAACTTACAGAGTTCGTTCGAGTGTTAAAATTACTCCAGAATTAAAGGCTCCCGGAAAATCACCCGCTCGAATTAAGTGCTCCACCCCCGAGGGGTGGAAACCACCAAAAAACTCGAAAAATCGGTGTAACTCTCGGACGCAACAACTTACAGAGTTCGTACGCACGTCAAAATTACTCCAGAATTAAAGGCTCCCGGAAAATCACCCGCTCGAATTAAGTGCTCCACCCCCGAGGGGTGGAAACCACCAAAAAACTCGAAAAATCGGTGTAACTCTCGGACGCAACAACTTACAGAGTTCGTACGCACGTCAAAATTACTCCAGAATTAAAGGCTCCCGGAAAATCACCCGCTCGAATTAAGTGCTCCACCCCCAAGGGGTGGAAACCACCCAAAAACTAGAAAAATCCGTGTAACTCTCGGACGCAACAACTTACAGAGTTCGTTCGAGTGTTAAAATTACTCCAGAATTAAAGGCTCCCGGAAAACCACCCGCTCGAATTAAGTGCTCCACCCCCGGGGGTGGAAACCACCCAAAAACTAGAAAAATCCGTGTAACTCTCGGACGCAACAACTTACAGAGTTCGTTCGAGTGTTGAAATTACTCCAGAATTAAAGGCTCCCGGAAAACCACCCGCTCGAATTAAGTGCTCCACCCCCGAGGGGTGGAAACCACCAAAAAACTCGAAAAATCGGTGTAACTCTCGGACGGATTAAGTTAGATGATCTTTGGAGGCGTTACATTAATCTCTCAATCATAGGCTCTCCGCTGCACAGTCCAAAAGTTTGTGTTTCAGAAAATCCATACAAGTTGACGTAATCCGTTCTAATTTCCAGATTTCGGTCACTTCAAAACAATGCATTATTGAATCGTCTCTGAAAACAGAAGAATTTTCAACAACACAAGCCCTACAAAAATCAGCAGAGAAATTTGAGTGAATTTCAGGGTACACGAAATTCTCAAGTGTTCAGTTGATCTCATGTTCTGTCAACGATCAAACCGATCATTTTGTACTGTTAGTAGTACAAAAGAATTCAAGTTTCACGGGACCGTTTTGCAGTAAAGTTCACTACTTCGTCGCTATCAGGAATCATGATACCCCGTTTCAATCCATGATTCCCGAGACAATTTTAAATAGAGTAATTTCTGGTTTTGCCCGTAACTTCGTGCTGGTGTATAAATGTGGAGTGCCATTGGATCAGGTGTCAACATTGTTGAAAATTGATCTTCGCTCACAACTTTGCTACGATAATGTGTTCTGCCCGTATAAGCCATTCACCGTCATCCAAAACATATTTCACTTCACGTTGACTTGGTTCATTTCCTACGTTATCGCCCCTGATCCATTGAATTGAATCCACCCATGAATCAGAATCGTAAATCAGTAATAATTAATAATAAAAATATCAGTAATAAAATATGAATTAATCATGATCACAAAAATGCAGGTGAACAGAGGGTATTTCGACAATTAGCAAAAAAAGCTTGTCAATGCGCAAGCGCTTCGAGTAAATTTATTTAATTGACCTGTGTTAAATTCCATTATGTATCAAAAACTCATCAATTTTATTCACCGGTAATTGGTTATAAGTACACATTGTTAATATTAAATCTCATCGGTAGTCAAAAATCATTTTTACTCAACAAAATAGCTATTGGTACTCACAGCATGTATGATTTCAGTAGAATGTGGATTGTGTGTAGGCGACCGTGATGTTAGCCATCATGGCATCGCACATCTCGGGAAATATTTCAATTGCAAGAGTTTTTGAAATAATCAAAACTGCCATTTTTAACTTTTCTTCTGTGTTGGGAACATCAATCGACAATATATCGACATATTTGCATTCACATCATGTGCTGTGAAGCTATGTAAGCCCTCATCCTGAAACCATACTCCGTTTTTTCGTACCTCACCAAAGGTAAACATGAGCCGTTTGCATTCGCGGCACATTAAACCACTGAAAACTTTATAATACCTAAAATACTGGAAAAATGTCTTCTTGTTTCTTGAGGTCTTAACTAGAAGTCAAATTCATAATAATATCGAATAATCAATTTTACAACTATTTTGAATGAAACTAGATAGTATAAAAAAAGCAATTTTTTATACTTCCAAAAAATTTGAGAACTTCCATTTCATCACGAAAATACGTCTTTCAAAATTTTAGCTCTCAATCTTAACATTAAGAGGTTGCGCATCGCACTTTTCCATTTTTCATAAGGATTACATGGAAGAAAATTGTTTGTGGCTCATTCTGATTTTCATCACTAGCTAACGATGCGCCGTACAGAAAATTCATAGACATATTTTTGTAGAGAATGGAAAATAAGAAACTTAGAAAAATATCATCTTTCGCCTGGATTCCATGACACGCTTGTCGTCCACCCGCATAAGTGGTGGAATTTTGCGAATTTTACCAGTATATTTAAGTCTCGATTCTTACGGTAAAAGATCTATTACAATTATCCGCCAGAGTTTGAATTTATTCACTGAGTAAACGTATAACATGGAAAAAACAGCTTCACGATGGTCTTCCAATCATTCAGAACACCAACGATCGTCTTTAAGGCAGGTAGAGATACAGCGTTCTAACCTCGTCGCTCATGTGCCGCATGCCCAACGCAGTTTCACAGTCCTGGACGACCGTCGTTGTATCTTATAGGTGAAACACTATTCTTTTCGTGTTTTTTATTATAAAAAAACGCATCGCAATTAATTTCATTCTTGATAATACAAATTTTCTTAGATTTTTTGACGCCTGCTTATATGGGTGAAAGACGAGTTCAGTCG
Organism: Neodiprion fabricii; assembly: GCF_021155785.1. Taxonomy (NCBI): domain Eukaryota; kingdom Metazoa; phylum Arthropoda; class Insecta; order Hymenoptera; family Diprionidae; genus Neodiprion; species Neodiprion fabricii. The sequence continues at coordinate 13,801,976 of NC_060241.1, read as the reverse complement.
TGAAATTCAGGCGGAAAACGATATTTTGTGAAATTCTTATATTCCAATCAATGTGTAAGAACACTTTCGCTTATGCGTTTATGAATTTTTTTTGTTGATTTTTAATCGTCAATAAAGCTCTCCCGTTCACGTCCCGGTGGTGCGTTGGAGAATGTTCATATTACTATTATACGTTACACGGATGATTCATTAAATAAATTGATGTTGCCAAAATGACCCGGCTATCGTTGACTCCCAGGCCATAAACAAAATTGGCAGCTTCTGAAGATTTGAAATTTGAAGTAGGAGTTTTCTTTATATAACGCACTCACTTTCTCAAGCCTGTAGCACAATTTAGACCATTGTGTCTATCTTTCTAGATAGCGTCTGAAAAGAGAAGAAAGGGCTGAGTTCCTGTGATGGTGACGTCGGTGGCGGTGACGAGTAATGTTTATAGTGTGGAGAGAGGTACATAGAAAATAATCTCCATCACTCACCTGCAATCCACACAAGTGAAATCAATAACTGCAAAAACAACGCCTCATTTGCGCTGGAATGACGTTCGTTGGTGACGATGCTGAAATCAAAGTAGAAGACACAAAAATTGTAACGAATTCACGCGACACGAGCATTTTTTCGCATTGAAAATCCTGGTTCCTGTTTCATCCACCTGCTACGTTGATTCGTAAAGTTCGTGTCTCAATCACACTCTTGTGGGTGGACTGTGAAGCATTTGATTTGTAATGGCAGTGTATCGAGAGTCGTTGACTGAAGAGTGATTTTGACGCCTCTAGAAACCCTGTAACTTGTTCCGTCCAAGCGTGACACGGATTTTTCGAGTTTTTTGGTGGTTTCCACCCCTCGGGGGTGGAGCACTTAATTCGAGCGGGTGGTTTTCCGGGAGCCTTTAATTCTGGAGTAATTTTAACACTCGAACGAACTCTGTAAGTTGTTGCGTCCGAGAGTTACACGGATTTTTCTAGTTTTTGGGTGGTTTCCACCCCTTGGGGGTGGAGCACTTAATTCGAGCGGGTGATTTTCCGGGAGCCTTTAATTCTGGAGTAATTTTGACGTGCGTACGAACTCTGTAAGTTGTTGCGTCCGAGAGTTACACCGATTTTTCGAGTTTTTTGGTGGTTTCCACCCCTCGGGGGTGGAGCACTTAATTCGAGCGGGTGATTTTCCGGGAGCCTTTAATTCTGGAGTAATTTTGACGTGCGTACGAACTCTGTAAGTTGTTGCGTCCGAGAGTTACACCGATTTTTCGAGTTTTTTGGTGGTTTCCACCCCTCGGGGGTGGAGCACTTAATTCGAGCGGGTGATTTTCCGGGAGCCTTTAATTCTGGAGTAATTTTAACACTCGAACGAACTCTGTAAGTTGTTGCGTCCGAGAGTTACACGGATTTTTCTAGTTTTTGGGTGGTTTCCACCCCTCGGGGGTGGAGCACTTAATTCGAGCGGGTGATTTTCCGGGAGCCTTTAATTCTGGAGTAATTTTGACGTGCGTACGAACTCTGTAAGTTGTTGCGTCCGAGAGTTACACCTATTTTTCGAGTTTTTTGGTGGTTTCCACCCCCGGGGGTGGAGCACTTAATTCGAGCGGGTGGTTTTCCGGGAGCCTTTAATTAGCCTTTAATTATGACCTTCACACTTTTTCGAAATTTGACCTCGTTCCCGTTTTTTTTCAAGTCTGGTTTATATCGAGCTGGCACCGCCACAGGTTTTTTTTAAAAAACAACGAGCAATTAATTTAAAGATGAGCAATTCCAAGAGCCTTTAATTAGCCTTTAATTATGACCCTAACACTTTTCCGAAATTTCACTTGTTTTCCGTTTTTTTTTCGATGTGGCGGTTCCAGGTTTATGTCAAGCTGGCACCGCCACAGGTTTCTTTTAAAAAACGCCGAGCATTTAATTTGAAAATAGAGCATTTAATTAGCCTCTAATTAGCCCTTAATTATTCCATAGGAAATTTTTCGATTTTCGAATGTGGCGGTTCCAGCTTGATATGGCTGTCTAACAAAATTCATCGCGCAGAATCGTCAATGACATATCGTATACCGCTACCTCGACTCGGGTGAAGTTGGCGCTGGTCGATTTTACCAGATATTTCAATTCCACCCGTTCCGCCAGTTAGTACCGAATTTTCGACAAAAAGTTCGAATTTTGAGATTTATTTCTGGGTGATGGGTTTGCGAATCCCGGAAAATTTTTGATATCCGCAATCAGGATTTTGCGTATTTTCAGAAAAAAAAATTAAACCCTTTTTTCAGTCCCGAAATCGAAAATTTTTTTTCCGCGCGCAAAAACGGTTGTTTCTAAAAAAACTTTCGACTTCGCTATCGGAGAGATCGTCGCAATTTCTTCAAAAATCATGCAAAAAATTTCTCAAATTATCACAAGGCTAGATTTTGGAGGAGGGTGGCCAATTTATCGTGGTCACCCTGTATAGGAAATGCCAGGTCAGCGGCACCTTAACTTCCTTTTTCTTTTCAGCCATTTTATTTTCGGAATTTTCCACTGGTTGTTGTCGATTCTGTCTAGTCGCAGCCAATGCTTTCGAACCATTTCCGTCGCTATTGAGCCTCGCGTCTTCTCGAATCAGCCTCACCTGTAAATTGTTGACTTTGTCGGTTGGGCTCGACACTGTCCCACGCCACCTGCAGCGTAGTGAACCTCGTGGTCAGACTCGTAAGAACTTTTGCCATCATTGTAGCGTCCTACACGTTTTCGCCGATATCCTTTAGCTGGCTCGCCATGTTTGTTATCCTAGCCACGTGCTGTACCGCCGTATCAGCTTCGTGCATCCGGTATAGGTGAAATTTTTGCAACAACCCCAGCTTGTTTGACGCCGTCTTCTGCTCATGAATAAGGCGTAACTTGTCCCACATTGCTTCCGCAGTAATGCACGAGAGCATACACACCTGTTGTGCTGCGTCGAGATTTGACAAAATTATGAACCTTGCCGTTGCATTGTCTTTCACGTTTTTCTTTGTCTCGGCAGCGTGTCCCGCCCCCTCAGCCGGTACGACTCTCGTGCCGTCCACGGCATCGAGAACGTCGTTCATGACAAACAGCGTGTTCACTTGGGCTTTCCGGCCTTGGAAGTTTGTTTCGTCGAAGGGCTTCACACCTTTCACCGAGATTCCTACAAACATCGTGGATTTTATTCACACTTACGATCGCTATTTATAGTAATATAAACTCTGGATTATTTATTCAATGTGATTATGACGTAGCGTGTTTATTCTTTTTGTTGACTGAAGACTATGAAGACAGTTACCCTTATGGGCTTTGGTGTGACAACCGAAATTCGTCGCGCGCTTGCGCCCTTTGCGGTGTTGAAACGGCAGAGTTGGGAACTTATTGCAGAGCATCAGAGGGTTACCGATCACGACATGATGTTGGTTGCAATAACCTTCCGAGTAACACAGTCGTCGTAATGGTAAGCCCAAGTCGATATTTAGCTTGTACTTACAGATTTCTAACGTTACCAAATCGTCAACGATTCAAGAAATTAATAATGAGAATCAATTTCTTCCAAAATTCGTAGCAATAACGTGATTTAATTAAAGTCTAAGTACCCGGGAAAACTATGTATACATGGTTGATAAATCATGATAAATCAGATGTCATAATGATGCAGAGTGTATATGTATATGCGGTCCATGTACGATATTAATATAATTCCATACGTGATGCATACTATAAATTTCATAATTTTCCAGGAGACAAACTAGATTATCTACAATAATATGTTTATAATATGAAATTAGAACAATTATTCATTTCGAAATGGGATTCTTTTCGACACGCGCTCGATCTATTCCATAACATTAATATTCGTAATTATTCCTACAACTTTTCTTTTGCTCTCTCGATCTTGACTTTTCGTAGGCATAAAATCGAAACGCTGTTTCAGCTAGCCGCAATTAAAGTATTTACGTCGGGTGGAAAAGCAACGTTGTTTTTCGAAAAGTGTTCGTATGAAAAAAAAATTCAGAGTAACTGTAACACATCACGGATGCGATAATTTTGATGGAGATGTAATAGGATGCTCCGTATATGAGACAGTATTGAACGCAGTGTCCTGATTTAGAGGTCTAGAAAGGTGATTGTCGGCGATTTTTTTTTTTTTTTGATAGGGAAAGAAAGAACGAAGGTTCTTAAAACTTCCAGTGTATTTTAACACAGAGTTAAAAGGTATGAGCAAAAATTTTTATCATCCAACTGTCACAAAATGGCAGCATCATTAGCTGATCCGTTAACTGAAGAATATATCTTTAGTCAACGGCTGACCATTGAAGGGCCTCGCTGCTTGAGCCTGGATCGGCAGGAAAGATAAAGTGCATATTTTTTGTCTGAAATGTAGAAACTAAAATTATTTTTAATTCCCACATCATTTTATTATCGATGTACCAAAACAACCCAACAAACCGTGATATCATATTAATTGTCGAGCTCGAACGTACAAAGTAACGATTTTTACAAAGAAAATTCTGAACGAAAATGAATGTGATTTAACAGTTTTTTCTGGGTATTTTAGTTCATCGATGATAAAATATATATCGATTAGAAGTAATTTTAGTTTTTACATCTCAGAGATGTACGAGAATTACGTACTCCATCTTTTCTGCCAATTCGAGATTCGCCGTTTGCGACAATTGATAATAAAAAATTTTTCTTGTACTGTCTAAATGTGAGTTAAAATACACACGAAATTTCGAGAAGCTACGTTGGTTATCTCCCGATCCAAGAAAAAACCGACAGTCACCGTTTCGTATTTGATTGAGTAAAAACAAAAATATATGTGTACTTTTCTCGATCTTCCATACAGCATCATTTAAAGAACCCTGTTTCCACTTTGACCCGACGTGAAAGATATTTTTCTCCATTATCTGATTTTACTATTGACCTTTCTTCGTTGTTACTTAAATATTTAGCTGCAAAATTATTGATTGCTTTCAGTTTTTAACCATTTGGATACGATAATAGTACAGAATACATCATTACAATCAACTATTTTCATGTAAACCAATAATAAAAAGCTATGTTACTATTTGTGCACGGTGAGTATAACATTTTTATGATATTTGATGGCAATTTTAATTATATATTATCTAAAATTTTTTAAATTTGTCATGTTTACAATAAAATATTTTATTTTATTTTTCGCGCAAGCCTAAATTCAGTAGCTATGAATGCGCTAATACAATTTCTATGATTTTTTTTAATTTTCTCATAATCTTCTTGGGAAAATGTACCAAAATAAAAATGATATTAATCATCAAACTATATTCTTGATTTGTCCTAATTTTTACTGAAAATACTTATTAGTATTCGAGATATACCCGTCAATGTAACTTGTTAAACGTCTCTTGAACAATCAACTTTTTTGAAAATATGTTAAATACGTATTTTCTTCACGTTGAATCCATTGCAGTTGTTTATATTTACGTAACTCTCTCAATGGTGCTGGAAATAGAACTCACTCGAATTTTTTGCCGTTTTGGCAAACAAAAACGGTCAGAGTATAAATTTTTTTTTGTATTATGAGAGTAGAAGAAAAAAGCTTTCACATGACACTAACAGAGTCGATTCATCTTTTCATGCGATACTTTGAGATTCAATCGTAATTTTGACGGTTTCACATCGTTATGACGTAATCACTCGCAATATCGGACTCCGGTTTCCGGCAATGTTTTTAGAATACAAATACATAATTTTTCTAGAATTTGCCAAAATATGCAACACTAATTTCAAAAGTTATAGCGAAACGAAAAAAGAACAGAGAAATGTATAAATTTAGATTTTCACGATTAAAATAAATTATATTTTGAAGTACATAATCTTGTGTAAAATTTTCCGCCAAACATACTTTATTGAGAACTTTTATGAAGCTGACCCAAGCAGCTAACGTTAGCAGCCGAACGTTTTAAATTTTTTGGAAGTATAAAAATGCAATCCAGATTTATCCTCATAATTCTACAATAATATTGCAGGTGCAAAGTACTTTCCAAAATTTTCCATTTCGGTTTTCACTACCTTATTGAAATGATCATTACTAGTTTGGCTGCTAATTCTGGCTGCTAGCTTCAGCCTTGTGGAACTTTTTTTTGTACGAGCTACGCGAAGCGAGATAATCGACAAAGACCAAAAAACCGAATGTCAGCTAGTTTTTGGATATTTTTCAAACATTCGGACTAGATCGATCTACCACCATCATAACATATTATCCATGGCTATACGGAGAGAAGTAAACACTGGCGACCAATGCGCGAGACACGAGCAGGCCATGTCGAAAAACGAGCGGTCCGTGTCGAACGCTGCTCGTTCCAGCCAGACATTGCCTACTGCCTTGCTCACTGGCCACCACCAGTGTTTACTTCTCTCCATGCATGCATACAATGTATGCACGAATATTACGTGTATGCTGCGTCGCTGATCATCGCCCAATTTCTCTCTCGTACCGGTCACGCGGATAACAATCTACAAACTACCTGTGGGTGAGAAAGTAATTTAGGGTGGCGCTGACCTGGCATGTCCTATATATATTTCGTGACGTCAAAAGCGGGAAAATTGCCCGCACAAATCCTGATGAAACGGGGGTACGAATCTGACTGAAAAAATATTCAAAAGATAGTTCGAATAAAATTGTTCGTCTCTATCTCAGTCACTACTATCGCAGATCACTGATAACGTCTAATAAAAATAATGATGAACTCAATAAAATCACGTCACGTCAAACATGGCCGATCGGGCTAGCGACTTGTTGAATATTCACCGCTTGTACGATATTAGAATTTCTTTCACCTTTGCCAGAGAGATACCGACGGGCGAAAACACACACGTAATCCGGGAAAACCTATAGCACCAGTCAGTTTTCCTTAAATATGGCACGATTTGTGCGGGCGATTTTCAGGTGACAGGAGCCCATTCTGATGCACGAGAAGTCTGTAATTTAGTTTAACGTTGAACCTCCAGAAGCGCTGTAGTCGACCAAAGCGGTACCAGATGGTAAAACAACATGGTCATACGCACACGTCCTATGTTTCACAAACCTTCTGCTAAAGCAACAATCTGCAGTACCGACGAGAGCATAGGCTTTTAGGTGAATACGAAAAAATGTACAACTCACTCAGAATAACCGCTAGATTTTGAAATTCGTACATATTATAAGGCATCGTTTGAAAATGGTAACATCAGTTCACAATCGCAGTAACTATTCGTAATCGCACGTAGCCCGACTGTACGTGAACGGGGCATTCCATGCGAAACCGAACAACCCGTCATCCCGCTCAATTTTGATTCTATTGAAAATTTTACACTCTCTTGTACCTGTCGAAAGCAGTCTTTCTGAAATATTTTAGATGTTTGTCTCAACCCATCCAAACATCATAAATTTATCAAAATATCGCACACTTTTTTTTCAAATGCTCATGGCTTTTCCAAAACCCGATATTAAAATAACATACTGTTTCTTTTCTCGTTTTGATTCGTAGTTACGCAAAGAAAATTATTCTTTTTTATTTTATTGAAGGGTTTTGGAGCAATCTACATCGAGTACGCACCACTTAAATCTGCCTTTTTTCATCGATTTGATAGAAAATCATTAACAAAAACGAAAATACCTATCCATTAATTCCTGTTCGTCGAAAAGGCAGATATAAATGGCGAATAATTGAGATAGAATGCCCCATATACGCTCCGGATATCCTCATGTAATAGTAGCATCAATGTCAGCAAAATTGTCATACTTACAGATTATTGACCGAAAGATTAGATGCGGCAGTAAAATAAATATCGAAATTGCAGGAAACACGCATGTATAAGCGTAAGGGTTTAGGGTTGAGATAAAAAATGGTGCTCTTGAACAGACCATTATTTATTTATTTATAGCAAATTTGGGGGGGGGGGGGGGGGTGGGCCGGTTGACAATCGTCCGAGCCTGTTTTAAAGATTGCCCTAATATATACGCGAAATTGTTTCTGAACCGGATGTGTTTAACAATACTAGAAATACATCCCGCAAAAAATCCATGTCACTGTACATACATACAATTACTGCATACAATGGTTCAAGATTCGTGGCAAATATTTTACAGGGCTGATCCTTGTTAAAACTCTGATGAAGATTTGCTTGCCAATTTTTTCTGTTTTTAATTCTCAACAAATAAGGATTACATACTAAAATTTCCTTCGTTTTATTTTCTCAATTGCGCCTAGTTCTGAATGATGCTACCAAATTTTTTTTTTACGTTAGACGAATTACCTGAAAGTTACTCATTTGGTAGAAATCGTTATAAAATTACATACCGTGACTTCTCGTAGATGTTATACGCTACGGATATCAACCCAAAACTCGCGCGGTCTGGTGAGATTGCGATCAGCCATACCTACTAGCGAGTTTTGGGTTGGTTTCTGCATCGTATACGATCAACGAAAAGTCAGGGTATGTGTTACTGCTGTACATCAAAGTCCGGCACGGTTAATCATGCGCCCTACTGAAAATTGCTACGAAAAACCATAAAAAATAATTCGAAGACGTTACAATTTTCTACGGATTCACTGCAATCCTATAAGATTTCACAGAAATTTGGAACTCTCGAAGGAATCAACTTTTCTGGATTCCAAGTACTATCCCTCCCTTTTTTCGAATTCAATACCACTCGTTTATATTATAATCCTCCCTTTAGTTTATTGAATGTGAAACAATAACAGTTTTCCGTGAATTTCTATTAAATGAGGAACTTTCATGAAGCAATTTTTCTAATGACGAAATAACTTATGTAACATCTATGATGTTTGGCGAAATTGCCAAACAATACACAAATAAAACATTTATCAATAAGTGAAAGTGATTCCCTCAACCATTGCATTTATACGTGTGTATCAATAAGTGCTATGAATGAAAAATTCCTAATATTTTAAACATTATTAGCTGCGTTTCTTCTCTGCCAGATATTTATTTTCCATCAGATTGACGCGGACGGGTAAAGTACAATACAAAAAAAACATTCGCGTTTTATTGTATCCCTATAGGGAATACGTGTTACGAGTGCTGACTTCAACCCTGATTTCCTAGTAAATGCATCAAACAATTGTGTTAAAAATTTGTAAAGAGATTAATCGTTATCCAAATGAAAATTCTTAAAAAAATCGAGCTCGATTACACACCATAGAGCTTACTGTAGTAATACCTTAATTTTATTTCGCAGTAAACAGATAATTAGGGCATGAATCCAAACTAATTTAAATCAGCTTGACTTAATTTTCCAGAATTCATTTATTTTTCAGTTAATTCTCATTATTTCAGTTCGAATTTTTAGTAGTTCAGTTAATGCCTATTAATTCAGTTATTTCGTATTAATTCAATTAATTCTCATTAATTCAGGTGCATTATAAAGAATTCACAAACCTATCGACACAACAATTCACCGAGTTATTTACCCCTCGGGCTGCACGGTAGGGTTTTCTTGAACGTGATTCGTAAATACGAGGATTATGGGAAGTTGTGGGATGAATAGTACTGACCAGAATAAGGAGAGTATTTTACAAAATTATATTTTATTTGGAAAATTTAAATTTAATAAAAATTAAACGTGGGCTGGTTCTACCCCCCCTGCGGTTGCCCCTACCACCTTCACGACGGCGGCGGTGCCGGTTTCGGCGGCTGCCTTCCCCTCGAGGAACGGGTCCGCCGGTGGCCATATCGGCTGCCACCGCCACCCGGACAGCCTCCGTGATCCGTTCCTATCAACAATGAAATAATTGTGATGCAATGTCAGGAGCATCTTTGAGCGATGAGCAGCTATTCTATTTGAAATTATAAAATACGAAAACACTGAAAAGTAAAACTGTCTTGCCACGGCAATGCCAGTATACAGCGATTCACACGCGGCGAAGGTATAACATCCCAACTCCTTGGGCAATAAAAATGTGTCAGAAAAATATGGTATGATTCGCAAAGGTATCCACTGATGGTCATCGTTATATTATACTGGCTACTGCATAGTTTTTGAAAATTACACAATGAAACCACTTTTTGATTCTTATACAGACTCTTTCAATAACTGCAAAAAAAAAAATTGGAAACAATCAAATATGTAGTTGGGGACGTACCTCTAGCGTCGGGCTAGCCGCGCGAGCAGGCCGCACCGCCGAGGAGGCAGCAGGAGAGGGCGGCGGAACCAGCATCGTCGGCGACTGGAGTGGCGGCGGTGGCGGCTGAACAGCGGCCACCATCAACAGCCCCTGTCCCTCGCCGTAGAGTTCCGGAATCTAGGCAAATAAAATGCATAAGCACACGCGTAATTGCTACGAAAACACAAGATTATATCATATTACATGGTATGGATTTCATAAAAAAACGCTCGATGCGCGAGCGGCTTGTACAGCGTTCGGGCGCTGCGGTAACGGAATATTACGCGTTATTCGCAAATTTTGTTAACACTGCGATGGTACATTGCAAAGTTTATTGTCATTTAATTATTTACAATGTTCATGTGTATCGTTGATCGTACTCACGTACCATTCATCTGGCCGTTAATTATTTTCAGACATGTGTGAAAATCAACATTTGTCATATGTTAATTAATATTTAACAACAGAGAGCGCAGAATAGGTATGCGAAAAAAATGATTAACGAGTACAAAATTTTTGATTTCGATAATTTCGCGTGGATTTCGATGTAAAAAATGTTGAATGTCACAATGAAAACAGTGGGACTTATTTTTATAATAAAAAAAAAAGTGAACAATTCCGTGAGTTTGCAAAAAAAAATCCATGACATTTCCATGATTTTTCCAGAATTTCCCAATTCCCTGGCCTTTACAGGTTTTCCAGAATTCCCTGACCAGTAGCCACCCTGTTATTTATAGCTCAAATGATACACATACATTACATAAAAAAAAATCCTAAAAAGATGTAGGATCAACATTTTTCACGTATTATGTGAGGATTAACATAGTTTTGACTATTACGGAATTTGGCTTTTTGCGAGTGGTATTGGGCCGAAGCTGCCATGCATAAGCATGAGCCCATCTCCCACCGTCCGTTTCTCGCGGGCCCAGACCTACTTCCTTAAAATATTTTGTACGCTATTGATGTTTTTCGATAACACCAATAATGCGAAAGAATGCATTTTCTGCATGCAAAAAAGTATTTACGCGCCAAATATTATGATTGGTAACAAATTACTTACGGTGCATCGTTGCCGGTGGTTCGTGAACGACTGACTCTCTTCGGAGTCTTTTGGCGTCGACGCTTGCGCTCCACACACGCCACTGTCCCCACTATCCGCGCGGCCGTCACTTCTGCGTTTCCTCGCGTACCGTCTACATCCACTTTTCGCGGCGAACGAAGCAAACGCGAGTGTTTTGGTAATTTGCCGTGTCACAAGTTCTAATCACGTGCAAATTTTCACGCAGCCAGTGTGTGTACATATATTTGTTACAAACAACAATAATCTTGTGAGTGCAACAATGGATAAGTCACGTCACACGGCTGGATCGAAAAAGAGGTTAAATTTGATGCGCTGACGAACGAATTGTTCGTTGCAGTGGTAAGTGTTTTATGAAAAATATATACTGCTTATTTCTGTTATGCAATTATAGATATCATTTACAAGAATCCTGCCAAATCTCCACTTGCTATGCAGGGTGATTCGTAATTCACAGCAAATACTTGACAGGGCGAATCCTTGTCAAAATTGGAGTCGAAAGTTCCTAAGAAATTTTCCGGGAAAACGCCTTTTTTCATTCAACGAAATGGAAATTTAATTTTTTCGGATTATTTTTTCGATCAACCGTTTAATTTCTTGGATCGAATTTGTACGAAAATGTTATCCCTCGCGGAAAATTCCTCAACTTGGTGTAAATTCGTACCCCTGACTTAAATAATGCTGAATTCCCATAAGAAAAAAATTGTGGGTACGAATTTACACCCAAGTCAAGGCTTCTGTCCGTTAGGGGTTTTCAAGAAACATTCGAGAAATTATTCATAGAGTAATAATTTGTACTACAATTTGTGAAAAAGTTAACCAGCGAATTTTGTTCTCAATTCTGATGATGATGCAGAAAAATTTATAAACATTAAAACTAAACTGATAATATTCAATTGAATTTCAATTGTTTTTTATGAAGAACGTCGTTTTTTCGAATGATTAATCAGGAACTTTTGACTTCGATTTTGACAAGGAAACCCTATAATATATTGGTCCAGAATCCGGAATCAACTTGTAGTCCCGTTATGTTGTTTATTTCCGGACGTAAGCAGCGAAATTATTATTGTAATTATCTTTATGACGACTGACGATATTTTGACACAGGACTAGTTAGATAAAGTAAAACTTGTGAATATCTTTAGCATTTCGGTATCAACAATGCAAGTACGTTTTACTCCGAACGACATATCGTACAACAGAACAACATATAGTTATACCACTTTGTATCAGGCAACGTTTACGGAGTAGACTTTGTATAATTTCCCACTGGCAAGCCGTTTTACTTTTCAAATATATAAACAATATGTAGCATAATAAAAAGTAGCATAATAAAAAGTACGAAATTAATTCGTTTACGAACAAATCAGATCCTCATTATTGAATAGCGATAACGTGCCAAGATAATAAAGATTCCACAAATTAAAATTGTTTCAATACAAAACGTACCATACAGTAATTATTTTGTCTCTACAGTGAATTAAAATCGAGTCGAAGCATAATTGGAATTTAATGAATTATTCTTATGATACAGCATATAGTCCAGGCAAAGCGTGCTAAAGAAATAGGCTCGTGAGAATTTCGGGTAGAACGCTATTTTTTTTTGCATTCTCTGGGGGGTCAGCCATGAGTGTGAAACTCAATTTCCGGTTCCGAAAGGGTTCGTGAACCGCCGCTATCTTGAAATTAAGGGCGTGATTAGTTTTTTTTATTTACCTCCGTACCCGTCAGGCTGACAAAAATTCTGTTGAGAGCTTTTTTGTAGTTGATAAAATTATCCATAACTCTTTCCTATAACTTTTTGCGCTAATCACTCTATCTAATGAAAAAGTTTCAAACAAATAAACAGGTATAAGAAGATTATAATAACAATAGTATAAGAAAGATTATCATAACAATAGTATACGCATGAAGTTGGCGGTGGGGTGAGATCCCGAAAACAAAACAAAAAGCATCTAGCAAACCCTCTGACAACTGTCATCGGCTGTTTACGACAGTCTTTGACAAATATCTTTATAGGTATCCGTTTCTGACGCGCAAAAAATGAACATGCAATCGAAAATTATCAAGATGATTCCCGACGGGAATTGTCTTTTTCGCGCGCTGGCATATTGTGTATACGGCACTCAAGATCGACACGCAGAGGTGAGACTGAGGGTCGTTTCAAATATAGTGGATAATTGGTCTACATTTGCGGGTTTTATTACAGGTAATGAGTCAAACGGTGCTGTGATTAGGTCACCTCTAGCAAACAAAACTTCCTTTGACAGATGTCATCGGCTGTTTATGACAGTCTTTGATAAACATCTTTATAGGTATCTGTTTCTGACACGCAAAAAATGAACATGCAAACGAAAATCATCAAGATGATTCCCGACGGGAATTGTCTTTTTCGCGCGCTGGCATATTGTGAGACTGAGTATCGTTTCAAATATAGTGGACAATTGGTCTACATGTGCTGGTTTTATTACAGGTAATGGATCAAACGGTCCGGTGATTAGGTCACCTGGTGATCACAAATCACATATGAATAAAATTGGAATTTACGAGAGAGGAGCAGAATTAGCTGCAGCTGCGGACATTTTTAAGATATGTTTGATCGTGTATCGCGAAAAAAAAAATTCATCCACACCGAATCGGATCCCAAAATAAAACACAATTTTCTCTACTCTTCACTGGCGACGGAGACAGTGGACGCTTTGATGTCTTGCAGAACCAGAATAAAATTCAGATAGTGAGTGATAAGTATCAAAAGTAACAAGCAAATGATAGTAAATCTAGATATATATCACCAACCAGTCAAAAGTACAGCCAGGACTTACGATGACAATAGAGAAAGGAGGAGTTTCAAGCAGCGGACAAAGCGATGAAGATGGTGTATGGTCGGAAGTATCACAAAGAAAGAGGAAAATAAAATTGTAAGTGCGAATAACCAAATAAGCCATAGAATAATAATAAACGAATATTCCCATAACCAGGCAATAGGACGACCAGGATCGATGTTGACCACAAGAGAAAGAGGTGTTTTGCGGAGTGAACAGCAACACAAATCTAGAGAAAAAATTAATATAAAGAAGGTGATTTTGGAGAATAACAGGCAGAGCGGTAGCAAAAATAATTCAGCAAGTCAAGGAGATGGATCGATATCAATGGAGAAGGAACACCAATTTTCAACTAACGAACAGAAGCTTAGATTTATGAAAAAAAGAAAAGTAAGCACAGAAGGAATTGAACTGGACAGCAAGAGACAACGAGTAGATGAAACGACAGACGAAAAAGAAGTGTATCAACGACTTATGAGCAAGAATAACGTATCTGAAATTCATGTTTGTGATGAAATCTTAAGTAACAGTGATACGTTGACATTGATGGAGAAGGAACTGTCTGTATTCAGCCAAACAATAGAAGATAGCAGAGACAGGTTGGAATTAGACAGAAACAGAACGAGTGGAAGCAATGAACAGTGAATTAATCATTGCTGAGCATCGTTACAACGGGGTTATTGAAAAAGGCATTTTTAAAACTGTGGAGCAACTAGACATGGGTGAAATGAACGTAAAATGTAAACATTGCAATGCAGAAAGGTTCAAATATGAAACAGGAAGGGTGGCAAATAATTGCTGTCACGGAAGAAAAATTACATTACCACCATTAACGGAATATCCTGATGTACTTCAACGTCTGCGAGAAGAGAATGACGAAGTATCAAGTACTTCAAGACACTTGAGACAACATAAACGATCATATAATGACGCGTTTGCGTTTGCATCATTCAATTGTACCGTGGCAGATCTGGGGAATCCAGGACCATATGTGATGAGCCTATCTTAAAATCATTCTCTCTTAATTACAGAGCAACGCTCGAGGCGATTGTTAGGTATAACGTAGAAAATCAAGTTGACCGAAACCCGATTCCGACTAAGCGTTAGGTACAACGCAGAAAATCAAACTGACCGAAACACGATTTCGACTAATAAAGCGTTACCCCGCCTCGAACCTACAAAATGGAGACCAGCTGCACAAAATAATGATTGCAGGAAAGCAATTTATGAAACACAATTTCATGTAATCTTTGTGTTATTCCAATATAGAAAATACATTTTACTTACTTTTGTCTTTCACTTAATTAGGTTTATTCCTTCATAAAGTAAGTATAGGTTAACCTACGCATGTCAAGGAAGTACAAAAATCTTTAAAAACTTGATCAGCCGTAGCTTCTGCATTAATAACCAAGATGGGAGCTGATAAAGAAGAAAAGGTGTGTTTTATCAACCAATCCTCATGAACCTCATGAATAGTTCTGAGGAGCTCTCAACAAATGTTCGATTCTTCCTCACGAGAACGGGAACTGACTCGGGCGAAAGAAGTTTCTGGGGAAACTCGCAAATAAGCAATTGAATCTACTCTGAGCTCAGACGAGCGAAGGCGAAGATCGAAATTTTTCATCAATCAATGAGATTCGAAGTCAACTCTGAACTAAATTTAAAGTGGAAAATGTTAAATAAATGTGTTTGAAAAAAAAAGGATTGATATCAATTATTTGTACCTATAAACCAGACGCAGTAGACTCTATATCTCTATACGTAGATATACGTAAAAAAATCTGAAAATAATGACTATAGCAAAATAAGTCGCCGAATGCAATTGGGGTTGCATGGCATCGGGAGTTTTGTACATGTAAGTGGATTCGTTTACAGGAATAATCTGAGCAGACCTGCATAGAGAGCCAATAGCAATGTCGGGTTGATCGGAAACAACCGATCAACAGTTGCAGACCTGTCATCAAATCAACATAACTGAATTCACCTGCCTAATAGACAATTTATATGGAAATAGTGAGGCGCACAGCGCCGAGGTGGGGTTGACGCGCGAAGCCCCTAGTATTAATAATAAAAAAATTATAAACAAAAACGATGAAAAATTAGGGAATGGAAAACTTTGAGGCAAGATTATTAATTAATTTGAAATCTGACAATAAAAATGCATCCAACCTTTTTCATAAAGGTTTTTGTTATAAACAATTTGACTTATTCTTTTTTTTTTGCTTCGTTGTTATTGATTCTTATGGTAATTACTGACCAATAATTTGTTAATTATACTTTCAAACAGAACAATATAATAAAAGGAAAAAAAATCATAAGAATCAATAACAACGAAGCGAAAAAAAAAAATAATAAGTCAAATTGTTTATAACAAAATCCTCTATAGAAAAGGTTGGATGCATTTTTAATGTCAGATTTCAAATTAATTAATAATCTTGCCTCAAAGTTTTCTATTCCCTAATCTTTCATCGTTTTTTGTTTACAATTTTTTCATTATTAACATTAGCGCAAAAAGTTATAGAAAAAAGTTATGGGTTATTGTATCAACTACAAAAAAGCTTGCAACAAAATTTTTGTCAGCCTCACGGTTGCAAAGGTAAATAACAAAAACTAATCACACCCTTAATTTCAATATGGCGGCCGTTCGCTAACCCTTTCGGACCCGGAAACTGAGTTCCACACTCATGGCCGACCCCCCAGAGAATGAAAAAAAATAGCGTTCTACCCAAAATTCGCAGCGAAATCACGCTTTGCCTGGACTAATAATGACGACCGCGACACGCGCTCGTAGAAAAATTAACAATGCTCCAGAACAATGAGAGGTAGGAAGCCGAAAACTCCCACAAAACTTCTTCAAAGCATTGTTAAAATGTTGGTGTGATTAAAAAATGAAAACTTCGAATTTCGTCGTACAACTTTTTCAATGTATAGTATAGTAAGGAATCCCGCATGAAATCTTTGGAAAAAATCGCAATATTGTTTATATGCCATATTCAGGATTGTAATTGGGCTTCAAAGTCGCGGAATACATTCAAGTTTGTCGTGTTAAAGTTTCAAAAATAAATATCAAAACTGAATAAAGTTACGACGATTTGAAGTGAAAGAAAAAATGTCTTTTGCTTTCACAAAAATGACCTCTTGGTTTTCAGAAACTATGAAAATTATCAGTATGGTGTATTTGGGATGAAGACGCCCAATGAAACCAAAACAAGTTGTCATAGCGTTAGACAACTGCATGGTGATCAAGTTGTAACACAGTTAGATAAGTATGTTGACGCGACATACATTAATTAAAATGTTGTTTACAACAATTTGCTTATTATTGTTATTATTATAACAAACGCCGGTAGTTGATAAGATAAGAAAACTTGTTTCGGCTTTCATTTTCCGTGCCGTTGAGAAATTGTTTTTTATTCTGTATCTCTGATTATACCGGGCAATGAGCTATTTTCAGCAAATTTAGTTTTCGAAGATAATTTAAAGTGAGGCCTGCTAGGTATTTGCTAATGAATTTGTCCATCTTCTCTTTGTGTAGGCGGCGCCGTGCGGCGTTTAATCGTCCAACAGCCGAAGAGACCGCCAACTCTTCGGCTACGATAGCTGCTGCTACGCACGCCGAGACCCCGCCTGCGTAGGCAGGTGAACCACTCGAGGTCGTATTGAACCTCGACGGACCGAGCACGTCTGGAGGTACTCGCCGACGCATGTCGACTCCCGAACTGTTACGCATCTTGCAATCAGAAGACGATGATAGCGACGCAAAAGAACTTGGGGACCAGGATAACGTTCGCGACAACGATTGCGACATAGACAGAGCCGCTGCAGTATCCGACTTTGAATGGCCTGTCCGATTACGAGTTGATTGTATCTGACGCTAAACCCGACTCGTACCGTTTAGAAGAAGCGCACATCGATGGCCGCCGTAGTGTAAACTTGGAGCATCTTTTCACTGATTTCATCCGGAAATTCGGGAATCACGCACCGGCCCTAAATTATTCGATGCGTTCCCTGGTAATCGTGGATTCGCACCGGCAAGGCTTGAAGACACAAGTATTTTTTCAATGCCAAATGTGCCTTTACAAAGACAACGTCTGGACTGAACCGGAAAATCTTCAATCCATGACATACATCATAGCGCGGTGGCCGAATGCATAACGAGCGGAATAAGGTATTCACAATTGGAACAACTCCTTGCAGCGGTTGATATCCCAAACATCTCGCAGCGGACCAATCTGAGGTACGAGAACGATATAACGGTCCAGTTCATGAATGCCGCCCACGATGAAATGCAAACTGCTGAAGAACTTGAGAAGGAATTAGCTCTTAAACGAGGTGACGTCGTTGATGGCATTCCTCATATTCCCGTCGTTGATGGCATTCCTCATATTCCCGTCGTAGCGGATGGTAGCTGGATGAAACGATCTTACCGAACCGGAAAGTACGACTCTCTGTCTGGAGTTGGAGCGATTGTCGGGCATCATACGCAGAAGGTCCTCTTCATCGGAGTGCGTAACAAATTTTGTGCCACGTGTGAGAGGGCGGCCCGTACTGGGAAGGAACCTACGGAGCACACGTACTACAAAAATTGGGGTCGAAACCGCAGTTCGACCAGCATGGAGGGTGACGCTATCGTCGACGGATTCACATCCAGCATTGATACGTATGGACTTATCTACTCCACTTTTATCGCCGATGGAGACAGTAGCGTGTACAAGAAGATCTTGGACAGCAACCCGTACCCGAATATGATTGTCAAGAAGGTCGAATGCATGAATCATTTGTTGCGTAATCTGGCAACGAAAATAAAAGACACGCTGACAAATAAAGGTCGCAGAGGGAAATTGCGCCAAGTTGTAGAAGGTAGCGTACTCAGGCTGCGAACTGCCGTATCGAAGGCTGCGAAATTCAGATCGACAGAAGACTGTCCCACAAGCCTGAAGGCCCGGAAGCTTTCTGGAGATATTTTGAATATCCCGAGCCACGTGTTTGGTGAGCATAAGAAGTGCGCTGAACTGGGGTACTTTTGCGATGGATCGTTGAAAGAAGGTGAAGAAAACCACGTTCCAGCTCTAAAGGCTTTCGGACTCTACGACAAGATACAGGAAGCCTTTTCTAGTCTGAGTTGATACTCTGACAGCATAATATTAGGCGTGAACAGCAATAGCGTGGAGAGGTACAATTCCATAATTTGCAAATACATCGGTGGTAAACGAATAAATTACGGGGCCAGAGGTTCGTATACCGGAAGATGTGCCGCGGCTGTCATACAGTTCAATACAAATAAATCTTTGTGCGTATTGAGTGAAGCTGTCAATGAGGAACCAACAGCGATGTTGATGCACATGGAAGAGCGGCACATTCGGAGGAATGAGAAGAAAGCAGCAAGCAGAGACAGGTGTGCCGAGAAACGAAAAGCTGAAAAGAAAAACGACTCGAGCGCAACATCGCGAAAAGTTGGACGTTCGAACACAACCGAAAACTACGGACCTGATTGTCAACGTCCCGACTTATCGGCGGAAGAAAATGCAATAAAAACGCAGCATCACTACGATCAGCTGCTCGAATGGCAAGCGGACCGCGATGAAATTGAACGGACAACAAGGCAGCAAGGACAAAGCGAGCGTTGGCTGTCAATACGGAAAAAGATATTGACTGCATCGAATTTTGGACGCGTGTGTCGGATGCGAAGTGATACATCGTGTGAAAACACCCCCAAATCGTTGCTGTTTCCGACACCGTTGCGGCTTCCTGCTATTGAATATGGCCGGCAATGTGAAAAACAGGCGCGAAAACAATTTGCCACCTAGCGCAATATCAACATCCCGGAGTGCGGGTTGTTCATCGATGAGGAGCTACCGTACATCGGCGCGTCATCAGACGGTGTAATCGGCGACGGTGGGATTGTGGAAATCAAGTGCCCGTTTTCAATAAAGAACTTCGCCCCGGAAGAAGCGATCGCACAAAAAAAATGATAGGCATGAAAAGTATAGTCGTTGAAAGCAACGCCGACTTCTGGTCTAAAAAAATGCAACCCTTCTATACGAGATTCTATAAATGCTGTATGGTGCCTCAGATCATTGACAGCTGCCTGCTAAGAAATATGGAAATCAGAGAACGACAGTACATGTTAGACGCACGTCAGGAAAAAGAAAACAGGGCTGCAAGTAAGGCAAAGGACCAAGCCAAATAAATAATATCACCACGTTTCTGAAAAATGTACAAATCACAGTTACTCACAGTTGTGCGTAATTTCAATCGAGAGATAGGGTTATATCGTTCTAGCGGACAGTCGTGTGACAGATAAAAATTCTTCATGACGAATCCCCTGTGACGTAATTTGTGTTGTACATTTATCGTGGTGCAGGTAATCCTTAGAATACAAAATTCCATACTAATATAATTTTGAGCTTTTCATATTATCAAGCTTTCGAATATATCTGTATCATATGTATTTAGTTGTGAGGTATTTAAAATATTTTAGCCGCCTATGTTGCTGAATTTGTAGTACTGTGCGTGATATTCGTTTGTAAAATATTGGAGATGATCAGAATATTATTTAAATTAGAACCATTTCATCTTATTTAAGTACATAGCCATTACACATTCCTATGAGCATGCCGCGACGCGTTACAAGAATTCCAGAAAATGATTACATGAATCATGGCATAAAGACATTAGAATCTCTAAACATCCTGATGGGAAATATGTTTACCGAGCCTGTCATACGACTGTCAGCTAGAACGACACCCGCTCTCGATTGAAATTACGACCTACGAAGATTCAGATCGATTACTGGCGCATTAGCGGTTTGCCGGTAATCTCTTATGAATGTTCAAATGATTTGTTATACATTTTTCAAAATATTGAGTAACCAAATTGTATACGTGTTTCAAATTTTTTTTTCTCTGTTTTCTTGATATATCTATATTCATTTTGATTTTTCGTTAGGAGTGTGCAGAACAAGAATTTTATCGGAGCCTAGATTCAAATGCTCGGAGGGTTCAATTATTATAATCGTACGGTAATTTTTTTTTTGATAATTGGAAAAATTTACACGTGTTGATATATAGCCTGAGTACGATGCAAATATGCGAGAAATTTCAAATCTTGAGGAAAATAAATATTACGACTGTTATTATTTTATCATATAAACCATAAAAAGTCAGTTGGGATGAAATTTAGGTTCTTGAGTCAAAAATATCATCCTGACAAAAAATGACGACGTATTTTCCAAAACAATGAAAGCTTTTTCGGAATGATATGTGAGCATAAAAAGTCAAAACTTATTTCTACAATTTTTTTTCCGGGAGCGCCGAGTCATTCAATTTTGTTGCAAAATGAGCGCGCAGTAAACTGGAAGAATCAATATCTCATCTCCGGTTCTATTTGACGTAGAAAAATGATTCACAGCACATTCGCGAGCAGAGAGGATAAGCTTTCGTAGGAAACATTGATTTATCCGGAAACATTGAACATTGTAATTCTTATTAACGAATGAATTGTTCAATGGTACCATTTTTGGCGAGGCTTCTACCATTTTATACATTCTGTAAAACATCTTTCCGATTAAAAATAATCCGTCGGGTTTGACGAGGAATTTCCCATTCCTATTCATTCCGAATGACCATACATTAGATATCTGCTATCGGTAGTAAAATATTGAACACGGTGAAATTTAGAGTGATTCGTAAAAAATGAATATCTTAATTTCAAAAGAATTATTTCAACTTTTCGGATTATTCAAGACGATCAAAATTTTTAATCGCACTATTCCATTTCGTCAGATTTCACCATTCACTTTCAACATTTTTGGGTATAGTGAGATGGCGCCGACACATAACCTATAAGAGAACAGAAGAGGACCCATGTATTTGTATGCGTCCTTATATGATAAGGAGGGGAGGGCACGAATTCTTTGCCAAAGTATATTTTTATCGACAATTACTAATCATGTTATGGATTCTGCATTGAAAAAGCGAAACAACGAAATGAAAACGCTCATATTTTACACGATAATCCGTCGTAACCGTTGGACGGCCGCAATGTCACATGCAGATCGACACGCCGCGAGGATATCTTCACGGAGTGGTGAACTATGTTCAAATTACATTACTTCGCAAAGGATGTTAGAAACTCCCATCAACCGGGAGAACGAACTGTTTCGCACAACCCGCAGCTTCATAGTCACCTCGAATCTCGGATACTATTTCCTTGCATTTAATATTTCAGAGGGTATAAAAATAATCCTCAACGTCGATGTCAACAATTGTTTCATATATCCATAGTAACATGAATAAAGTGTTCCAATATTATATATAATCATTTTTTGATACCTTTTTCACTAATAAAATAGCTTCGAACATAAAATTATTTCATTGTTGTCAGTAGAGTTGTGTGTAACAAGCGATGCACAATTTCAGAATGATTCGTATACAGTAATACCCCGAAGTTACGCTATGGGTCGTTCCGGCATTGACGGCGTGAGTAAAAAAAAACGTAAGTCGGGATGCACGTTTTATACAACTGTATAATGTATATATATATATATATATATATATATATATATATATATATATATATATATGTATAAATACTCACCAGAGATAATCATGTACTCGTATGTACCTCATAGAAAACCTTTAAAGAAGAATGAGAGATACTCTTTATTTTCGAAACACAAAATGTTCGAGCACAGTCGTCTGACGACACAAATATTTTTTTTTTTTTTTGCGCACAGTCACTATCCGTAGACTGAGCGAATAATCGAATACAATGTAATGCACGGACGGAAAATAAACATGTCTATTCAATTTTGCGACAAGGTGAAGCGGAACTGGGAGGGGGGGGGGGGGGGGGGTGACTGATGGCGTAACTTCATAAAACGAGACCACAACGATTCGTACCCGTCTTGTTTCAATCGTATTTTTCGAACATATTTCCAAATATCTACAAATGGTGAATGGTGATATTTATGAAATCATTTTGAAAATATTTCGTGCTGTGTAAAACTAATATTGCGCGATATGTTTTAATGTATATGGGAAATTCGTTTACAACCGAACACCTTTGTGACGGACATATTTTTGATTTAGCTGAAATTATTTTTTGACGGGTCCTATATCAAAAAATAGGGATATATATTCGAGGATTTTTTTATTTTACATATTTCGTAACATAGTGGGGATCGAAAATTTGATAATTTGGTGTTTTCTGGCATGGAGAACTCATTTTCAAAAATTCAAAATTTGAAGCTACACCAAAATTGTGTCGGTCGATTTTTATCTGAATCTGTCCGATTGGTCAAAGAATGTCCCATATTCAAGGGTGTTTCACGGAACAATAAATTGAATTTGCTATATTCACCGTAAAACTATCAAAATAATCAGTTCGGTCGTGATTCAATCGCTACACGCATGACGTCATCATTCGCATGCAAAATTCGAGTCAATCCTGTTGGTATGGTCACCGACTCAGATTCAGGCCCTTTACCGACCGCGTTTTGTCTAATATTGTGTTACGCTACTCCCCGTCGGAGAGTACCACCTTCGAATGGTTTGGAACCGAGGAAACTTACGCAGAGGGCGCTTCGATCGACTACAACTTTGAGATCCAGGTCAGCGGCACCTTAACAAGGACAAATTTATAAAAAATTATTTTATCACAAAACTTATCCCCCAAGGCCCTAAATAAAGTATAAAATAAATTTCATTTAATTGCTATAAAAATTGTATACAACATTTCTCCCTTGCTGTCCCCCTCTGCCCGCCACCACGACCGCCGTTGTACTTCTTGGGCCTTCTATTAGACCAAATGCGATCCTTAAAAACGTCAGTGTTGTATTTTAACCGGCTCAGCACCTCCTAGATCGGTTAAAAAGGAATTTGAAAAAAATCGGGTAAAAATTTCGGCATTCTAGTTCAATTAAAACGGGTGCCTGTGAGCATATAGTTATTAATGCGACATGTGGGATAAGTAGCAAATAATAGGACAGTCGTGTTGTTGCGACAATAGCGTAAGGTTTATGGGGCATTTATATGAAGACGAGTGTGGTAGATAGAGAGAAAACCACACGAGTCTTCATATGAATGTCTCATAAACCTTACAGCGAATGTCGTAATCACGACTGTCATATTTGCTCCTTATCCCACATGTAGCATGAATAACTATATGCTCACAGGCACCCGTTTTAATTGAACTAGAATGCTGAAATTTTGGCCCAATTTTTTTGACCTACACCCTAGAAATATCTATTAATATACATTATTTTTATACAATAGGTGTCAAATCCAAACGAATTAAAAAACAACAAAAAGTGCGAATATTTATTATATGGTGCAAAATAGGAATATGCTTTTTCATACAGATAGGAAACATAGACATTTTCAGACAGTAAAACAAACATTTTTTGACAATAAATAATATTAATAATGCGATAAGCTGCGGAACTGTGTAAATAAATGGATCTTTACCTAAATCGAAGTTCGTCCTAGAGCCAAATTTTCATCGCAGACCCTCGACAATTACCGCATTATCATATATTGTCCAGCTCCGGATGGCCCGACGAACTCAATTGTTCTTCTAGCCGACGCGATGAAACTAATGTTTCCTTGGTGAATAATTTATATGGAGCATTCCACCCGAATTCGACTAGGCTCCAACCCTCACCCTTTCCGATTCGACGCGAAATTTTGTATGTCGTTCACTCACATTAGTAGAGGCTACCATATTTTTTTTATATTTTTTTTTCATCCAGTTCTCGAGTGACAACTTTTTGAAAAAATCCACGAAACCCAATTCAATCAGTGATATATTCTAATTGAGAAACGGCTTTCCGACTCCAAGTGCATTGTCTAATGATGTCTTCGATCCATTCGCTTCCGGGCTCGAATTTCGTCTTGTCCTCGTATGGAAGACGTTTTTTTCGAATATACGCTGGAATTGTTACGATTGTACAAGCTTGTAAACAATTCCTAAAAATTCTCAACTATCAACTTACGCTCCGGAAATAACAATCGAGGGCACGAATTTTCCGTTCCGAGTCGTAAGTTATATTAGGCGGACGAGTTTTCGTAGCCACACATTCAAAAAGCGCCCGAAGGTTCATCTGGACCAATTGGTTGCACCACAGGATGCACAGATGATCAGTCGAAACACTGTCCAAGGACTTCGCTCCATCGTTGTTGCATATTCTACAGACAAAACAAAAATTTAATTGTCACTAATATGAAGATACAGGTAAAAACAAAACCGGTCAAAATTTTATATACGCCAAGTCATTAAATAAACATATTTTGATGTGAAACATCTATAGCCGCACGTAAAACCGATTTCAGGCATGGCGACGCATGCCGTGGCGACGCGTCGCCACGCTATATGATGGTATATATATACAGTCTATATGTAGTAGTGTGTACGGTGTGGCGACGCGTCGCCATGCGCAATCGACTGTACGATTCTCTTCACACTCGATCCGGCGTTAAGCCATCTCTCTCGCCACACTGAGCTCGGATACCTATAGTGTATACTCCATAGTGTATACAGTGTTGTTTACTACGGTACACATAACCTGTGTTTTACTTAAAAACAAATTATATTTTGATGTGAAACATCTATAGCCGCACGTAAAACCGATTTCTGGCGTGGCGACGCATGCCGTGGCGACGCGTCGCCACGCTATATGATGGTATATATATACAGTCTATATGTAGTAGTGTGTACGGTGTGGCGACGCGTCGCCATGCGCAATCGACTGTACGATTCTCTTCACACTCGATCCGGCGTTAAGCCATCTCTCTCGCCACACTGAGCTCGGATAGCTATAGTGTATACTCCATAGTGTATACAGTGTTGTTTACTACGGTACACATAACCTGTGTTTTACTTAAAAACAAATTATTTTTGATGTGAAACATCTATTCTTTAATTGAATATTAATTTTAATTAATTATAATTTTTTTAAATTGATTATTAATTATAATTAATTTTAATTTTACAAAATAATGTCGATGTTTCACATCTGCCAGGCGTCCCGTGACGGCTCATTTTTTTTTTCTATCGGCAAAAATTGGTATGCAATAACCTAATATTTCGTCAACCAATTATACGCGTTGACTCATTTAACATTGAGAAAAAATTGTGACCGGAGATTTACCTTTGGTATCTTGAAGACAGACAGCTGCCGTCGTCCTAAGCGCTTGCAGTTTGCTCTGCTGGCATCTCGCCCAGTTCGGCAGCCTGGGTAAGAACAATATTTCCCTATTGTGCACTCTGCTACCAGAAATGAACTCAAAATAGAATTTGTGATTACACATGACAATATATGAATTTTAACCTCACTTTCAGGCTCGTTTTATTTAATCCGTAAATTGAAATTTAATAAAGTATCGAAAATAGTGTACGTATTTAAAAAATACCATTTTCTCACCTGCTTAGATATAATATGGGGCAATCACTCACTACACCTTACGACGCTGATTTTTATCACAATGAGAAAATCTTTGGAAAATTCGTTTATACGTGCAAAGACGAAAAGCCAAGAATGACGTGTGAATGCAAACCCATCTCCTATTTTCGCAGCACTAGCGCTTCCCGTGGCTGCATTTCGAACTCAAATTTTCACCACTTTCACGGTCCACGTTTATTATACTTTTAAGTCCGCTGCACACGACGCTTGTTTTGCTGCTGGATTGCTTGCGGAGTTCTAAGATGACTACTCTGCTGGCAGCGCTGCGAGAAAGTGACGTCACTGCTGGCTCTGAAGCGTGGTCGCGTGCTGGCTGTCGATAATAGAACGTGTGCTATTTTTTGTGACGGCTTGCATGCATGTTTCCATTTTTTTTCGTGCTCCGTTATTGAAACAATGTCTTCAAAGCTATTTTTCGTTACGGCTTGCTTGCGTGTTTCCATTTAAAACCATCTACAATTGAAGAAAAGAGTATTCTTTAACCTCTACAGTACCCAACAGCGTCCAACAGTACCATGGACGCTCGAGTACAACAAACTATTGCGGCTGAAATGATTAGACGTAGGAGAACAATTATCGTGACAGCTGTAGTTACTGCTTATAAACGTAAACGAGTACTTGAACGACGGAAACGTAGATTGTGGAGTCGCGAGTGGCTGTTACGGCGTGATACAGGACAGAATGTTCTGAATATGGTATTTGGTGAGCTCGGGTATGTATCCATAACATTTTCACCTTATTTGTTGCTAAATTTTTTTGGATTTTTAATTTTATATTTGATTTTTTAATGTATATTTATACTACATTTTTGTTTAAGCCCTGAAGATCCTGCCAGTTTCACCAATTATACTCGGATGTTGGAAGATGAGTGGAACGAGTTGCTGACACTTCTGACTCCACTCATAAAAAAACAGGATACCGTTATGCGTCAAGCTATATCACCGAGGGACAGACTCACTGTGACTCTCCGATATTTAGCAACGGGCAACACCTTTCAAGATTTGAGCTACTCTACTCGCATAGCTCCGAACAGAATTTCAAAAGTGATCGATGAAACTTTAAGAGCTATAGTAGAAGTACTAGACTCAAGAGTATGAAATTAATTATTAACGCTAAAACGACCGACTATCAACGAGCAAAGAAGTAAATTTACGTCATCGGTGCCAGTCCTGCTTTTTAAAGAGGTTTTCACTTTGAAATGCTTGATATTGTATTGATTTCTCAAATTGTTAAACTTATTTGAGCACTCGTTTGCCGTCACGGTTGGCTTTCACCTCAAAACTGCGTTGTTCACTCTATCAAGAGCCGCGGTTCGAATATGCTTATTTTCGTAATTCGGACTATTTGTTGCATACCAACACGGTTCTTAGAAATATGCATACAAACTTTGTATTTTTATATATTTATTACAAATAAAATAATATTCGTACTATACGGTTTATTTCATTTTTCTCGTCTAAACAATAATGATGGTGCTTGTATTTTTTTGCTGATTTACCATCGATTTTTCAAAAATTGAACTTTGATCTTGAATCACTTTTTAACGAGTGGACTAATCAAGAAATGGTTTCAGACCTTTTTTGTAGAACGTTCAATTCTCTATAAAAATCAGAATAGCGCTTTTTTATTCGATTGGTCGTTTAGAAGGTATAAAAATGAGAAGAAGCGAAAATAATTTTTCTTTTGTCATTCTTATGGGAATTTATTTATTCATTAATTTATTTCAAATACGGGCAAAGCCCAATTACACGGTCGACGAAAATCAACGACCAAATTTTTTACAGAGAGACTTGGCGGATAATTTTTAATGGAAATAGGTGCTCACTTAGAGATTATACAAAACAATTATTACAACAATACAAATAAAATAAAAATGAAAATAAACCACGAGGTTCAGACGAAAACGCGGGGCGCAAGGACAACAATGAGCAAATGTGGAAGACGGGGAAACTGCAGAAATTATCTGAGAGCTAGTTATCAAGGAGAACAAATCTCAATCTATTTCTAAAGCCCTCCGTTGAGCCGCCGATTAGTCCCGTAATGGAGGCATATGAATTACCAAGCCTCGAGACCCGAGGG
The DNA here is from genome assembly GCF_021155785.1 of Neodiprion fabricii. Classification (NCBI taxonomy): domain Eukaryota; kingdom Metazoa; phylum Arthropoda; class Insecta; order Hymenoptera; family Diprionidae; genus Neodiprion; species Neodiprion fabricii. The sequence goes on along the minus strand of NC_060241.1, from coordinate 13,773,414 downwards.
AGCCAGCAAGATACAGCAAGGAATTAAAAAAAGGCGATGAGGACCATCTTAATATTAATATTAAGGGCTCATTTTTCACAGCAATTTTTTTACATCCAAACGAAACTTTTGAGGCTGTTTTGAAGAAGAAAATTTTGTTTTTTTTTAATCACCCTAATGTACATAATAAATAAATAAATCATTAATATGAAATTGCTCGTACGGTTACGAACAACTAATAATTGCCTCGTTCAATAGCGGTTTACCGAAATGGCACTATGCCTGCAGTATTGAAGTATTCACAAAATTTATCTTGTATCTCTAATGCTTCATTACTGCTACGGTTATTTAGATTTTGGGAAGCATACTGCCTTACGGATAACTGTACTGCATTACAATTGCTATCGGCGCAGCTTGAGATTCTGTAATTATGCGGCACGTACAATTCACTAGAATCATTGTGAGATTTATTGATCAAATAATTATGTAAAAGCACACACGCGTTAGTTATTGTCTCTACTTTTTGAACGGACAGAGATATCGTACAGAGTAAAACTCGTTATCTGTTTGCCAGTATGCCAAAAGCGTTTTCAACAGTCCTGCGAGCACGGCTTAATCTGTAGTTAAATATTCTTTTGTCAAGCGTCAAGTTTCTATCCGGATAAGGCTTCAACAAATTAGGTTTTAAGGCAAATGCGTCGTCACCGACAATCACGTACGGTAATTTGTGACAAAACCCTGCAATTTCACATGGAGCAGGCAAGTTTAACGTTCCGTCGTTGATTTTCGTCCATAACGGGCTCTCACGCAGAACAGCAGGATTGTGCATACGTTCAATTCTTCCGAGGTCAATGAACAAAAATATATATTCAGCATCGACGAGACCCAAAAGCACAATGCTGTCTTTTCCTTTAAAATTGCGGTAAATTGATCCATCACTTCGAGGAGGACGAAAATTGATGCGTTTCTCATACAGCGCACCGAAGCAATGAGGGAAATTCCACAAAGTGTCGAATTTGTGAACGACAACCTGCCATTTCGCCGGTGTTGATGGGAAATTCCATACTTTTGAGTCTAGTTCTTCTACTATCGGTCTTGAAGTTTCATCGGTCACTTTTAAATTGTATTCGGAGCTATGGGAGTGGAGTAGCTCAAATCTCAAAATGTATTGCCCGTTGCTAAATTTCGGAGAATCACAGCGAGTCTGTCCCTCAGTGATATAGCTTGACGCATAACGGTATCCTGATTTTTTATGAGTGGAGTCAGAAGTGTCAGCAACTCGTTCCGCTCATCTTCCAACATTCGAGTATAATTGGTGAAACTGGCAGGATCTTCAGGGCTTAAACAAAAATGTAGTATGAATATACATTAAAAAATCAAGTATAAAATTGAAAATCAAAAAAAATTCAGTAACAAATAAAGTGAAACTATTATGGATACATACCCGAGCTCACCAAATACCATATTCAGAATATTCTGTCCTGTATCACGCCGTAACAGCCACTCGTAACTCCACAATCTACGTTTCCGTTGTTCAAGTACTCGTTTACGTTTATAAGCAGTAACTACAGCTGTCACGATAATTGTTCTCCTACGTCTAATCATTTCAGCCGCAATAGTTTGTTGTACTCGAGCGTCCATGCTAGTGTTGGATGCTGTTGGGTACTGTAGAGGTTAAGATATACTCTCTTCTTTAGTAGCTGCGTCACCTCGATGCACGCCTAGCGACAAGCGCCGTGTGAAGCCAACTTAACAAGGGTGCCATCATTGCACCCAGCGCCACAGTCATTTTTGAACCCAGCGGCAAATTGTAGCAAGCAATCCAGCAGCAAAACAAACATCGTGTGCACGTGGTCACGATATATCTCGTAGGCATTGTTGTCGTTTTATTCGTCCTGTGATTGGTCGCTGGGCTATGTACCGTGTTCAGAGTCCCGCTCTCAGTTTGACAGTTGCGTATGCACGTGTGTGGTCTACGCTTCCGTCTAAATGACAATACACGAGAATTTCGTTTACGATGTCTCGCTATCAGTTTGACCGTGTACGGAGTCTCGCTATCAGCTTGCCAATCACCTATGCTTTAGTTGAAACAAAGTATAAGTGTAATTATTTGCGATACTAAGTTGATATCCGTGCAGTTAATTGCAGAATCCGGAATAGAAATTATTTAAAATTTCAATCGGGTACTGTTACCTTCTTACGCGAATACTTTGAAATGTGTAGAGTGATTCGTACACGGTGATAAGCAGAAACTGATGATCTAAGAGTTCGCAACACTCTAAAAATGTGTCATTAACGCTGCAGCGCTGACGAGCAGCCGCGCGCGCGTCTCCGTTCCCTAGTACTGTAAATTACAAAATGAAATTGCCATTAGACAATACGGCTATTGAAGTAACTATCCTACAGAGGGCAGATAAAGCCCCGAGTAAGCAATTATTAGTAGAAATAAAAAAGTTTAGTGTAACATATACCCTAAACTATGCATACAGCCATTATGATAAGGCCCTGTTGGCGGAAGCCGCCCAATGCCTGGACACCGGGAATGGAACCTACGACACATATCATTATGACGTGCATGGCATAGAAGGAATAGTGGAATCGATCTTTGGTATGCAAATTCAAAAACCAAACGAACTCAGACCGTTCATCTTTTATCGACCAACTCAAAGGGATACCTTCATATCCGTAGCTAGAGGTATCGAAGGCAAAATTCCGAGATTTGTGCACGTAGGAGACGTACCCCGCTGTCTTGGCAGTACGGACTTTTTATAGGAATAAATAGAACTCAGATAAGACATAAAATCTAATATGCAAGGAATAGTGTGGCCTAGGTTGTCCGAATCTCAAATAACGTAAAAAATAAATATTTCAGGAAACACCAAAAAAGGGAAGAATCATGTCAAATTTAGTTGGACTGTTCGTCCTAACAATTTGGACTACAGCAGCCTTCGCCTTGATCGGATAGGACTCTGGCAGGGCGGCACTGAACCTTACGACAATAAGTCTCTTAGATATCGACAAATGCGACATCGACAACATACCGACAGAAACGAAACGTACATATATTCAACTTCTCCAACAAACCGCATACAAACAAGCAGACGTCATTCAAAGTAATGCCTGGTCTACACATACGCTTCAAGTGGGGGTCTTGACGTCAGTATGTTGACGTCTGTTTGGGATAAAGTGTGTTCTCAGCTACACACAGTACTTTAATGACAAAGATTTATTTCGAGTTGGTAAACCTGCAGCTGTGTTGCGTTAAAAATGAGAACTGTGTGGCACTTGGAAGTTAGAAAACTTTGTAGCCATCAAACGGAGTAACGAGAAGAACTAAAGAACCGTCAGTTAGTGTTCATAACCTCAGTAATACAATATATGAAGCAATATAATGCATTGTCCTCCGTAGTTTTATTTTTTTATAATAATTACCCATGTATCTTTCATTTTCAATTTTTTGAAAAGCCTGTAATGAACATATCTTTTATCTGTAATACGGGACGCAGTTTTTTCTTGTTACACACCCTGGTGATACTTCGAGATGAAGTATATTTTCATTTGAAAAATTGGTCAACTAATAATAAATATGTACCAAACTTGGGCGCGGGACAATGCCGACCGACGGAAAGTATTACGAACGGAAAAAGAATCGATAGAAAAACAAAGGAGTGCTAATCCCTGAGATGATCCTTGTATTTATTCGTCCACCGAGGCGACGCAGATTATTTCAACGTTCTAGTTGGGGACATCCTGAACTCGTGTTGCATGAACATGGCAAATTTTGGGAAACAGCAATCCCTAACTACACAGGTCAAGTGATATATCCTTTTGTTCTACATCGAATTCATATAAATATAGTAAAATGTTTGATGAATTCACACGACACGTTTAGTCATTTTCAGAAGCTACTTTATTCTGTAATTGTTTTAATTTCATAGACCAACTATGCTGACTCTCCTAAATTTTTTGCCCATTCAACGGATGAGCGATTTCAGAAAAAATTGTCGCTTCAAAAGGGCAACATTTATGACTTTGTGCAACATGCTTAGGCCCTACCTGTTAAAACACAACACTGGTATGAGACAGGCTATTGTGCTTGAAAAGGGAGTGGCGGTCGCCTTGACGTTTTTGAAGGAAAACTGTAACTTTTGGTCCGTTGCTGATTTATATGGAATTGGATAAAGTATCGTAGGATGTCTGTGATATGAATTTTGTGAAGCGGTGCTGGCACATTATTATGATGACGTCGTCAAGTTTCCCGATACTGAAGTGGAAAGATTTGCTATAAGCAGAGGTTTCATGAACAGATGGCAATTCTCTAATTGTTTTGGTGCGATGAACGGAACTCATATTCCTATATCAGTTCCTGCAGACCATCCCGAGGATTATTATAATTATAAATCATTTCATTCAATCGTCGCGTTACGCGTTGTTGATTACAAGTATCGGTTCACGTAAGTGTCAATCATTAGAGTATAAGAATTACTTGTTTAAATTTTTGCATTTAAATTATCTCATAACAGAATATTGCACTGTTGGATATCAGTACTATTTCATGTGGTGTAGTTGCGTTAAATTTGGTCATGAGGCACCAAAATCAAATGTAGCCAAATAATTTTTATTTTTCATTTTTCATTGGAACATTTTTTTCCTTGTAGGTATATAAACATTGGCGCCCCTGGACGTTGCAACAATGCATCAATTTTCCATAGAAGTGCATTATTCAAACAGTTCTCTGTAAATAATGAGACTCTTGATGGATAAACAACTAATCTGCACATATTATCTGATGCAGCTTTTCCTTTGTTAACATGGCTGTTGAAACTTTATCCCATAACCGACGAAATGTCGCTCGTGAATCGATATTTCAAGTATGGGTCGAGTAGCGCAAGGATGACAGTGGAGAATGCCTTCGGTCTGCTAGAAGGCCGTGAGAGAAGACTATTAAAACGAGCAAATTTGAACCTCAAAAATATGAAACGAGTTGCAAAGGTTTGCTTTATTTTACATAATATTTGTGAAAGTCATAATGAGCTTTTTCACCTTGAATGGCTTGAAAAGGTAAAAGCCAAAAAAAATAGTATGGCAAACGTACCTACTATAACAGTTCCTGATAATAGAGCTTCTACGGTAGCTGAAATAAAGAGCGAGACATGATCGCGGAACGCTTGACGAACGATGAAATGTCTACATTAGATTGTTACGAATCAAGTCCTTTCAACTTATGACGTGTTATAATGAATTTTGCATGTATTGAATGTTTTCAATAAATTGTCATTCTCAAATCTTATGAAATTTTGTATGTTTATTATATCCGCTTAAAATACATACTTATGAAACGTTATCATTAACGAAGAAACAAATGCCTATTATATAAAAATATTAGCGTAAGTACTATAACAACAAATTTTTAATATGGAAAACATTTTCATATTTCAACAAATCAATGAATCATGAAAATATATGTATGTTTATTATTCTACATAGTACTGAAGTATTATCTACCGTATCACACTTATTTTTTGACATATTTAGCAATAATAGTAGCAGTGCATTCTTGTATCGTACATTGTACTACACTGAGAGCTACGCATTAAGGGGTATGGCCACTGTAAATTTTTTGAAAAATCGATGTTTTTTTTTATCGGCTTCAAAAATAGTTTAAGCCCTCTAGAATAAGGAAAAAAAGGTCCCGTGCGAGAAAAATTTTTTTTTGGCCCCCAAATCATCTTCAAGTGGAAAAACTGTCCTAGATATCGCGATGGATATCGCTGTTTGCACATTCAATGGCGGCCTTACCAACGTCTTGCAAATATTCAAGATATACATACAAGATATTCACATACAACAGCACAAAAAAACAAATTTGAACTAACTGGTGATGAAAGGAATTAACGACATCAGAGTCAGGGCGGCTAGGTGGTCTAGTGGAGTAAGGCTCCGGTAAAGCATCGCTAGATACCAGGTTCGACTCCTGGCTCCGTCGTTGATTTTTCGAATTTACCAGTTTTTCAAATTTATATCTTGAAATATTCAAGATGTTGGAGGTGGAAATGGATGTACAGTTATATAATTTCTGCATCGAAGCCGACGCCAAACGCATTACGCACGCGAAGACATCTCTGAGCGACGCGGAAAAAAGTGCGCGTGCGCTCCAAAAATCCACCAGGAAAGACGAAGAAGACGAAAATTTGGCCATCGAAGGACAAATGTATGGTGCTGGGATTGCAGACTAACGGTAAAATTTTTTTTTACCTCCTTTTTTTTATTTTTTCCAATAAAAAACTATTCGCAAAACTTGAAACGCGTTTTTCTCGAAACACGGTTTTTCAAAATGGCACGCAGCATCACTCGAACAATTTTCATTTTTTTCACTTGAAATTTTGACCAGATGTGAACATTAACATTATCTTGAGAATGTCAATCGGGATTTTCAATAACTTTATTTATTGATTTTTTACTAACAAAAAACTAGCCGTTTTTTCGTCAAAAATCAATTTTTTTTTTCAAACGCACGCCAAATCCACAAAAATTGATAATTTTTAAAATCCGATCGACATTCTCTAGCTATAACCCTCTAGATTGATGGTTTTTTTTTTTTTGTTCTAGATTCAAAAGTGCACCAGTGGTGCTGCGTGCCGCGGAGCCCTGCAAGCAAAACATGCCCCGGAAATATAGCTGTGGAACCGCCATTTTGTTTTTTTTTTGCTGTAAAAAAATTTGATAATAAAGTTTAATGTATGCCCGATAACACCCTTAAAAGTTTTTTATCAATTACTTTCAATTTTGGAAGCAAAAAATTCGTGAAAAAACCTTTTTTTTGGACCGTTACAGTGGCGTTACCCCTTAAGGTAAGAACCAAGAAACTACAATATCCACGACTTCACTTAAAAATATAAAGTTATACGTTATAGTTATAAGTTATAGTATCACAATTTTCGTTGCATGTCGCATAAAATTTGATTACATGGACAGATAATACTCACATAAACCGCACCTTGAAACTACACGAATATCAATATTATTGTTGAAAAAAACAAAAGGATGAAAATATCCTAAAACAATAGTGACAAATTATTACAAATAGGCGACAAAAATAAACGTAGGTTGTTCCTAATTTTACGTCGAATTGTATCTTCGTCAGTATCACAACCTTTTTTGCATGTTCCATACGTTTGAACCACACAAACGCGTAATACTCGTCTCAACCTCGGATTAGAACTATACAAACATCAATATTAATAAGATAACAATCTGAAGAAAAAGGGATCAAAATATCTTGGAATGAAATTACCAAGTTGTTACAGATAATATGTAAGCGTGAACATACAATATGCGTATGTTCATATGCACAGGTGGATAGTTACTTATTATTGGCTACGGTAATATGAAATGATGGTTTCTCATCGACAGTACTTTGATACACCTTTTGGAAATTATTCAAGTCCACTGCCTCAACTAGTCGTTTAATATGACCTAATTTTACATACTGTGATTTAATTTCTGGCACGATCTGATGAGAAGACTTTGTATTAACATTTGATTCCTCGCCCACAATACATTCTTCAGTCGATGATAAATTTTTAATACGAACTTGCTGCACGTTATTTCCATCATTTATGGAATGCACAGGATGTGCCCATTGATATGCAGGTAATTCATCATCATCGTCGTCGACTTCCGAAATGAGTACTGTTTTATCATTTTGTACACGTAATAACTTGGTAGGTTGTACGTTTGATTGTTGAATAGCACGTTTTGTTGGTTCCAAAATAGGTTGAAATTGATTTGAAGGAGTGAAATTGTTGATGTTATGTGCGTTATTTGAATCGCCTGTTCGCTTTTCCATCACTTCTTCGTTATTACGTTTGGTTACACCAGGTTTCATAGTCTGTTGCGATGATAGATGTGATCGGGCATTTGGTACTCTTGCAGATTCCGGCACGTTTCTGCATGAATTTTCTTTGTAAAATTCGAATTCACACAATTGTGAAATATTGCTTGACACTTGACTGCAGTTTACGGAATCTGTTGCATCATTGTAGTCACTCAAGCTTTTATTACCATTCGTTAGTGCATTATCAACGGTCACGGTGGCAGTATTACGATATTCAGGCAAGATAGGTGATACTGATGTATATCTCGATTCACTTACATAGTCGGTAACATATTAATTAATTCATCAAATCTGGTTATTATATGTATATTGCAATACCGCAAAAATGATGTGACAGGGACTAACATCAGCCAGTTGAAGACGAATATAAAAGTTAAGTGTACGAAAGAATTTTTCACCTGAACAAGACGATTTATCGCCTTTTGCATAGGTACGGGCTTGACGTATAATAGACGACGATCCTGAGGAAGAAGTTTAAGAAGGTTGAGGGACTGCTGCCACGGGTGTAATTAGTGGACTAAACACACTTTCGCCTTGTTTAGCTTGATTTTCGGCAAGTACGGCAAAAGCTGTAAGGAACCGATGCAACGATTGTACCATGGTAGCCTCACGTTCTTCTAGGGTTTTCCTTTCATGCTTTTTCCCGGCTGCTAGACGTTCGTTATGACGCTTTTCTGATTCGAGTGAAAGTGATATCAAATTACTTTCGTCAGAACCTCTTCTCCTACGGGAGGTCTAGCTCTGCAACACGAAGGAAACTTTTAATAATTGTCAAACAGACCTTGCGAAGCATTAGTGCTTGGTATTCATCAAATCTGTACATACATTTTTTGCTTTTTTATCGGCCTGTATGCTCTGAATTTGATCTTGTGCACGTGATTTCATCTCTGTCGAATATTATGAAACATTAGTGACAGTATTGCACGATTAATTGTTGATAACGCGATCGTGAAATATATATTAAAGGTTGGGGAACAAATTTTAGCATCTATCAATCACAATAATCAGTTGTTTATAGACAAATTGTGATATAAATTATCATTCTCAAGAAGTGACAGTCAATTCGTTTGCGATTCGCTATCCAACGCTTTCACTTCGTGATTACTATGTATGTTGTTGTATTCAACTGGTGTTTGATCGGAAGAATAAGATTTGACGTCCTTGACATCGACTTCGTCCGCAGAACATGAAGCAAATTATAAATTCATTAGTGTCAATAACGATGTAATTACGAATGCGCTTCATTGCTGTGTTATAAGACCAAGTCTATTTGAAGTTTAATTTTATTATAACTACATGTTCGTGCATTATCTTTAATCAGTATGATGAAACATTGTCCAATGAGATAATAAATACATATGGTGAAGTAAATATATCAAGCTTTAGAGCCTTCGGTCAGGCTATCATCAAGGAGATCGTCATGAGCACAATCACGTTCACCCAACGCCTGATGCATAATCTTAAAAGATGGCCAGTTTGGAGGCTCACCGCCCAATGACAAGTGAAAATGTTTCTAATATCAAAACCACATTATGTTGCGATATATGACAAGTAATTTAAATAATCACAAACCTGATTCAGGCTCAAGTGCTCGGTACTCTGTTTCAAGGTTACCAATTTCACTTTTGACTTCAGCACTTGTTTTATAGAATTTCTTAATCCGATGTTTCGCAGCTATAGAATTCCATATGAAGTTATGCCTCATAGCTGTACTGAATAACAGCTGAATTTCTCCAGAGGCCCATACTCTTCACAGCCCATGAGTTTCATCTACTGTAAAGGCTGCCCTTTTTTTCTTCAATCACAACGTTTCGGTGAAAACAATTTATGTTTTCCCCTACAAAGATATATCAAACCAATACACTGATAATTGTTGCGATAAGGTTGTGATCACGATGTAAAAAGAATGTTGTCATGTAAATATGAAATATAATTTATATCGAGCCTTGCCTTTTTGGCATTAGAGACGCGTAATGTTCCTTAAAAATTCATACAAATACCTAACAATTTCGTTCAGGTTAGGTATCTAATATTATTTCATAATTATACATCAAAACATTATAACATGACGTTTACAACCGTCAACTAATAAGATGGAATAATCATCTGATACTTACCATCTCTTTATTTCAATACTCACACGAAATTAAATCTAAGATATACCAACAGTATAAACACTTTTCAAAGATATAAACCAAAGAAGTAAAGAGGCGAAACAAAGAACGGGTTCAAACCATGCGAGATTTCAACACATTTGTCATGTCAGTACGGTTGGCGCTCTACTTCTCGGTAAAAATTGTGCTTAAAGTGTGAGACCACGGAGATAGGAAGAATAGGAGAAACCAGAGCCCGGCGGGCTTGTGAATACTTTGTCTTCCTTCGCAGAAGCTCCAACGGGTGGCGCAATTGTCGCGGTACCGTGGTAATTTTAAATTCGGATCAGTAGGGTTCAAAGTTATGGAATAATTTATCGGATAATAAAAATTATATATCATCAATAATGATGTCATACTTCACTGAGAAGACAGGCTGACAAGAGATATATTTTTTCAAAGCTTTTAAGCCTAAATCTTACGTATTTTTGAGTGCTCTGAAAAAAAAATATTTGTTGTACATTTTTCATAATGAACTTATACTTTCTGATATCAACACGTGAGGAATTGTTGGGTAATAGTAGTATAGCAATGCGGATTCTGGGTACAAACACCTTCTTTATTGACCGAGCCGCTCCGCGCACCTCAGACGCAAACCCTTGAAGGTTACCCCCACTCTCGTCAGATGAAACATGCTCTGCCGTACCGACGTGAGGTCAAAACCGTGCAACCTTACCGACAGTTGTATCGGTCGACGGTAAAAATCGCACTGCCTTACCGACAATTCTTATCGTTTGAAGGTCAAAACCATGCGGTTTGACCGACAATTTTACCGACCGAAGGTCAAAGTCTTTATGTAGTGCTCGCCTGCCAACGGTAGAGGATGCATTAGGGGCGAGAACTTTTTTACCGTCACTCATTCTTTTTCCACGATAAAACTGCTGATGTGTAACATCAACTACACCAAATTCCTTTCCTATGGTAAAACTGCTGATGTGTAGCGTCAACCACCCCTACATTTTTTTTCCCACGTTATCAACCGCGTAACGGTCCAAAATTAATAGTTCCGAGAATTGTTTTTTATTTACTTGGATATCGCTGATGTGTAACCTCAATCACCTCACAATTCTTTCCCACGTTATCAACCACGCGACATTTCAAGATTAATGGTTCTGAGAATTGTTTTCCACTTACTCGGATGCCGGTTTGATGTCGACCACGCGACATTCTTTTAGGCTTATAACTGTCATGTGAACTCAACGATGAATTTTGAACGACTTCAGTCAAGACCAGAGTGCAAGGTCGACCGATAGCCGCGGTACATTCAGAGCCATGGATCTGCGGGTTTGGGTGACTATCGCTCCAAGAATGCTAAAAGGTGCGCGCGCATACACAAACATGCGTACAGCTGCTCTATAAAAAGGACGCTCATCACTGCAAACGATCATTAAGTCTCAACTTGTCAAGTATACCTGAGGAAAAAGCTCAAGATGGAATCCGCGGAGTGTTTGAGATTGATCGATATTATGGAATCGGCGTACAAAATCTTGGACAAATCATCGTCAACAGCAGAGATTCAGAAATGGATAAAATTTGGAAGTCAAAATATTCGGCCTCTGAACAAAATTTTGCGAAAGGCCGCATCGATTGGAGGAAAAATGAGAATTATCACAACGATCGGACTCTTGAATGCGCTCGCGGAAAAATTCAAACGTCTTCAGGAAACGGGTAAAGGTACGCGGAAAGTAAGAAGAAGCGCGATTGAGTTCACTGGGAAGATTTGGAATCAGCTTTCAAGGGGAGCATTCGAACTGGATCCATCGTCAATTTGAAGCATAAAGATGTGGAGAGATTTCTAGAAGACGCAAAGGTACTAGCTGTGACAAGACTAAAAAACACTCTGAAGAAAGACAGGAGCTTGGAAGCCAACGTTATCCTGGCTTATAAATTTGAAGTTAGAAAAGATGATCACACGGTGAAAGAGATTAAATTTCTTAATACGAGAAATGAAATCATCCTCCAGACAACGGATATCAACGGATGGTTCATCGAAAACGCGACGGAGCATTTGTTGAAAAAGGTGGAAGATTTCCAGAAAAAGGATTCAGGCTGGTCGTTACTTGAAATTATAAATCTTATCGTCAACATTAACAAGTACGTGCCACTACGAGGCGGTGTCTTCACATACACACCACTACCCAAAGATATTCAAGATAAGAAGGCTGTCGTCACATCCGTAACAGCGACTTGTATTGCTTTCTTAGGTCGGTCACTGCAGCTCCGTTCCGAGCCGAAAACAACAATCCCAGTAAAATTACTTCATATCCATATTTCAGCTCAGTGCTACAATACGAAGGTTTGCATTTTCCAATATCTTTAGACCAGATTCCAAAATTTGAGAAACTCGACAAACTTTCAATCAACAATTATGGTATAGATAGTACGGAAAAACAAAAGCGCAGTGAAATCGTACCCATTTATTTGAGCCGAAACAAGTCTGACAAACCTTGAAATCATCTTTTAGCGATAGAAACTGAAATCACTGACGATGACGATGATGATGTTGATATGGAAAATTATGAAAAAAATAGAATATTTCATTTTACTTGTGTTCGAAATCTGTCTTGATCAACAAGATCTCAAATTTCTAAGCATAAATGTCGTACTTGGTTTTGTGATAGATGTTTGACTCACTTTCATTCTGAAAAGTGTTAGACGAAGCACAATGTAGATTGTATGAATTTAAACAAAACCAAAGTTATTTTAACTACAGATGAGGAAAAAATACTGAAATTTAAAAATTTCAAGCACAAAGGAACCGTTCCATTCTGCATTTACGCGGATCTCGAATATTTACTGGAACCTACGCTCAAAAAGATGGGTACAAGAACAATTTATAAGAAGCATCTTCCGTATGGTATAGCCTACTATCTACATTGTGCGTTTGACGGTTTGCGTTCAAAATTCAAAATTAATCGTGGAGAGACTTGCATTCAATGGTTTGTAAATGAGTTAGCGGAATTGGCACATTCGTTAGAAGTTTATTTCAAAACTGTTGTACCGATGGAACCGCTCAATTTCAATCAAATCAACGAATTTCATTCAACAACAGTGTGTCACATTTGTGAAAAACCGTTTACACCCACAGACATGGAACATCGTGATCACTGCCATTTCACAGGAAAGTATCGTGGTGCTGCTCATCAAGGTTGCAATCTAAATCACCAAAATTCGAACAGTATCCCAGTGATATTCCACAATCTGTCGGGTTACGATTCACATTTTCTGATCAAAGCACTGGCTACATCGTTCAAGGGCACGATTGAGCTTCTACCCGTAAACAAAGAAAAGTACATTTCTTTTACAAAATATGTCAAGGGGACAGATATAAAGTTCAGATGCGTAGATTCGTACCGTTTCATGCCCAGTAGTCTTGAGAAATTAGCAACGTATCTCGGTGATGATCAAAAATCAATCACACGAAAATTTTATCGTAGCTCAGATGAATTTCAGTTATTGACCAGAAAAGGAGTGTTCCCGTACGAATACATAGACAGTTGGGAGAAGCTCGAGGACAGACGGTTACCATCCAAACAACAATTTTACTCAAAATCGAATGATCGGGATATATCAGACGACGACTATGCACATGCAGTGAAGTTTGGCAAACTTTTAACGTTCAAACTTTGGAAGAGTATTCGGACTTGTATTCACAGACGGACGTGTTTTTAGTAGCCGACTTTTTTCGAAACTTTCGACATAGCTGTTGGACAACGAACAACCTGGATCCGTTACATTATTATACCGCGCCCGGTCTGTCGTTTGATGCGATGTTAAAGTGTACCGACATCGAGCTCGAGCTTCTCACCGACATAGATATGGTTATGTTCATTGAAAAAGGTATTCGAGGTGGTGTGTCACAGTGCTCGAACAGATACGCAAAGGCTAACAACAGGTACATGGGGAAGGCATTCGATCCTGAGGTCGAAGAATTTTATCTCACGTACTTTGACGTTGATAATTTGTACGATGCTGCTATGAGCATTGCTCTGCCATAAAGTTTCTTCAAATGTGTATCAGACTTCGGACAATGCGACGTTCTTACCATCTCGGACGATGCGCAGTTTGGTTACATGCTGGAGGAGGATTTGGAATATTCTGAGGAATTGCATGAAATTCATGAAGATTTACCACTGTGCCCGGAGCACTATATACCTCCGATCTCGAACAATAAACAACCGAAACTGACGCCCACGCTACTTTCCAAGAAAAACTACATTGTTCACTATCGCGTTTTAAAACAATGCTTACAATTAGACTTAAAATTACTTAAAATTCACAGAGTTCTTAAATTCAGACAAACCCCATGGCTCAAAAAATATACATAGATTTGAATACCGATTTGCGGATGAAATCTCACAACGAAATCGAAAAAAATTTTTACAAACTAATGAACAACGTAGTTTTTGGCAAAACAATAGAAAATGTCAGGAAGTATAGAGATGTCAGGCTGATCACGAAATGGGATGCAAGATACGGTGCTAGAGCTACTATAGCTAGACCCAATTTTCACAGTTGCACCGTTTCCGACGAAGAGATGATTATCGTCGAAATGAATGAGACGAAAGTCAAGTTGAATAAACCATTGTATGCAGATTTCTCCATCATGGATCTGGCTGAAACATATATCTACGACTTTCATTGTAATTATATTAAGCAAAAATTTGGCAAACGAGCAAAATTAATGTATACGGATACCGACAGTTTGATTCACAATTTTACTATCCCCGACATATACGAACATATTGAGAAGGACTTGCATAAATTCGACACGTCTGATTATCCGCTTGACAACGTTTATGGAATGCCTCTAGCGAACAAAAAAGTTCTCGGCTTCATGAAAGATGAGAATAAGGGGAAAATAATGTTGGAATTTAAGGGATTAAGAGCTAAATTGTATGCATTCCGAGTCTTGGGAGATGAGAGAGACAATAAACGTGCCAAAGATGTCAAAGGATCAGCGTTGAGAAAAATAACTTTCAACAATTATTTGGAATCTGTCCTGAACCTTGAAAATTGGTCCACAAATCAGCATTTGATATTAAGTCGAAAGCACGAGGTATACACCGTAGAACAGCAGAAAGTGGCACTGAGCTGGAATGACGACAAGCGGATCTTGTTTCAAAACACAACCGACACGCTTCCGTGGGGCTACAAGCCTGCACCTTAGCTTTGTAATTTATAACTGTTCCATGATGTATAACATATTATTATGTAGGATAGTGAATAAGAACGCTCCGAAATATAAAAAATTCTACAACGATGCATATCTCTGTCGATTGTCTAAAAAATGAAGATGCATACTTGTTGTATGTCGGGTATAAAATAAAGAGGCACATACGTTTTTACAAAAAATTCATTTATTCAAATGTTACATGTCCGATTCGTTTATCCAACTGTTGTGTGGATTGTCAAAACCTAACCATTTAACGTAACTTTCTTCCACCCTTCTTGAGCACCTTCTCCACCAGATGGATATCCGGATGTTTAACCTTGAGGAGCTCTTCTTCGTAGAAACCTCCAGCGACGGGTTCATCTCGGTAGTCTTTGAGCTCGTACGTCACAGGATGAGTATTTTCCACTCGACTTATCGTGAATATTTCGGTCGTCCAATTGGGAGTGTAACCTTTCTCGAAGACATTTTTGAATTTGCTGATTCGAACTTTGTCGCCGGATTTGAATTTTGCCGATATGGTAGGTATCGCTCGAGGCCCTCCGTACGACTGACGTAATAACAGCCTCTCATTTGCAACGATGACATCCGACGGTTTCATTCTTATGGTTCGGTGTTTGTCGTTGTTGTAAGCCGAAACCAAATCAGATAAGATATCGAGCCACTTGTAGCTTCCATGCATGCTGAACCGTTTCCACATTTTACCTTTCAGCGTGCGATTGAAACGTTCACAGACCGAAGCCTTCAAATTACTGTACGTGGAGTAAAGTTTGATTCCCTAGCGTTTCATAAGCGATTCAAAATTCGAGTTGTAAAATTCCGTTCTTCTGTCGACGTGTGAATTTTTCGGAACATGTCCTTGGACAAGCACAGATTCCATTGCCTTCGTAATATCATCTCCAGATTTGCTCTTCATCGGTACTTCCCACGCATACTTTGAAAAAATATCAGTGACTGTAAGCATGTACTTGTAGCCTTTGTTTTGTCCAGCGTATGACGTCATATCAACAAGATCCGCCAGCCAAGTCTCGTCGATGCCGCGCACATCTACACGTCGACGCGGGTAATTCCGGCGTGCAGGCTTATGCAGTTCCGTCACCAGTGCTTGCTTCTCCTCGTTCATATTCCAACGCTCTCAGTCAGGTGTCCAATTGAGAAATGTGATCAGAGTTTCGAATCGACAGGTCTCTGCCTGTTTTCAAGTATGTGCAAAAGGTATCCAAAGCTTTCTCCGTGGTGAGCTCGAAGGCTTTGATCATTTGATCGAGGTTGTCGATTTGTTTTTGCAGCACGTTGAATTTTTGCCTTAAGATTTTCAAAGTTACAGCATTGTTCGGCTCTGCGGGATCTGCGACATTGCACAGTCCCTTGTTCCGTTTATCGTAATGCCCGTCTACTGTTACTTGAAATCCGACACCCGGAGGACCGCGAGTGCTCGCGGCCGTGTTTTCATCCAAATGCCGTTCAAACACGTCGACACTCATCCCGGTAATGAATGCAAAAACAATGGGAGCTGCTTAATAAATGATTCCTGCTTCGCGTAGCTCTTCGAAAACGGAGATTATTTCGTTATTGTGACTTGGATTTTCAGCTGCCTGAGATGCCAGCAGTAAACACAGATGCTCCACTGACTCGTTTGGATCATCCCAGAAAACGTATTTCGTTTAAACACCTTGTCGAGTGACCATAGCTTGCGGAAGTAGACCTTTACCCTTTCGGCGAGGTGATGGGAAATAATCCGTCAATTCGGCAATGACATTTTTGAATTCGTAACTGTTATCGTTTTGAACAGCCCCATCGGATGAGTAATACTTTTTATGCGCGTTCGTTGCGAGAATTATGTTTTTGAAATTTTCCCAATCTCCGGCGCTCACAGAAGAACCGTCAGGCTTCTTTTCAAACAAAAGTTCCAGCAAACCCTTCGTTCTCGAGTAAAGCGTATCGCCAATACGAATATAGTCCCTCTCAAAAGATATCAACAAATCCCCAATCATTAGTCCGTTTAAGAGGTTGCGTACACCGTACACGTTGTCCAATTCACCTTTTGTCTTTGCATCTCTCATCAGTGCAAAATACTCATCCTTGATTTTCTCGACCGGTGTTTCTACGATTGTTTCATCTCTTGCCGAAGCAAAGGAATCGTCCATTTCCGAGACAGTTTCATTTTTCGTTTTAACTTTCATCTGCTTTATTTCTTCTTCAATTTCTTTCACCTCTTGTGTTACAGGTTTAGTATGTTTTGTAACATCCACTAGTTCTTGCAACGGAGTCACTACTGGTTTGAAAACGTCTCTCAATTTTTGAGTTGTAGATTCCTTGCCCGACTTGAGCAATCTGTGTTTTCGACGGATCGCAGCACTTGCTTGAGCGATCTGATGTAGGACATCTATTTGCTTGGAAATTTCAGAGCTCTGCATGTTGACGCAACTGAGTCTGCAACGCTACTGCGTCTCTCGCTCGAAAACGTTAGATTTTATTCCTTTTCCAGGCTAACAAAGGATCGAATCCCCTCCGGTATCGTCCTTCGTTGAGCTTACTGTATTTGTCGATCACCAGAAACCTGTACTTGTCACCGTTCCAGCATGCGGAGCACACACTTCTTAACTCTTTGTAAGACATATCGGTGTTGACATGGTCGTTGTATACGGGTCTCAGGTTCATATCGTCTTGTTTGAATAACACAAGTGAGTTCACGTTGTCGTCCACGAGATGTTTGGGAACACGCGCGTAGGTCTAACAGAGATAGAAACAGTCAACGTCGTGATGTCTACCTATGCAAAAGTAGGCTGTGATATTGTCCTGCTTCTCGCACGCTACATCGTCAAATATGATCAGTGAGTTGGGCCGTGCTTCTTTCGGTGTAATCACTTGCTCACGCTTGGTAAACGCAAAATACTCCGTATTCTCAAAATAGTCCAACAATTGCTTCAACAATTGGTATTTAAGTTGGTTGAGAGATTTCAAGTAGATGGAGATATTTTCAGATCCGAGTCCGTTGGGATCGGTTACAAGTGTGAGCAACGAATTAGTTTTACCACAATTCGACGGTCCACAGAATATTGCACGTACACTATTCGGGAGTAATTCACCGTGCTGTTTGTGCCCTTTGACAATTCGGTTCGAAAGTTTATCAAAATTCATCACGTGAAGCTTAGTAGGTTTTTTCTCAAATCGCATCTCGGACATGACTGATCGGATTTGCTATAAATACCCCGTTTTAAAGCATTTTTCGTCAGTCAACGCACGAACATGATCGCGTACAGAGGTGAACGAAGCAGCAGACGGCAACATCGTGGCAAGGGTCTCGTGAATAAAATCATCAACAGCCTTACAGTCGAATTGCATGTATATGGTTATCAGTACTGTGGGCCTGGTACAAAATTAACAAAGAGACTCGCACGGGGTGATCCGGGAATCAATCTTCTCGACGCAGCTTGCAAGGACCACGACATTGCTTACTCGCAGAATCCTGAAAATCTCAAAGCTAGAAACGAGGCTGAGAGGGTGTTAGCTGAGAAAGCTTGGAAACGGGTTCTCGCAAAGGACGCAAATTTGGTTGAGAAGGCAGCCGCTTGGGCGAAAGCTAATACAATGGAAGTCAAATCAAAACTCGGAATGGGAATTCGAAAATCAAAAAATGCGACCTTGAGAAAAATTACAAATGCTGCAAAACGTTCTATGATTCCAAACAACGATGAAAAAGTACCTATCGAATCTGCGCTAAAGGGAGCTGAGAACGCCGTTGAAAAAGTGGTTGGTAATTGTAAAGTGCAAACACCTTGCGTCCTACCAGTACCTTCAAAAGTCGATGGTTTTCTACTGTTTCTGATCCCTATTCTGGCTGGACTTAGTGCTACAGGCGCGTTAGCCGGTGGTGCGGCAGGTATAGCAGAAGCTGTGAATGATGCAAATGCTGCTAGATGAGAACTGGGAGAGAGCAAACGACACAACAAAACTATGGAAGGTATCGCGTTGGGCGAAGGGCTTCATATGAAACCGTACAAAACAGGTCTTGGTCTCCATCTTTCGAAAACTAGATGCGATGCTACCACGTCGAGCGTTGGCCGATTGGGACTTGTTGAAATATGCAAAAATCTTTTACGTTCCGCATTTCTGCAGTGTTTTCATGCGAAACAAAATGCCCGAAAACGGTCCACGAAAAAACGAGTCAGCTATAAATCAACCTTGACGACAAAGACGGTCCGGGAACACACTGGAGTGCACACAAGAAACGCGACAATAATATCTTTTACTTTGACAGTTTCGGCAACCGTCAACCACCCTCAGACCTCATAAAGTACCTCGGCATTAGTAGTGTTAAATACAATCATGAAAGGTACCAGGATTACGATACATTTGAACGCGGACACTTGTGTCTGAAATTTTCAAGTCGTGAGCTATATAAACATGGTGCATGATTCATCAAAGTCAGTCTAACACTCGCAGTCATGGATGATTCGTTAACGTCAACGATTTCGGGAACCTCTTCGATTCTCGAGGCACAATATTTCCCACCGATCGAACTTGCTCGTGATAAAAGTAATGCTCTTGGCTTGGTAGAATTGTTGACCTTTAATTCGATTCCCAACGTTAACGTTGGTGACAATAAAATTGACGCAGCTTATAAAGTGATTACCATACCTACAGGCAGCTACGAGATCGACAACATAGAGAAGTATCTCCAAAACGTGCTGAGAAATACGGATATCAGGCTCGCCATTAAACCCAACAATAATAGATTACGCAGCGAAATCACATGCAACCACACGATTAACTTTGAGCCGAATGATTCCATTGCTTAACTTTTGGCATTCACACCACATGTATTGGAGGTTGATAAAACTCACGAATCAGACGTGCCTGTGACTATACTCAAGGTCAACGCGTTGCGAGTCGAGTGCAGCATTACAACGGGCGCCTACGTCAAACGACACAAAGTAAACACTATTCACGAGTTTTTCTCGACTGTCCCGCCAGGATATGAGATCGTGGAAGTACCGTCGCATGTCATTTACCTTTCGATCACCGTCAGGACCATAGATCACGTTCAGCTCTGGTTAGTGGATCAAGACGGAGACCTGGTTAATTTGCGTGGAGAAATTATGACTGTGAAACTACATATCAAATCGTAATAAACGATGAGAATTGTATATAACAGACTGTCAAAGAGTAGGTATATCAGTAAGTCGGCATGCTCCCATTAAGTCAGTCATCGATCGATTCTTGAACCGTTAACACCTCGAAACGTGGAGTTCCTGATAGATCTGGGTCTGAAACTGACCACTTCTGGAAGAGCAATTTCCAACAACTAGAAATCCGATTTTGCTGTTTTATCATCTGCTACGTACCATGGAGGAAGAAATCTTAAACATTCGAACATCAGTCGTCTTTGACGGATCCGTTGCGCATTACGAGATTCACGCTCACAAACCTTACGCCTCGTCAACTTTCAACAACAGCGATGAAATTCGAATCACCGTTCGGCATTAAGATCAATGCATATTACCCAGCAAAAATTCGGTACATATCCATGGACGACACCTCAAACCTTATGGTACAGCTACTGTGAACACACAGCTCGTAAACAACGCGATCTTTCATCTGTTCGAATAAATTCGCTACGAGATTAATGCAGTCGAGATTGATAGGAGCAAGAACGTTGGCTTGACAAGTCTCATGAAGGGTTACGCTTCCCTGCACCCTGGTCAGACTTGGCTGATGGAGAACGCTGGACAGCTGGATGTAGAAGAAAAGAAGAAATTACCCGATGCCGAGGGTAATTTTGACGTACTGATACCGCTCAGCATGATATTGGGTTTCGCTAAAGACTATGGCAAGATCGTTGTCAACGCTAAACATGAGTCAATTTTGACAAGATCAAAAACTGACCTCAACGCTATCATGCAGACTCAAGAGGTGGAATTCGAAATCACGATCAATGCAGTGGAATAGCTAATACCGTATATGGAACTCGCGAATCAGAAAAAAGTTGACCTACTCAATTTCATTCAGAGAGATCCGCCTATATCGATGAGTTTTCGCAGTTGGGAATTGTAGGAATATCCCTTACTTCCCACAACATCGAAACACGTTTGGACTGTAAAAACTTCCACTAAGCTTGAAAAACCTCAGTACGTCATTTTGGGTTTCCAAACAAGTAGCAAGAACAAGACCAGCAAGAACGCAAGTCATTTCGATCATTGCAATATCACGGACCTCAAGCTATTTTTAAATTCTCAATCTCATCCGTACGATAACCTGAACCTCAACATGAGTGGTAATCTGTACGCGCTCCTGTACGAGATGTACGCAAACTTCTAAACTACTTACTACGACAAGAACCCCGAGCCGTTGCTGACAGAGAGTGAATTCCTTCGAGACGTCCCCTTATTCGTTATCCACTGTTTAAAACAAAACGAATCTTTGAAGTAAGGACCTGTCGACTTCCGTCTTGAATTTGAAGCTAAAGCCAACTTTCCCGCTGAAACAACGGCGTACTGCTTGATTGTTCAGGATCGTATTGTTGAATACAACCCGCTCAGTGGTGGGGTCAAAAAATTGGTATAAAAGCTGACCCGTTTCCACCATCCCTCACAGTTTAGAGATGCAGCTTATCGTTGACATACAAGGCTTTCGTAGGCCTTTCAACAATATCTCCACATTAAAAGAATTGGCTATAATTTCAATCTACTCGTAAGCATCTTCATCAATGTTTTTCTTCAAGCCACCTTACGAATGGCATTGTCTGGAAGTCAAATACAAAAGCCAAAATTCTTGGTTAGAACGTGATTTTTACGGTTCACTTTTGAGCTGTGAAACCATACCGTTTGAGGAAGTCGAGTGGACCATTGAAGACAGGCTGTGCAAAGCTGAAACCGTGTACGTAAAAGGAGAAGAAAAACGAGATTGGTTGCTCAAAATTGTCCCGAAATTTCAAATTATCGATATGCTGGACTTTGACTGTCCGTCGCTTCAAACCTTGCAAAAAACTTCAGCTGTGTCTCTAAGATGCGACGTTCATACAATACCCAACGCAATCTGTGCAGCACAAAACGTTAGTACACTTCAAAATTGGCTACAAAATCATCATACTGTTCGGATGGCGAGGGTGTACAATTTGTGTTACAGCGCAGAAGCGTCTACAAGAACGGTCCCGCATTCCTGGCAAATATATCATCCTGGTTACGATACTGTTGAATAGAATTATTGTACTATCGTTGCTAAGTAATTGTCAACTCTACCCTAAAAATTGTACTCAATAAAACTGTTTCTTAAAGAATATTCATGAAATAATTTTACACCTTCACCTTCACCTTAGCTCTTGAGAAAGAATTTTTTTCAATACAAAGCTTATGTAAGATTCAACCTTGCTCTCCATCCCTGACCGAGCTGAACTTAAACCGAGTTATGGTTTGCATTCCTAGAGCGGTAGTCACCCAACACCGCAGATCCTTGGCTCTGAATGTATACTACCGCAGCTATCGGTTGATCTTGCACTCTGGTCTTGACTGAACCCGTCCAAAATTCATCGTAGAGTTCACATTACAGTTACAAGACGCAAACGCAGCTCGAAACCCTCCATCGTTGCTTAGTGCTGTTCGAAGTAGCATTTTCTTAGATTTTAAGACTTAATTCTAGATACAATCACAAGGTACAAAACGTACGTAGGATTGAAGGTATACAAGATGGTTAGGCGGTAATTGAAAAAATATTCATAATTTCAATCTTTTTTTCTTTTTGTTTATCGAACGTAAGACTCCCACAGGACACTGGATATTTGAATGTGATCCTTAGATTATACGTTTACGAATTCAAGTTGACCGTACGGTCCGCCAAGATAGCGTAGATGCAACCGTATCTCCTTACTGACTGTCGTCACCTTCTGGAACAAATCTTTATCTTCTTGGAGGGCCTTGGTCAGTCGGTTCGGTAGAAAAATCGTGAAAGAGTCCTCCAAGTCCAGAACGATTTTAACACCAAATTTCGTTTTAACCCGACGAACGCCACTGACTCGGTATTCGAAGTATACTTTGAGGTCAGAAAGATTTTTCAAGGGCAGAAGTATCTCCAGGCGAGCGACTTCGTTTAATTTTAAAAAGTCCATGATCGTTACTGTCGAGTTGTATGTGCTCAAAATCTCTAGTAAGTTGATTAAGGTCAGATCTGATTTTCAGCAGATGTTTTACTTCTCCAATATTCTTGACGAGCAGTTCTAGTTGTTACGTCCGGCACATTGCTTCGGCGTACCTTCACACACACACACACGTATATTATTATTTTTTTTTTTACTGCCCTCAATTTTCGTATACCTACTAGCCTTCAACTATTCATCAACGGGGACGTTGATGATTTCTAAGAGGGGAGGGATGTTACGTCCGGCACATTGCTTCGGCATACTTTTTTCAGAATCTACATGACCCTCAACATGTGGAAGTGATTCTCACAATTAGCTTTCAACACTGTAACGGTTACGGCCATAAACAACATTAAAATATCGTATTGCCTGAACCGGCGAGTTCCACCCCTCCCGGCAAACTCACGTAGAGACCAACAATGATCCCTAGTATAAGGTTCGACTTTCTTCTATTTAACTGGTACCAAGAACGGAGATATGGGACTGCTGAATGAGCATCAGTAGCGCTCAGTTTGGAAATATCCCTCTTTTGAAGTTGAAACTTTAACCAATAACTAGGATAAACCACTACCTTTGGAACCACCAAATTAAAATAGATTACTTATTAGGATGTATGAATGAATGTGTGAACATTGCATGTAAATATCTTTTGTTCATATTTTCAATGTGTCACCGACGAGATTGAGAATCGTCGGAACACTGTCGAAGAGCGTGAAGTAACGCTGACCATGTGGATTTGGGCGCCAGGAGGTCGCCCTCGCACCTCATTGGCTAATTACCGTTGTAACGTATTACAACTGCAGCTCCTTGGACCCTCAGGCCCAAGAAGCTGCGTCTTTCGTCTGTCAAGTCGCGAGGTGCGTGGACGTAAACCCGTATTAGCCCTTCTTGAGCAATAGCAGCGTTCAGAAAATCTCAGTTGTGACCGGCCTAAAGTCTCGCGCTCATTCGTTAAATTCGAGCATTCAGTTATTCTGTTAGTTGCAAAAGACTCACTATCTTCTACGTTTCCATCTTTTCTGTGCTTTACTAAATCTCATCATTTCGGGAATAGACATTTTCATGCCATTCCATTTTCCATACACAAATTGAGTTCGGCCCTAATTCAACCGAATCAGGTAATTTTAAGTGCTAATAATAATAACTACATTAGCGTTTTTAATAAATAATCTGTGGAATCATCTTCAACATATATAAAAATCAGCAAATTGACACTTTCAACTATAGCTTTCGATAGTAAGATATCATTCTAAATCCACAAAGACTAAGTGACCGACGTTCAACATCGTTCGATTCATCAACTCTTCCGAACTTGAGGTGAGGCCCCTGGTCCAGAATTTTACTGATGCAGACCGACACGATCCGACGGCTCTCAATCTTGTCGTCTGATTCACCTAAAGTTAAAAGAGGATCGCAACGGGTTTCGTAGCTTTGTCCGGAAAGCATATGATTTATTAAATAAGACCACTGAAATCCCTAGAACCAACGACAGTTCACTAAGTACTGATATGAGTCTAGGCAATTTGACGAATACATTTGACATGACGTATTCAAAGAAAATCAAAATCGTCGTATCACCTGAAAAATATCAGCTAATGAAACCTGTTCAAAAACTGTATTCTGGCCGCATATTTTGGAAATTTAGGGAGGGTTGGACTGATATAATCGCTGAACGAATATGGCAACAACACAAGATAGATTGTGTTATTTCGTTCAAAAATAGTATCGTTCACCCTAGTGCGAATGCCAAAGCTTATGCAAAGTTTGATGGCAAATGTTTAGAATGCCAATCCACCATCCACGGTATCTTACACAATGAACCGGCCAAGGATGTCGATGTGGTATTTCAAGTCGAGATAAATGATATTTCTCCAAAGCACCATTCAGGTAAGAAGAAACGACAACTACTAGAGGACAGACGTGAAAAAATAGCTACCCGTTTGATAGAGCAACGCAAAGCAGCGGTTACGTATCGCTACGAAGAAGCGAAGCGTTTAAAAAAATTTGGCGATACGGATCCCCAATACTCCCAAGTAGAGAAGTCTTACGTAAGGCGAAAGAACAGCAATTGCTGAAGATTCATGGCTCATGTTTTGGTAATCCGGCTTTGAACTTATACCATCATTCCAAAAATGGGAAACATGCAGGCATTATTCATAAAATAGGCCTTGAAAAATTCTATTGCATTTATTGGACGCCGGAGCAACAGCAGATTTATACCGAACGCTGTAAAAAACATTCTGACGCAATTTTCACTATTTCACGCGACCGGTGGCATTGATAAACGAGAAGGAAAGCACGATCCAGCAATATTCTTATACCAGTGTATGGTCATTACCGATAGAGGTAGTGTTCCGGTATTTCAGATGATATCTGCGGATCAAACTGCGCTAGCAATAGGCTATTTCTTGTGGTATATCCTCACGAAAGGTGCACCCATTCCGTCGATCGTAGTAACAGATTTTTGATGGGCTCTTCTAATCGCAGTTGCCAAAGTCTTTGGTATGTGCCATGATCTTCAGGACTACTTGCAGAGATGCTATGGCGTTGCAGTACTACATCAAGGTACACTTCCAAAAAATTGTATACGACTTGATGTGAGTCACTTAGTACACATGGTGACTAGGTGGAAATGCTTACATGGTAGAGGTCCCGCTGTTCGTAATTTCTACAAGCGTTGCGTAGCGCAGGCCTATCAGATGTCGGATCTAAGAACCCTGGCTGACTTCTTCGAAGCAGTACTCGTAGTATCTTTGAGCGAATTCATTGGTTATACGAATAAAAGCGTGGCAGTACATTCTGAAATACGAATACAATTGATAAACGATGTGATACGCGGCACATCTCTAAGTGACGAAGAAGATCACTGCGATGGACTGGCTGATAAAGGCTGCCAAGAAATAGACGATCAAGATAGAGACGATGATTCACAGAACGATCATGCTTCTGATACTGATTGGAAATTGTGGGCAGATACAATTCATCGCACCGCACAAAATCTTGCTGAAAAATCGAAAAGCGGAAGTATAATAAACGGTTGCTACGATCCTGAATTCGCCAAGCAATTCAAAAAACAACTTATGCCCTACGCATCGCTGTGGACCGGTATAATGCGACCCTACTTCAAACGGGGTCAAATTATTGCTACATCTTCTGCCGTAGAAGCAGAGATTGGTGACATGAAAAGATCGTTGAAAGGCATTCTACCAACTCGCCCCGACAAATTCGTTTTACAACATATTGACGAGCATCTAGATGGTAAGGTAAAGCTCGCATCAAATGAGGGCAATAGGATAACAATTAGCGACCAGAACCGAGGGCAATCAAAGAAAAAACCAGACCTACCTGCTAACATTTATTCTTCTGCGAGCGAATTCGAAGAATCTGATTTCAGTGAAAATAAAGATCATGGCACTGATTTCTTATCTGAGATTGATGGGAGTCATGTTATTTCGAAACAACAACTTGTCAACCATTCAGTGACAGTCGGATCGGACACAAATGCAATAGAATCTACGAACAGTCTTGTAGGGAATGCTTCAACATTCACTATCGATGAAAACCGCCAGACCAGCACGCCTATTGAATTTAAGCAGTAGAATATTAACGAAAATTGGGGAAATAAAGCCGAAAAAATTGATATAGATAAGATAACTGATGAAGAACCCATTCCCAAAAAAAGATATAAGTAGACATGTCTCGACAAATGCCCAGAATGGGACTACATCAACCCTTTCGCTACGGACGCATTCTCCGTCGCGCCGTCCCCGCTGACCGAGCAGTCGCGGCAAGCGTCCGCACTTGCGGAACAACTGCAAGCGCCCGTCAGACGTACAATACCACGCTATCTTACGCAGAGCGAGTGCAGTCGCTCGTAAAAAAAAATGCTTCAAAAATCATAACATAATGTTGGGTTACTATGGTCACCGTTCGTACATAACGAGCGTCAAATGTTGGGTTACCATGGTCACCGCTCGTATAGAGCGAGCGTCAGGCGTTGGGTGACTATAGTCACCGCTCAGACAGAGCGAGCGTCGGGCGTTGGGTGACTATAGTCACCAATCGGACAGAGCGAGCGTCGGGCGTTGGGTGATCATAGTCACCGATCGGGCCGAAAGGGTTAAGGACATACGCAATCCACAGCTACCAATGTTTCAAAATGGTCTTCTGAAAGGTTGCATGACTATCAAAGAGAAAAGCATTTCCGTCATTAAAACATGTCCTTTCGATTCGATATTCCAAATATTTTTGAGTGGTATTGCGTGTCACAAGAGTTACCACGTGAAATTGCCGCATCCTCAAGTCCACTCATTCAACTGGCTCTCACAGTGCTGAAAGAGAAGAAAATCAATGCCAAACATTACGTGGAAAGAGCTAATATTCTGTTGGAATTGAACTTGTTTGAAGATGCAAAGATCTTGTTCACTAGAACAATAACGCGTCTAGATGCCCATTGCAATGTTAGCCACATGGCCGATTACCTTTTCGCTGTTGAGCCAAGTTGTACAAAAAATTCTTCATGTGCGTGCGGCTATCAAAACAGTCATCCATGCGTGACAATCTCTGTTAACGTTGATATATTGGGGAACGACGGATTTCATATGATGCAAGAAGCTATCGATGATGCTTTGGTGACAAGAAGAACCTGCATGAAGTGCAAAAATATTCTGGAGGATTAAGTCGTCTACAGCCTGCATATACTGCTGGATCTGTCAGTTATAACTGATGAAAATTATGAGACAAGAAAAAAGACCATTTCTCACCGACTCGAATCAATATCACCGACAATATCATTAGGCGGTAATGTATATGGTCTTGCTGGATTAGCACATTATGAAGGTGAGCACTACACGGCTTATACGAAGACCAGATCATATTGGTATATGTACAATGATATGCGTCGTAAGCGCGAAAGCGTGCAAAAGAGTACAATTATCAAACCCCATTTGTTCGTGTATGTATTATCGAAAAAAAGATGAAGCGGAGATTGTTGACCATGGTGTTTCAACAGTGTGTTAAAAGATTTTATTGTGGCACTAAAAACAAAATTTTGCTTCAAAACGCAACATCCTATTAATAACCCAATTATTTAACAGATAAACGTTGAAAATATATTGATTTCAAAAACATAGAAGAGAGAAATATTATCTACCTATATGTATAAGCAAAGAAATGTGGAGGAAATAAATACCTACTATAAATAATAAAAATATTTAAAAAAATTACAAAGAATACGAAAAATAAAATGAAATATTTAATAAACATACAAAATACAAAAATACAAAAAAAATACGAAAAAAACACAAAAAAATATACAAAAATATAAAAATGCAAAAAAAAAATACAAAAAAAGATGGAGCCATTTCTCACTACGTCTACGTCGTTGGCTCTGCTAACGCTGAAAGTGAGAACATGATATTTCAGATCGTTAACGTTTTTAATGAAACTTTTTCAGAGATACACAAAAATTGTCAATATCTTCTTATTTCAAGGTAGCTTTCTGAGAATGATTTAATGGAAAGACCATTTTTTGTGTATTTTTATTAGAACCCAATTCTGAACAAGCGGGTTTGGGCTGACCGTGAGCCAGCCTTTGAACCTCCCGTTTTCAAACTCTTTTCGAGCTGCGATAAAATAATAATACTAACCACAAAAATTGAAGAAAAAAGTGAAAAAAATCGTTTCGGCATGTAAATCTCAACACCTTATAAAAAGTGGATTCTGAATTTGTGATCAGTGACCTGGAATCCTTATATACCAGTATTCACAGCGGAAGAACAAAAATCACATCGAATTCGGGGGATTAGATCTTGAATTTTTGATAACGACTCAGGGAAACCTTGTTACGCTAATTCCTACGGTGAAAAAATTCGATATCGGATTTTTTTTTATATAGGTTTTCATTATTATTCGTAATTATCGTCCCATAAAATCCTGAGACATAAAATTTCAAGGCCAAAGACCATGTTTTTGGTTTTTCGTCCGCCATATTGGATCCGCCATCTTGAATTTTGGATCTTCAATATCATATTCGTGATAAGCGACCTGGACAATCCCCGGGTATGGAGTTTCGTCCAAATCGATTTACTTTGGATTTTGATCCACCATATTGGATCCGCCAATTTGTAACATCTGCAATCCAACCTCGAATTTGTGATCGGCGATCCAAAAAACTTTGCCATACCAATTTTCATTCGAAACCGATCATCCGTTCTCAAGATGTCATTTTTATTCTGTTTTTTTGAATTCTGTTATTTAAATCATTTGAAAACTACTAAACTGATCGAAGCCAAAATCTGATCAGTTCTAAGTTTAAAGAAGCCGCGTCAATTGAGAGCCAGCATTTCACTTTATTGGGTCTTCTTCGGTTTATTTGTTGTAAATAATTGACATAAATAATTCGGGAGGCCGGAACTCTTCGCCTCGTAGTTGGAAAAAGCGAGTACTACGATGATATCGTCCGTTCTATCTTCTTGGGTTGAAATACGAACCAGCATTTCACTTTTTCGGGTCTTCTTTGGTTTATTTGTTGTAAACAATTCAGATAAATAATTCGGGAGGCCGGAACTCTTCGTCTCGTACTTGGAAAAAGCGAGTAAGTACTACGATGATATCGTCCGTTCTTTCTTCTTGGGTTGGAATACGAACCAGCATTTCACTTTTTCGGGTCTTCTTCGGTTTATTTGTTGTGAACAATTGAGACAAATAATTCGGGAGGCCGGAACTCTTCGCCTTGTAGTTGGAAAAAGCAAATGCCACCATAATATCTTCCGTGCTTACCTTTTGGATTGGAATATGCGCCAGTATGTCACTTTTTTGGGTCTGGTTTGGTTTATTCGTTGTAAAACATCGCTTTAAACAGTGGGAAATGTAAGACGTATTCATCAATCATTCAAAAATGATCAAGAACTCTGGTAAAATTTGTTTCATTTCGTTTATGGTATATAGAAATCGTTATTTTAACTTATGGAATGCTGGGTTCCGGCCGCTAGCATTTCATTCTTCTAAAATCAGTTTTTGAGTATTGATTCACTAGAACTATTGATAAAAACTATTAGGAATTATAGAACTCTCAGGAATGCTACAGGAACAACCATGTTTTTATGAAATCCCAGTTCATGAGATGCTAGGTTCACACACGTCATTGGGGAGCTACGCATTAAGGTTAGAACCAAGAAAATACAATATCAATGACTTCACTTAAAAGTATAAAGTTATACGTTATAGTTATGAGTAATAGTATCACAATTTTCTTTGCATGTCGCATAAAATTTGATCACATAGACCGAGAATACTCCTATAAAGCTCACCTCAAAACTACACGAATATCAATATTATTGGTAAAAGAAGCGAAAGAATGAAAATATCTTAAAATAACAGTCACAAATTATTACAAATAGGCGACAAAAATAAACGTAGGTTATTCTAAATTGTACGTCAAATTGTATCTTCATAAGTATCACAATCTTTTTTGCATATTCTATACGTTTGAACAACACAGACGGGCAATACTCGTTTAAACCTCACATTAAAACTATACAAATATCAAAATTATTGAGAAAACAATTTGAAGAACAAGGGATCAAAATATCTTGAAATGAAATTACCAAGTTGTTACAGATGATATCTAAGCGTGAACATACAATATGCGTATGTTCATATGCACAGGTGGATAGTTACTTATTATTGGCTACGGTAATATGAAATGATGGTTTCTCATCGACAGTACTTTGATACACCTTTCGGAAATTATTCAAGTCCACTGCCTCAACAAGTCGTTTAATATGACCTAATTTTACATACTGTGATTTAATTTCTGGCACGGTGTGATGAGAAGACTTTGTATTAACATTTGATTCCTCGCCCACAATACATTCTTCAGTCGATGATAAATTTTTAATACGAACTTGCTGCACGTTATTTCCATCATTTATAGAATGCACAGGATGTGCCCATTGATGTGCAGGTAATTCATCATCATCATCGTCGACTTCCGAAGTGAGTACTGTTTTATCAATCTGTTCATTTTGTACACTTAATAACGTAGTAGGTTTTACGTTTGAATGTCGAATGGGAGGTTTTGTTGGGTCCAAAATACCTTCAAATTGATTCGAAGGAGTGAAATTGTTAATGTTATGTGCACTTTTTGAATCACCTGTTCCCTTTTCCATCACTTCTTCGTTATTACGTTTGGTCACACCAGGTTTTATAGTCTGTGTCGATGATAGATGTGATCGGGCATTTGGTACTCTTGCGGATTCCGGCACATTTCTGCATCAATGTTCTTTGTAGAATTCGAATTCACACAATTGTGAAATATTGCTTGACAGTTGACTGCGATTTACGGAATCTGTTGCATCGTTGTAGTCACTCAAGCTTTCATTACCATTCGTTAGTGCATTATCAACGGTCACGATGGCGGAATTACGGTATTCAGGCAAAAAAGTCGTACTGATGTATATCTGGGATCACTTACGTCCGTAACATGATAATTAATTAAAGTTTGATTATTATATATTGCATTACCACAAAGTTAATGTCACAAGGACTAACATCAGCCAGTTAGAGACGAATATAAAAGTAAAGTGTATGTGTGTAATATTTATTGCTCCCCTTGAGGTTACTAGAACTCCCATTATCCTCTCCCTTTACAATAATTCTGCATGTTTTCTGAACCTATTCTCATCCTACCTTATTCTTATTTATTTTCTAATTGACTGTGTCCTGTGCCATTGCCTTGCCATTCCCTTACTTTCCTTTTTATGTTTTCCTTATTCTTTATCCTTATCTTCACGTAACCTTATCCTATTTTACCTTATTCTATTCCCTATTTGTCCTTATCCTACTTGACTTCCGTTTTCCATTCATCTCTCACTCTTTCATTCTCTCGTACATCCCTGATCCTTTCCAGTTCTCTCATCCAGACTTCTCCTGCCCCCTCCTCACCTAACATCGCCCACACCACCTCCTGCCAGCTTTGCCCCCTTCTATCCCAGCCCACGCACCTTTCCCATACGTGCTGCCATGTTTTCTCCTCCCCTCCGCACACCCGACACCTTCTCTTTTCCTCTTCTTCCCAGTGCCTTGCCTCCTTCATCTCGCTTCCCAATCTAAATCTTGCCACCCTTGTCCACCTGTTTTCCCCTCAGCCCTTTCCCAGATAACCTGGTATCCCTTCTCTCTTCACTACCCTATACCGTCTATTGTACCTAGATTCCCTTATTTTCTCCCACCTCTCTTTTCTCTGTTCTTCCCTCTCTCTCTTCTCTATTTCCCTAAAATCCACCTCTTCCCTCTCCTTTCTCGCGACTACCTCTCTATTCTCTGCTCCCCTTTCTGCAAAGAAGCTTTCCCTTTCTCTTTCCCATCTCGATCCCTGCCTCCCAACTTCTAGCTTTTCCCTTATCTCTTCCCAGCACCTCCTAGCTAACTCGATGCCCTTTCCTCCCTCCAGCTTTCTTTCAAAATTCCATGCCCTTCTCCCTGCCCTTATCCCTAGCTTCTCCCTCTATAGCTCCTCCCTTACTCAGTATCCTGGTGTTCGCCCATCGACTCCCAATGTGCATCTCAAAAATCTATCCTGTACCGCCTCGACCGCCCTCCACTTCCTCCTCCCCATATCTCCGATGCGTACTCTATCACCGTCCATACTAACCTGTCAAATAACCAAATCCTTTTTTCCCAGTCCCTCCCAAACCTTCTTTTTCCTATCCCCCATACCTGCCCCATTACTACCCCTGCCTTCCGTACTCTCTCTTTCACGTGTGCTTCCTGTCCCCCATTGCACTTTACCACATACCCCAAGTAGCTGAACTCTTCAACCTCCTCTATTTTTTTTCCTCGCCATCTCCAATCAATTTTTTTCTTTCTGCCGCCTCTTTTCCTATATCTTATAATCCTTGATTTCCCTACATTTACCGTTAGCCTTTTCCTGTCCATATACCTTTCTAACTTTATAATCATTACCTCCATCTCCTCTTCACGTTCCGCTAGTAGCACTATATCATCAGCATACGCTAACGTCCATACCCTGCCGCTAGCCAACTCCACCCCCCCCCCCCCCCCCCCAAGCCTTTACTCTCGCCCGATTTCCTCTTCCAAATCCGCCAGCAGTAGGTTGAATACATGTGGACTGATCGGACACCCCTGCCTTACCCCCCTCGCCGTCCAGAACGCTTCTTCTACCTTTCCCCCGCTTCTCACCCGACTCTTTGTTTCCTTGTAAATTTCCTCCACCTTTACCCTTAGCCCTTCCCTCACCCCTCTGCTTTCCATAGTCTCCCATAGCGCCTTCCTGTCCACCGAATCGAACGCCGCTTTGAGGTCTACAAAGAACGCTACCATCTTTCCCTTATCCCTTCCCATCTGTCTATTAATTAAATAGTGAAGTACGTACACGTTGTCAATTGTACCCATTCCTTTCCTGAAGCCTGTTTGATTATACGGCATCATGCCCTTCTCCTCTACCTCCCTTTCTAACCTTTCCGCTAGTACCATCGCATACACCTTGTAGAGAGTTGGCATCAACGTCGCCCCCCTATACTCTTCTACCCATTTCCACTCCCCCTTCTTTACTATTGGCGCTATCAATCCCTCTCTCCAATCCTCCGGCCAGCCCTCCCCCACCCAAACTCTATTACATGTTTTCCATACTCACTGCTCCATCTCTTCCCCCCATACCTAAATACCTCGCGAACTATTCCATCCCTCAGCTTTCCTTTCACCTTTCTAATCTCTTCCCCCCGCAGCTTCTCTTCCCCGTCCCCCTTCCTATTTGCTGCCCCTGGCCTTCTGTTACCTTGCTCTCCACTCCACCTAATAATCCCATGATATACTTCCTCCACTCCTGATCGCCTATTTCCTCATTCACCCTCTTCCACTTCTTTCTTTCCCTGTTCACTATCTCCCATACCTTGCTTTCTGTCCTTACTTTCACTGCTTCTTTTATGAATCCCGCATTTCCTTTCTTTTTTCTCACCTTGCATAGCCTACTATAATCCCTTCTTTCATTTCTATACGCTTCCCCTTTCCCCTCCCCCTTTCTGCAGTTCCTTAGACTTTGCCTAACTTCCGCTTTCTTTCACCTACATTCCTCATTCCACCAACCCTTTTTTACTTCACTTCCCCTCCCTCCTACCTCTGAAGCTCGTCTAAGCTCCCTTATTCTTTTCTCTATCTCCTTGCTTCTCCCACCCCCTCCCAATTAAACTCTGTTCTAAACCTTATCCTACCCTCCTCTGTCCAATCCCATTCACTAGCTCCCCCTACACTTTTTCCCTTTCTTGTCCTAGTCATTGCCCCTCTCATCCACACTATTACCGGGTGATGGTCCGAGTCCACCCTATCCCCAATCTATATCCTTTTGACCCTATCCCTTACCTCGCTGTCTCCTATAGCGTAATTTATCACCGTCACCCCCGCCCCGCCTACATACGTAAATTCTCCCTCCTCATCACCCTCTATGTTCCCATTTATTATTGCCCATCCTGTCTCTTCCAAAAATTGCACCAGCTGCTTAGCTTCTGAGTTTATTTTCCTGTCCTTTGATTTCCTACTCCTACTCTCCTCCTCTCCTTCTCCCTAGCATCCTCCCCCTCCTGCCCTGTCCTGGCATTGAAATCGCCCCCCACTAGCACTTTTGTTTCTTCATCTGCCTCTTCTGCCCGCTCCTTCAGTTCCCCTATTTTCTCGTCGAGATCCCCATTTACGTATATTCCTATTACTAGCCATTTTCACCCCCCTACACTTATTTTCCTCACTATCATCCCCTCTTTTACCTCTACCCTCCCTCCCTCCACGCTTACTATCTCCTTTCTTACCCCTGACAGTATTCCGCCTATTGCTCTTCCCTTCCTATTTCTTTTCACCACATGCTGCACTTCCCATTCATACCCTGCCGGCAACTTATTCCTAATCCTTTCCCACCCCTTCTTCTCTATCCATGTCTTCATTGAAAATATTACATCCCACTTCCTCAAACCCCTCCAATAATCTTCGTCCTTTCTCGCAAGCCCCGCCACATACCCGAAAACTACTTTCCAACCCTCCCTTTCCGTCTCACCAACTTTCTTCTCTTTCCTCTTTCTCTCCCGCATTCACTGCCTCTGCCCCTCCCCACTACCCATTCTCGCGGCTGCCTTTTCCTACGTCCCCCGGCCTGTGCCTCTATACCTCCCTCTTGCCTTTCCGCGCTTGTTGTCCTATCCCAATCACATTACCCTACTTTTCCCCTTCCCTCCCTTTGCCCCTTTTCCCTCTCTCTCTCCCTGAACCGTCCCTAAGCACCTCTCCGATCTCATCCCACTTCCACATTTTCCCTTCTATCCAAATCTGTGCATACCCCATTCTTACTCTGTTTTCCCTTCTCTCCTTGATAGCTGCTATCTGCCTCAAATGCCATTTCATTCTCCTTTCTGCCCAAGCGAGATCCTTCTCTATTCTCTCCTCCCTACCTCTAAGGGGGCTTTTTCTTTCCATCACCTGCCTCTTTTGCACCCTGTTCCTAAGCCTTGCTTTCCATATCCCCTTTTCTCCCCCCTTTTTCGCGCCTACCTCCCACAAATCCTTTACCTCGACCTCTACCCCTATCACCTGCATAATCATTTTCAACCCTTCCCTTTCCCTTCCCATCTCCATTCTCTCTCCTCTCAATACTATATTTCCCTTTCTTTCTTTCCTTTCTTTCCTCTCTATGGCCCACTCGATATCTTTTAGCCTATCTATTGCTACCTGCGCCACTTCCGCATTCCCTTGTCCCTGCTTCTCCACCCGCCTTCTCCACGCCTCTTTTTTAATTCTGCCAGCCATTCCTTTACCCTTGCCATCTCCCTCCATCACCGCTCTTTTACCTCTCCTAATCTTTTACCTAGGTTCCTTATTGTTTCCTTTATCTCCCCCTTCTCTACTTCCCACTGCTCTTCCCTTATAGTCATTTCCCCTTTGATCTTTTTCATTTCCTCCCTGAGCCCCCTTCCCAGCCCTTTGACCTTCTCTAGCCCTATCTTTAACTCCTGCCTAATCAGCTTTAGCATATCCTGTATACTCCCTCCCTCTTCCCTTCCGCCCCCCCCCCCCCCCCCCCCCCCCCCCTGCCTGGCCCTCCGGCGACCAGTGAACTTCCCTGCTTTTCGCAAATACTCTTTCTCTTTCGTGTATCTCATCTGCATCCTCCTCCCCTTGTGCCCCTTCCCCCTCCCGCTTTCTCTTCCATAAGTCTAGCACCGTCGTCGCCGATCCCAGGCTATGCCTCCTGTCCCTCCCTAACGATGCTACTACACCCGGCCTATCTTTCTTTTTCTCCCCCTCTACTCTGTTCGCCTCTTCTTTATGGCCACCCGCGTTGCTCATGCTCTTTCTCTCCGCCACCGCTCCCTACCTCATCTACCTGCCGCCTATCTGTCTCTGCTCTATCCCCCTTCCTACTTCCTAGATGTCACCGCCTATTTTACTGTCTTATCTTTCCCCCTGCCGTCCGCCAGCTCTTTCTTACTAACCTCAAAAACTCTCACCCTTCTCTCACCTCTCCGTTCTTTCTGTTCCTGCCTTCCTATTCCCTTTACCCGTCAGCCCTTCATGGTGTTCTCTTCTCCTTCTCTGCCCTATTTCCTTTTCTCCTCACCCTTACTGTCCTGCTAATTCGCGCCTTTCCACTCACACTCTTTTCCACACCTGCCACTCACATCCAAACCGGAAATGGAAGTATATTCGAGCTTATGTTTTCATAGTATTGATCACCTTATATTCTAGAGAAGTGAAATAATGTCGAATAAAAATATATCATTTCCTCAACATCCATTTCATTTAGTTAAATACAGACCTTGACCTTATGAGGATCATTAGCTGTAATAATCTTACTTTTAGGTTCTGTTGAAGGATTCAGTTTCAAAATGAAAATTATATTAATCTTAGGAATTCCAATTACCATTTTAATTTTAATTCAATGATGACGAGGTATCATTCGAAAAAGAACTTATCAAGGATTACATAAATCAAATGTACCGATAGGAATAAAATTAGGAATAATTTTATTCATTATTTCAGAAATTTTTTTTTTTTAATTTTTTTTTTGAGCTTTTTTTTTCATAGATCCCTTTTACCTTCAATTGAAATTGGAAGAATATGGCCTCCTAAAAATATTACACTATTTGATCCTTATGATATTTCCTTGTTAAGGGAGCTTTCCAGTGTGAAATTTTCAAAAAATCGATTTTTTTTTTTTTGCTTCATCGAATAGTGTACACTCTTCCGAATATTCCCTGAAATTTTCATGCCGAAATTCAGATTATTTCGGTTACTGTGCAGCATTTCTTGGAAAAAGGCAACGGAGCGCTACAGCTGCCGCGTCGGCCGTCTGCCCGTGCGACCGTTATTTCTATTATCTCGTTCCTACCTGCACGTACATGAATTTGGCTCGCCAATTGTCGAAAATGTGAATTCGGACTATTGCATAATTTGCCGTTAATTAGCCGTAAATTAGTCACGCGACTTAATTTTTTGTCGCACTCAATTTTCAAAAACAAAAGCGAATGGCGTTCTGATTTTTCAAGAATTCAGCGCGCCATCCGCTTTTTTTTGGCGCAATGGCGCAAGGCCGAGGCGACAAGAGAGGAGTACACCCATCCACCAGCACTCGACGAAGACGTACAACAAGTTTTAAAGCCGATTTACGATGATCTAACAACGGAGGATCTCTTAGAACGATGTACGGGCGCGAACACTCAAAACAATAACGAGAGCTTCAATCACTGTGTGTGGCAACTAGTCCCAAAGCACGTATTCTGCGGCAAGCAGATAGTAGAAATCGCTACGCAGTGTGCTGTGTGCACCTTCAATGAAGGTTAAGACCCAATTTCAAAAATTTTGGAGACGATGGGATGCACGATAGGGCCGAGCGCCGCAGATTTCGCCGCTAAGTACAAGAATGCGCGCATCACCCAAGCAAACCCACGGGCGTCCCTGGATAGCAAAGAGGCGAGGACAGCTCGTCGGACTGAACAATCCATTGAGCATGATCTTTTCGAAGAAGCAGAAGGGATATTGTACGGACCTGGCATCGCTGATTGACCGTAACTAAACGATTTACCTAAAATTTCCTCACTTGAAACTTTGAACGCGTTTTTCTCGAAACAGCATTTTTCAAAACGGTGTCCAACTTCGAGGGCAGAGTTTTAAAGCTATCGAGTTGAATTTTTTACACAATATTCTTAACGTCATTGTTTATCGTGCTATGGAAGTTTTTTTTTTTTTTTGACATCTTCCTATTTTTTTGTGAAAAAAACTGCCAAAAAAAATGCTAAAATCGATACTTTTTGTTCAAACCGGCGCCATTTTTGCAAGAAAAAAAAAAGCCTTCATAGCACGAAAGCCAATTATATACCGATCAATAATCTTTTTGTGTTTTTTGTTTCAGATCAAAATTGTGACCCCCAACGTGGACACCACATCCAAGTGAATTTTCTGCAACAATTGTTTCATCATTTTTATAGATATTAATTAATAAATAAATCAATCTCTAAAAAATTGTTTTGTATTCTTCAATACTCAATTAATATACGAAAAAAAAACCAGACCGATTAGATTATTTTTTCTTTAAAAAAAAAATCGCGAAAAATAGCGATTTTTCGGGCTGTCACACCGGTAAGCTCCCTTAAATACAATTATTCTAGTTTCATCAGGAGCAACAATTACATGAGCTCACCATAGATCAATAAATAATATAAAAAAGGAAACACTTAAAAGAATATTGATAACAATTATTTTAGGTATTTCTTTCTCAATCCTACAATGATATGAATATTTAGAAGCACCATTTACAATAGCAGACTCAGTTTACGGATCAACTTTCTTCATTGCTACAGGATTTCATGGAATTCATATTTCAATAGGAACAACATTTATTATAATGAATTGATTCCGAGTATATTTAGATCATTATTCTAATTTCCATCACTTTGGATCTGAAGCAGCCGCATGATACTGACATTTCGTAGATGTAATTTGACTTTTTCCATATATTTCCAATTACTAATGAAGAACTTGCTAAAATAATTTATATAATATAAAATATTAAAAATGATTGATTTCTAATCAATAAGTCCAATGAAATTTAGTATAAATAATTTAAATAATATTCAATACTTAAATAACAATTTTAATAATCACTATTATTATTATAACTGTAGTGTTTACGACGTTACTCGATGTACAAATACTAAGTAAGAATGTATGTAGTCACGGTACAGCGCGAGGCAGTTGGTCAGCGAGCGCTGAGCGTGACACACGCAATCACCTTATTTACTTGTTTCCTAATAAAATTATTCTATAGTGTTAAGCCTGATCCCGAGTGTTATTTATTTGAGAGCCCCATTACAAAACATTACAATAACTATTTCAATAATTTTATCAAAAAATACATTTCATGAATCAGAAAAAAATTCCCCGTTTGAATGTGGGTTTGACCCAAAAGGACACCCACGCAGATCATTTTCTATTCGATTCTTTTCAATTGCAGTTATCTTCTTGATTTTTGATGTGAAAGTAACATTAATATTACCAATGATTATAACCTTAACAATTTCAAATATGAACACTTGACTATTTATAGTATCATACTTTATGCAAATTTTATTATTAGGATCACACTATGGATGGAAATTTGGGGCGCAATTGAATTTAAAAATGACAAAGTTGAAACAAATTTTATGTTCAGTTTCGGCCTGAAATTATAGTTATTTTAATAATAACTCTTCTTCAATATAAGATAATAGTTAAATATAACATTTGATCTGCATTCAAAAATTATTAACATTAATTAATTTATCTGAAATAATTGATATTAAAAATTAATTGAAGCCAAAAAGAGGCTTATTATTGTTAATAATAAAACTGAATATATAAATTCCAATTGAATAGAAATATAAAATAGAAGCTTCTGAATTTTTATAAGATGAATAAAATTCATTTATATACCCAATTCATATAGTTTATGAAAACATTACATTCTCATTGTAAAAATGAATTATTCAATTTTATAAATTAAATGTTCAAAGATTCAAATAAATCATCATATTATCTTCAATAATATACTTTTAATCTTAAGCTATTTGAACACTCATGATATAAATAAATAATAAAAAAATAAAAAAATGAATCATCGAAATAAAAAAAATTTTTATAAAAATTATAATAATTCTTCTTCTATCAATTCTAATCTATTTTGATTAAAATTTAATGGTCATTCCTTATTCATAAATTTGATATTTTCAATTAAACCACAAGAAGAAATAACAGGTAAAAACCATATTGTTTTGAAAAATAACTTTAAAAAATGAAACTTTAATTTTAATATATTGACGATTAATGTTATTCTTGGATACTAAGGTCACAACTCAAAACACTTTTTTATCGTGTTAACGTTTCGGCCCTGATGGGGGCCCTCCTCAGAACATTTTATTTAAATATCTGTCAAGAACAAAAATAAAATAATGTACAACTAGGTTTTGACAAAATTAGACATATTGGTATAAATAATATGCAAGGATGTTTAAGCAAGTATAAAAGATGAATTACCTCGTATGAGATGACACTTCAAATTACATAAATGCGTGTTGGTAATTGATGAATAAATAGAACAAAGAAAACAATAAAGACAAAAACCGAAACACAGTGCGTTCGCGACACGTAATTCCCACGAATTCATATTTATTGTTGGTTTGATAAAATGAAATAAAACACACCGCCGTTATGGTTGAGTCCAGAGCACATAAGCACAAGTGGAACGTCCAGTGTGTAGTGGGAGGAGGTCAATCTCGATAGTTATCAGAGCAACGCAGAGTCAACGGGTTAAAAGGAAACCAAAATTTTTTTGTTAAGGAGGTAAAATCGAGAGCAAGCTCAGTCGGTAATGGACAATTACAATGGTCGTATCACAGAGGTGTAAATATTACTTAGATGTTCTATGTCTTGTTTACGGTTGACATATATTGACATTTAAATAATAAACAAAAATCCAAATAATTTATCTAAAAAAATAATCAAAATTGGTAAAATTTTTACATAAAAAGGCAAAACAATGACATATCTATAAGGAAAAATTAATCAACCAAACATAGAACCCCCTCAAATTACCATCAATATCATAAAATATATTGAATCATTTATATGAACATCATAATCATTTAAATAATTTAAACTAATTTTATTATACCAACCTAATATAGATAAATAATTCAAACAAAAAGTATAAGAAACAGTTAAAAAGGTTGAAAAAAAATAAATAAATATAATCAACATATGATAATTTAATATTAAAACTATTTTTTGAATTATATGCTTAGAATAAAACCCAGCTAAAAAGGAAACCCACATAAAGATAAATTGGAAAAATTCAAAACAAATAGAAGTGAATGGTATTTGATCAAATATTGAACCTAATAAACGAATATCCTGAAAATTATTTAATCCATGAATAAAAACTCCTAAATATATAAATGATAATGTTTTAAAAAATGCATGTATTAAAAGATAAAAAAAGCTAAAAACTTAAATCCCAAAAATAGAATACTTATTATGCCTAATTGACTTAAAGTTCATAAAGCAATAATTTTTTTTCAATCAAATTCAAAATTTGCATTCGATCCTGACATGAATATAGTTAATCTAGATGATAATTAAAAATAAAATAACAAAATTCTCTCTATTAAATGAATTTTCAAATCGAATTAATAAATAAACCTCTGCCGTTACTAAAGTTGAAGAATGAACCAATAAAGATACAGGAGTAGGATTGCTATTGCTGCTGGGAGTCAAGAAGAAAAAGGAATTCGAGCACTTTTAGTTAATGAAGCTATCAAAACTATTAAAGTAATCAATATTATAAAAGAATTATATTTTAAAACATCTATATAAGAATAAAAATTTCAAACCCCAAAATTTATTAATCAAGAAACTGATAATAATAAAAAAATATCGCCAATACGATCAGAAATAACAGTTAATATACCAGCATTAAAAGACTTGACATTTTGATGATATATTACTAAACAATAAGAAATTAATCCCAACCCATCTCAACCTAATAAAACACTAATTAAATTAGGACTAACAATTATTAATATTATTGATACAACAAATAAAATCACTAATATAATAAATTGATTCAAATTTAAATCATTTATTGTATAAGAATTTCTATATAAAATTACCAAAGAAGAAATGAATAAAACTGTTCTTATAAAAATCAATGATATCCAATCAAATAAAACTGTTATAACTACACATGAAGAATTAATTTCAATTGAATTATACTCAACAAAACAAACTAAATCATATAATAAGAAATAAACACTTGATAAAAATAAAACCAATCTAATAAAAATAATAAAAATAAAACTAATTAACCAAATATTTAATATGAAAATAATTTCAGAACTAAATTTGATTCTCTTTGACACTCCGAATCAATATTTTATATAAACTATTCAAATTGATTTATATTCAAACAATGAAAGATTCTGAAAGAAGTAAATTTGAAAAACTGGTGAATTTGAAAAATTAACGACGGAGCCAGGAATCGAACCTGGTATCTGGAGATGCTTTACCGGAGACTTACTCCACTAGACCACCTAGCCGCCCTGACTCTGTTGTCGTTAATTTCTCTGATCACCAGTGAGTTCAAATTTGTTTTCCTGTGCCCGATTTATGCAGAGAAGAAATTCTCACTCATACATGGTAATTTTATATAGAAATTCTTATACAATAAATGATTTAAATTTGAATCAATTTATTATATTAGTGATTTTATTTGTTGTATCAATAATATTAATAATTGTTAGTCCTAATTTAATTAGTGTTTTATTAGGTTGAGATGGGTTGGGATTAATTTCTTATTGTTTAGTAATATATCATCAAAATGTCAAGTCTTTTAATGCTGGTATATTAACTGTTATTTCTGATCGTATTGGCGATATTTTTTTATTATTATCAGTTTCTTGATTAATAAATTTTGGGGTTTGAAATTTTTATTCTTATATAGATGTTTTAAAATATAATTCTTTTATAATATTGATTACTTTAATAGTTTTGATAGCTTCATTAACTAAAAGTGCTCGAATTCCTTTTTCTTCTTGACTCCCAAGCAGCAATAGCAATCCTACTCCTGTATCTTTATTGGTTCATTCTTCAACTTTAGTAACGGCAGAGGTTTATTTATTAATTCGATTTGAAAATTCATTTAATAGAGAGAATTTTGTTATTTTATTTTTAATTATCATCTAGATTAACTATATTCATGTCAGGATCGAATGCAAATTTTGAATTTGATTGAAAAAAAATTATTGCTTTATGAACTTTAAGTCAATT
Organism: Neodiprion fabricii; assembly: GCF_021155785.1. Taxonomy (NCBI): domain Eukaryota; kingdom Metazoa; phylum Arthropoda; class Insecta; order Hymenoptera; family Diprionidae; genus Neodiprion; species Neodiprion fabricii. The sequence continues at coordinate 13,729,720 of NC_060241.1, read as the reverse complement.
AGGCATAATAAGTATTCTATTTTTGGGATTTAAGTTTTTAGCTTTTTTTATCTTTTAATACATGCATTTTTTAAAACATTATCATTTATATATTTAGGAGTTTTTATTCATGGATTAAATAATTTTCAGGATATTCGTTTATTAGGTTCAATATTTGATCAAATACCATTCACTTCTATTTGTTTTGAATTTTTCCAATTTATCTTTATGTGGGTTTCCTTTTTAGCTGGGTTTTATTCTAAGCATATAATTCAAAAAATAGTTTTAATATTAAATTATCATATGTTGATTATATTTATTTATTTTTTTTCAACCTTTTTAACTGTTTCTTATACTTTTTGTTTGAATTATTTATCTATATTAGGTTGGTATAATAAAATTAGTTTAAATTATTTAAATGATTATGATGTTCATATAAATGATTCAATATATTTTATGATATTGATGGTAATTTGAGGGGGTTCTATGTTTGGTTGATTAATTTTTCCTTATAGATATGTCATTGTTTTGCCTTTTTATGTAAAAATTTTACCAATTTTGATTATTTTTTTAGATAAATTATTTGGATTTTTGTTTATTATTTAAATGTCAATATATGTCAACCGTAAACAAGACATAGAACATCTAAGTAATATTTACACCTCTGTGATACGACCATTGTAATTGTCCATTACCGACTGAGCTTGCTCTCGATTTTACCTCCTTAACAAAAAAATTTTGGTTTCCTTTTAACCCGTTGACTCTGCGTTGCTCTGATAACTATCGAGATTGACCTCCTCCCACTACACACTGGACGTTCCACTTGTGCTTATGTGCTCTGGACTCAACCATAACGGCGGTGTGTTTTATTTCATTTTATCAAACCAACAATAAATATGAATTCGTGGGAATTACGTGTCGCGAACGCACTGTGTTTCGGTTTTTGTCTTTATTGTTTTCTTTGTTCTATTTATTCATCAATTACCAACACGCATTTATGTAATTTGAAGTGTCATCTCATACGAGGTAATTCATCTTTTATACTTGCTTAAACATCCTTGCATATTATTTATACCAATATGTCTAATTTTGTCAAAACCTAGTTGTACATTATTTTATTTTTGTTCTTGACAGATATTTAAATAAAATGTTCTGAGGAGGGCCCCCATCAGGGCCGAAACGTTAACACGATAAAAAAGTGTTTTGAGTTGTGACCTTAGTATCCAAGAATAACATTAATCGTCAATATATTAAAATTAAAGTTTCATTTTTTAAAGTTATTTTTCAAAACAATATGGTTTTTACCTGTTATTTCTTCTTGTGGTTTAATTGAAAATATCAAATTTATGAATAAGGAATGACCATTAAATTTTAATCAAAATAGATTAGAATTGATAGAAGAAGAATTATTATAATTTTTATAAAAATTTTTTTTATTTCGATGATTCATTTTTTTATTTTTTTATTATTTATTTATATCATGAGTGTTCAAATAGCTTAAGATTAAAAGTATATTATTGAAGATAATATGATGATTTATTTGAATCTTTGAACATTTAATTTATAAAATTGAATAATTCATTTTTACAATGAGAATGTAATGTTTTCATAAACTATATGAATTGGGTATATAAATGAATTTTATTCATCTTATAAAAATTCAGAAGCTTCTATTTTATATTTCTATTCAATTGGAATTTATATATTCAGTTTTATTATTAACAATAATAAGCCTCTTTTTGGCTTCAATTAATTTTTAATATCAATTATTTCAGATAAATTAATTAATGTTAATAATTTTTGAATGCAGATCAAATGTTATATTTAACTATTATCTTATATTGAAGAAGAGTTATTATTAAAATAACTATAATTTCAGGCCGAAACTGAACATAAAATTTGTTTCAACTTTGTCATTTTTAAATTCAATTGCGCCCCAAATTTCCATCCATAGTGTGATCCTAATAATAAAATTTGCATAAAGTATGATACTATAAATAGTCAAGTGTTCATATTTGAAATTGTTAAGGTTATAATCATTGGTAATATTAATGTTACTTTCACATCAAAAATCAAGAAGATAACTGCAATTGAAAAGAATCGAATAGAAAATGATCTGCGTGGGTGTCCTTTTGGGTCAAACCCACATTCAAACGGGGAATTTTTTTCTGATTCATGAAATGTATTTTTTGATAAAATTATTGAAATAGTTATTGTAATGTTTTGTAATGGGGCTCTCAAATAAATAACACTCGGGATCAGGCTTAACACTATAGAATAATTTTATTAGGAAACAAGTAAATAAGGTGATTGCGTGTGTCACGCTCAGCGCTCGCTGACCAACTGCCTCGCGCTGTACCGTGACTACATACATTCTTACTTAGTATTTGTACATCGAGTAACGTCGTAAAAACTACAGTTATAATAATAATAGTGATTATTAAAATTGTTATTTAAGTATTGAATATTATTTAAATTATTTATACTAAATTTCATTGGACTTATTGATTAGAAATCAATCATTTTTAATATTTTATATTATATAAATTATTTTAGCAAGTTCTTCATTAGTAATTGGAAATATATGGAAAAAGTCAAATTACATCTACGAAATGTCAGTATCATGCGGCTGCTTCAGATCCAAAGTGATGGAAATTAGAATAATGATCTAAATATACTCGGAATCAATTCATTATAATAAATGTTGTTCCTATTGAAATATGAATTCCATGAAATCCTGTAGCAATGAAGAAAGTTGATCCGTAAACTGAGTCTGCTATTGTAAATGGTGCTTCTAAATATTCATATCATTGTAGGATTGAGAAAGAAATACCTAAAATAATTGTTATCAATATTCTTTTAAGTGTTTCCTTTTTTATATTATTTATTGATCTATGGTGAGCTCATGTAATTGTTGCTCCTGATGAAACTAGAATAATTGTATTTAAGGGAGCTTACCGGTGTGACAGCCCGAAAAATCGCTATTTTTCGCGATTTTTTTTTTAAAGAAAAAATAATCTAATCGGTCTGGTTTTTTTTTCGTATATTAATTGAGTATTGAAGAATACAAAACAATTTTTTAGAGATTGATTTATTTATTAATTAATATCTATAAAAATGATGAAACAATTGTTGCAGAAAATTCACTTGGATGTGGTGTCCACGTTGGGGGTCACAATTTTGATCTGAAACAAAAAACACAAAAAGATTATTGATCGGTATATAATTGGCTTTCGTGCTATGAAGGCTTTTTTTTTTCTTGCAAAAATGGCGCCGGTTTGAACAAAAAGTATCGATTTTAGCATTTTTTTTGGCAGTTTTTTTCACAAAAAAATAGGAAGATGTCAAAAAAAAAAAAAAACTTCCATAGCACGATAAACAATGACGTTAAGAATATTGTGTAAAAAATTCAACTCGATAGCTTTAAAACTCTGCCCTCGAAGTTGGACACCGTTTTGAAAAATGCTGTTTCGAGAAAAACGCGTTCAAAGTTTCAAGTGAGGAAATTTTAGGTAAATCGTTTAGTTACGGTCAATCAG